>NC_090447.1:1513234237-1513549606 GCF_031143425.1 Pleurodeles waltl
GGCCTTTTTTCTGTCCCAGTCAGACCCTGCTCTCTACATTGTGTTTGAACAATTACAACTGGGGGCTGCTCCCCACCATAGTAGTCATCTATTGCTAAGTGGATAGCTTGCATATCAGTTTATTTTATACAGCGTTTAATGATGGGACACGTTCCCTTTGTGTATTGTATAAAACTTAATATAGCCTTATTGCCTCGTGCGAGGTCTGTGCTGGTGTTTAAAGGCCCTGAGCTCAGCTCATGTTTTTATGTTGTTTATGATCTTAACATTTCCGTCTGTATTTAACCATATTTGTTTTTTGCCCAAACTATTTATATTCATCCATATTTATTTTGTGTTTTTAGGATAAATTGAGTCATAAAATGGTATATTCCCACATTTGTTTACCTAATAAACACACTCGTACTTTGCTGCCTGTCGCGGTTCTGCAAATTCAGCATCCAAATAAAAAAAAAACTACACCCACATGTAAATGTTAGTGTTTATAGGAATATGTGTTAAAATGCACCTGTATTTAAGGAAATCTCTTCCTGCGTTTAGTTCCCCCAATATGTCTGCTCAGCTTTTGAGATGCAGTCACAACAAGCACACGTTTCTGTGTTTTACAACTTTCAAAAATGAACACAGGCAGGAAACATTATTTTTCTGTCAGTATTTATCTGTGGAAATCAGTAAAAACGGAAAACGGGGAGGCTGATTGACATTCTAGCTGGACCATGTTCACTGCTGACGTGTAAAGTCGTGGGTGCACATCCTCTGAGAGGGTACACGTGATTAGGATTGGAATCAAGGGCTCTCCAGATGGCGGTTTACGCCCTTCTGGTATTTCAGTGTCCCTGTTAGTTACTCTGTGCGCTCAGTGCTGGTTGGCAGTGAGTACCAGGTTCCTGTTGTCTTTCCGTCTTGTCTCTTTGATGCTGGAGGGTTCTCGTTGGGCACAGCTGTGTGTTCGGCGCGTTCCTTGTTACACCAGGATTAGCCTGCCTCTCGGTGCTCCCAGTTTGTTACAAATGGCTTATAGTGCTGGAGGTGGCTTTAAGCGCTATACTTTGCGGCGCATGGACTGTGTATGCTCCTCCAAGGAGCTGAACTTGATGTCCATGGATACCAGGCCCTCTTTTTTTATTGTAGGGTACGCAACCCCACTCCTAGTAGGGTAAGAGGCTTGCTCCTTTGTCGTAGTACACCAGAGCTCCCTTCCTTGTTGTAGGATATCCGGCTGCGCTGCTTGTAGGATATCAGGCTGCGCTCCTTGTAGGATATCAGGCTGCGCTCCTTGTAGGATATCAGGCTGCGCTTCTTGTAGGATATCGGGCTGCGCTCCTTGTAGGATATCCGTCTGCGCTCCTTGTAGGATATCGGGCTGCGCTCCTTGTAGGATATCGGGCTGCGCTCCTTGTAGGATATCCGTCTGCGCTCCTTGTAGGATATCGGGCTGCGCTCCTTGTAGGATATCAGGCTGCGCTTCTTGTAGGATATCGTGCTGCGCTCCTTGTAGGATATCCGGCTGCGCTTCTTGTAGGATATCCGGCTGTCCTCCTTGTAGGATATCGGGCTGCCCTCCTTGTAGGATATCCGGCTGCGCTGCTTGTAGGATATCTGGCTGTCCTCCTTATAGGATATCTGGCTGTCCTCCTTGTAGGATATCGGGCTGCGCTGCTTGTAGGATATCCGGCTGCGCTGCTTGTAGGATATCTGGCTGCGCTCCTTATAGGATATCCGGCTGCGCTGCTTGTAGGATATCCGGCTGCGCTGCTTGTAGGATATCCGGCTGCGCTGCTTGTAGGATATCCGGCTGCGCTGCTTGTAGGATATCCGGCTGCGCTCCTTGTAGGATATCCGGCTGCGCTCCTTGTAGGATATCCGGCTGCGCTCTTTCTAGGATATCCGGCCGCGCTGCTTGTAGGATATCCGGCTGCACTGCTTGTAGGATATCCGGCTGCGCTGCTTGTAGGATATCCGGCTGCGCTGCTTGTAGGATATTTGGCTGCGCTGCTTGTAGGATATTTGGCTGCGCTGCTTGTAGGATATCCGGCTGCGCTCCTTGTAGGATATCGGGCTGCGCTCCTTGTAGGATATCGGGCTGCGCTGCTTGTAGGATATCCGGCTGCGCTGCTTGTAGGATATCGGGCTGCGCTGCTTGTAGGATATCGGGCTGCGCTCCTTGCTGTATTCTATCCGGCTGCACTCCTTGCTGTATTATATCCCGCTGCGCTCCTTGCTGTATTATATCCAGCTGCACTCCTTCCTTGCTGTGTTATATCCGGCTGCGCTCCTTGCTGTATTATATCCGGCTGCGCTCCTTGCTGTATTATATCCGGCTGCGCCTCTTGCTGTATTATATCCGGCTGCGCTCCTTGCTGTATTATATCCTGCTGCGCTCCTTGCTGTATTATATCCAGCTGCGCCTCTTGCTGTATTACATCCAGCTGCGCTCCTTGCTGTATTACATCCGGCTGCACTCCTTGCTGTATTATACCCGGCTGCGCTCCTTGCTGTATTATATCCAGCTGCGCTCCTTGCTGTATTATATCCGGCTGCGCTCCTTGCTGTATTATATCCGGCTGCGCTCCTTGCTGTATTATATCCAGCTGCGCTCCTTGCTGTATTATATCCAGCTGCGCCTCTTGCTGTATTACATCCAGCTGCGCCTCTTGCTGTATTACATCCTGCTGCGCCTCTTGCTGTATTACATCCTGCTGCGCCTCTTGCTGTATTACATCCAGCTGCGCTCCTTGCTTTATTACACCCAGCTGCGCTCCTTGCTTTATTATACCCAGCAGCGCTCCTTGCTGTATTATACCCAGCTGCGCTCCTTGCTGCATTATATCCAGCTGCGCTCCTTGCTGCATTATATCCAGCTGTGCTCCTTGCTGCATTATACCCGGCTGCGCTCCTTGCTGTATTATACCCAGCTGCGCTCCTTGCTGTATTACACCCAGCTGCGCTCCTTGCTGTATTACATCCATCTGCGCTCCTTGCTGTATTATACCCAGCTGGGCTCCTTGCTGAATTATATCCCGCTGCGCTCCTTGCTGTATTATATCCAGCTGCGCTCCTTGCTGTATTATATCCAGCTGCGCTCCCTGCTGTATTATACCCAGCTGCGCTCCTTGCTTTATTATACCCAGCTGCGCTCCTTGCTTTATTATACCCAGCTGCGCTCCTTGCTGTATTATATAGGAGCATTCCTTGTTGTAAGACACCTGGCAGCATTCCTTGTTGTACGACACCTGGCAGCATTCCTTGTTGTACGACACCTGGCAGCATTCCTTGTTGTACGACACCTGGCAGCATTCCTTGTTGTAAGACACCTGGCAGCATTCCACTTAGTGCAATTTTCAACAGTTCCTGGGGGGAGGTAAGTGTTTGTTAGTTTTGCAGGTAAGTAAACCACCTACAGGGTTCAAAGTTGGGTCCTCGGGGTAGCCACCACCTGGGCAAGGGAGAGGGCCACCTGGGGGTCGATACTGCACTGGAGGTCGGATCCTTCGGGTCCTGGGGGCTGCGGGTGCAGTGCCCTTACCAGGCGTCGGGTTCTGAGAAGAAGACAGTCACGGTCAGGGGGAGCCTCTGGATTCACTCTGCAGGCGTCGCTGTGGGGGCTCAGGGGGGTCAACTCTGGCTACTCACGGGCTCGCAGTCGCCGGGGAGTCCTCCCTGTAGTGTTGGTTCTCCACAAGTCGAGCCGGGGTGGTCGGGTGCAGAGTGCAAAGTCTCACGCTTCCGGCGGGAAACGTGTTCTTCCTAAGTTGCTTCTTTGTTGCAAATATGTTTCTTCTTTGGAGCAGAGCCGCTGTCCTCGGGAGTTCTCGGTCCTTTTAGATGCAGGGTAGTCCTCTGAGGCTTTAGAGGTCGCTGGACCCTGTGGAACGCGTCGCTGTAGCAGTTCTTTTGAAGTGGGGAGACAGGCCGGTAGAGCTGGGGCCAAAGCAATTCTTCATCTTAGGTTGCAGGAATCTAGTTACCTAGGTTCTGGGAGCCCCTAAATACTCAATTTAGGGGTGTGTTTAGGTCTGGGGGGCTAGTAGCCAATGGCTACTAGCCCTGAGGGTGGCTATACCCTCTTTGTGCCTCCTCCCTGAGGGGAGGGGGGCACATCCCTAATCCTATTGGGGGAATCCTCCATCTGCAAGATGGAGGATTTCTAAAAGTCAGAGTCACCTCAGCTCAGGACACCTTAGGGGCTGTCCTGACTGGCCAGTGACTCCTCCTTGTTTTCTCATTATCTCCTCCGGCCTTGCCGCCAAAAGTGGGGCCGTGGCCGGAGGGGGCGGGCAACTCCACTAGCTGGAGTGCCCTGGGGTGCTGTAACAAAGGGGGTGAGCCTTTGAGGCTCACCGCCAGATGTTACAGTGCCTGCAGGGGGAGGTGAGAGGCACCTCCACCCAGTACAGGCTTTGTTACTAGCCACAGAATGACAAAGGCACTCTCCCCATGTGGCCAGCAACATGTCTGGTGTGTGGCAGGCTGCTAAAACTAGTCAGCCTACACTGGTAGTCGGGTATGGTTTCAGGGGGTATCTCTAAAAGGCCCTCTGGGGTGTATTTTACAATAAAATGTACACTGGCATCAGTGTGCATTTATTGTGCTGAGAAGTTTGATACCAAACTTCCCAGTTTTCAGTGTAGCCATTATGGTGCTGTGGAGTTTGTGCATGACAGACTCCCAGACCATATACTCTTATGGCTACCCTGCACTTAAAATGTCTAAGGTTTTGCTTAGACACTGTAGGGGCATAGTGCTCATGCACTTATGCCCTCACCTATGGTATAGTGCACCCTGCCTCAGGGCTGTAAGGCCTACTAGAGGGGTGACTTATCTGTGCCATAGACAGTGTGAGGTTGGCATGGCACCCTCAGGGGAGTGCCATGTTGACTTAGTCATTTTCTCCCCACCAGCACACACAAGCTGGCAAGCAGTGTGTCTGTGCTGAGTGAGGGGTCCCCAGGGTGGCATAAGATATGCTGCAGCCCTTAGAGACCTTCCCTGGCATCAGGGCCCTTTGAACCAGGGGTACCAGTTGGCCTAGGAAGGCAGAACAAAGGATTTCCTCTGAGAGAGGGTGTTACACCCTCTCCCTTTGGAAATAGGTGTGAAGGCTGGGTAGGAGTAGCCTCCCCCAGCCTCTGGAAATGCTTTGATGGGCACAGATGGTGCCCATCTCTGCATAAGCCAGTCTACACCGGTTTAGGGATCCCCCAGCCCTGCTCTGGCGCGAAACTGGACAAAGGAAAGGGGAGTGACCATCCCCTGACCTGCACCTCCTCCAGTGTGTCCCAGACCTCTGCCATCTTGGAAACAGAGGTGTTGGGGGCACACTGGACTGCTCTGAGTGGCCAGTGCCAGCAGGTGACGTCAGAGGCTCCTTCTGATAGGCTCTTATCTCTCTTGGTAGCCAAACCTCCTTTTCTGGCTATTTAGGGTCTCTGCTTTGGGGAATTCTTCAGATAACGAATGCAAGAGCTCACCAGAGTTCCTCTGCATCTCCCTCTTCACCTTCTACCAAAGGATCGACCACTGACTGCTCAGGACGCCTGCAAAACCACAACAAAGTAGCAAGACGACTACTAGCAACCTTGTATCGCCTCATCCTGCCGGCTTTCTCGACTGTTTCTAGGTGGTGCATGCTCTGGGGGTAGCCTGCCTCCTCTCTGAACCAGGAGCTCTGAAGAAATCTCCAGTGGGTCGACGGAATCTTCCCCCTGCAACCGCAGGCACCAAATGACTGCATCACTGGTCCTCTGGGTACCCTCTCAGCACGACGAGCGTGGTCCCTGGAACTCAGCAACTCTGTCCAAGTGACTCCCACAGTCCAGTGACTCTTCAGTCCAAGTTTGGTGGAGGTAAGTCCTTTCCTCCCCACGCTAGACTGCATTGCTGGGTACCGAATGATTTGCAGCTGCTCCGGCTCCTGTGCACTCTTCAGGATTTCCTTTGTGCACAGCCAAGCCTGGTTCCCCGACACTCCTTCCTGCAGTGCACAACCTTCTGAGTTGTCCTCTGGCGTCGTGGGACTCCCTTTTGTGACTTTGGGTGGACTCCGGTTCACTTTTCTTCCAAGTGCCTGTTCCGGTACTTCTGCGGGTGCTGCCTGCTTCTGTGATGGCTCTCTGAGTTGCTGGGTGCCCTCTCTGTCTCCTCCTCCAAATGGCGACATCCTGGTCCCTCCTGGGCCACAGCAGCACCCTCTACCGCCACCCTTGCAGCTAGCAAGGCTTGTTTGTGGTCTTTCTGCGTGGGAGCACCTCTGCAAGCTTCATCGCAACGTGGGACATCAGTCTTCCAAAGGAGAAGTCCCTAGCTCTCTTCTTTCTTGCAGACCTCCAAGCTTCTTCCAACTGGTGGCAGCTCCCTTGCACCCTCAGCTGGCATTTCCGGGGCTCCTGCCCACTCTCAACACTGTTGCGACTATTGGACTTGGTCCCCTTGTCTTGCAGGTACTCAGGTCTGGAAATCCACTGTTGTTGCATTGCTGGTGTTTGTTCTTCCTGCAGAAACTCCCTATCATGACTTCTGTGCTCTCTGGGGGTTGTAGGTGCACTTTACACCTACCTTTCAGGGTCTTGGGGTGGGCTATTTTTCTAACCCTCACTGTTTTTTTTACCGTCCCAGCGACCCTCTACAAGCTCACATAGGTTTGGGGTCCATTCGTGGTTCGCTTTCCACTTTTGGAGTATATGGTTTGTGTTGCCCCTATCCCTGTGTCCCCATTGCATCCTATTGTAACTATACATTGTTTGCACTGTTTTCTAAGACTATACTGCATATTTTTGGTATTGTGTACATATATCTTGTGTATATTTGCTATCCTCTTACTGAGGGTACACTCTGAGATACTTTGGCATATTGTCATAAAAATAAAGTACCTTTATTTTTAGTATATCTGTGTATTGTGTTTTCTTATGATATTGTGCGTATGACACTAGTGGTATAGTAGGAGCTTTGCGTGTCTACCAGTTCAGCCTAAGCTGCTAGACACCCTATACACTAATAAGGGATAACTGGACCTGGCACAAGGTGTAAGTACCTCTGGTGCCCACTGTAACCCTGTGTCTAGATCTGAGAGCAGAGTGGTTGTAACTCTTCTGCCTGTCCTGATCTGCGGGAGAAACTCTGACCCCGTGCCTGGAATAGAAAAGCAATCGTCTGCCTGTTGGCGATCATCTCGAGAAGCTGAAGAGTTGACGCCAGGATCAGCAAAACTGTCTGTAGCGTGGAACATGTCCCAGGACAACCATGGCTGGAACGCCTTCTGCCCTCTTTAGGCCTGTGTGTTGTTTATGTAATAACCCTCCAGAGTTTGTCTAAGAGGCCTGATGTAATATTCTATTGGATAGGGACTGGCTCATGGGCTGCTAATCCGAGGTTGTCTATCGTGTACGGCACATGACGTCTATCGCGTACGGCACATGACGTCTATCGCGTACGGCACATGATGGCCTTTCAGACGCCACAGATTGCCCATGGTACCCTGGCTGGTCAAATGTGCAGCGTGAACTCTGCCTTCTCCGAAAGAGGCAGATGATTAAATTGTAAAAACAACTAGCTAAAAGCAGGCTCTGCTAAAAATATAAGAAGAAAAAAACAAATAAAATGTGTGCCAGTGATAAAGGCGCAGGCTACAGGCCTAAGGCTAAAATAAGGGTGCCCAAGCTAGGTCTGAGGGGCCCCACGAAGTAGCCAGACTGCTTGAATCATTACCCATGAGCTGGAAACCACAGTAGCTTTTTTTAAAACATTTTCAAAACCGAGTGAAACTAAGGGGCTGAAGGTTTGAGCCTGGTCTTCTAGCAGCCGGTTGAGACTTGGGTCTAGGGGGACTCACGATCTCTTCCAAGAGAGTGACGGGAAATGGAATGAGTAGAGCGCTTTGTGCCCATAGAGTGAAGAGTTTTGTTTTAACTTGCTGTGTGTTTTCAAGTACTCCTTAAATTGTACATTTTATGCCCATATTGTATGGCTTTATAGTAAAGCTTAAACAATAAATAAACTGGATGAATAAAGAGGCAAGCCAGTCAACCAGGGAATCTGCTCATACGATGGAGAACTCCTGCCTTGCACTGAGTATTTTATTAAAAAGAAGCAGTTGGACATATTGCAGACATCTTGGGGCAGCCATCAGGGCTCAGACTAGACAGAGTGATTTTGAGGCCAACTCGAGTTCAGCAGAGGAATCACCCTAGAGGACCTATGTTCGTTTATTATGAAGAGAGATTGTTCTTGGTTTACTCCATTTGACGTCCAATCTTGTGTGTGAGTTTGATGCTAAAATGGTCTTGTGGTTTTGGCTTCTAGTTTTGTCCCTGAAATAACAGCCTCAAAAGTCGAAGTTTCGAGCTCCTGCAGATCCACACAAGGCGAGAGGGGACGCGCTGAGATTAGAACACCGAAGACGGGGGCTGTGTCTGGACTCAATTTCTTACCCCTTTACCAGATCCCATCTGGGGGAATAGCTGGTTTCTGAAGGAATTCGGGGGACTAGTTGACCTCAGTCAAGGCATCAGAATATTTAATGCTGAGACTCGCTGGGACACACTGGTGGCCGAGAGGTAGATGTGAGTTACGCCTTTGTAGTAGGACACGCAGCTCCATTCCTTTACATCAGAAAGCTGGTCCCCTGCCTTGTTGGGGGAAGCCTGGTTTCATACTTTCTTGTAGGATACTCATATTATCGGATAAACCACGTTTTCTTTTTTGAGTGCTGTATTCTGCCATTGGATACCCACATCCTTACCTTGTTCTAGGATCCCTGGCTACGTCCCCTGTGGTGGGATAGTAGGCAAGTCCTGTGTTGTAGGAAACCTTGTTCCCTTCTGCTTTACTAGGTCTCACCTCCTTGTAGAATCCCTGGCTTCTGTTGGTTCTGTCTGTGATCTAGCTCAGTTCTTTCATGAAGGCTGTCTGGTCCATTCTCTTTTGTGGGTTACATGGCTCATCCCCTCTTGGAGGATACTTTAATCTGTTCCATTTTTTAGGATAACCGGCTCCATTTCCCTTTGTAGGATACCTGGCTCCGTCCCCGTTGTAGGATACCCAGCTCTCTCCCTGGTTACAGGATACCCAGCTCTCTCCCCGGTTACAGGATACCCAGCTCTCTCCCCGGTTACAGGATACCCAGCTCTCTCCCCGGTTACAGGATACCCAGCTCTCTCCCCGGTTACAGGATACCCAGCTCTCTCCCCGGTTACAGGATACCCAGCTCTCTCCCCGGTTACAGGATACCCAGCTCTCTCCCCGGTTACAGGATACCCAGCTCTCTCCCCGGTTACAGGATACCCAGCTCTCTCCCCGGTTACAGGATACCCAGCTCTCTCCCCGGTTACAGGATACCCAGCTCTCTCCCCGGTTACAGGATACCCAGCTCTCTCCACGGTTACAGGATACCCAGCTCTCTCCACGGTTACAGGATACCCAGCTCTCTCCACGGTTACAGGATACCCAGCTCTCTCCACGGTTACAGGATACCCAGCTCTCTCCATGGTTACAGGATACCCAGCTCTCTCTCCCCAGTTACAGGATACCCAGCT
Organism: Pleurodeles waltl; assembly: GCF_031143425.1. NCBI lineage: Eukaryota > Metazoa > Chordata > Amphibia > Caudata > Salamandridae > Pleurodeles > Pleurodeles waltl. The sequence continues at coordinate 1,513,243,768 of NC_090447.1, forward strand.
CTCTCCATGGTTACAGGATACCCAGCTCTCTCCCTGGTTACAGGATACCCAGCTCTCTCCCCGGTTACAGGATACCCAGCTCTCTCCCCGGTTACAGGATACCCAGCTCTCTCTGGTTAAAGGATACCCAGCTCTCTCCCCGGTTACAGGATACCCAGCTCTCTCCCCGGTTACAGGATACCCAGCTCTCTCCCCGGTTACAGGATACCCAGCTCTCTCCCCGGTTACAGGATACCCAGCTCTCTCCCCGGTTACAGGATACCCAGCTCTCTCCATGGTTACAGGATACCCAGCTCTCTCCATGGTTACAGGATACCCAGCTCTCGCCATGGTTACAGGATACCCAGCTCTCTCCCCAGTTACAGGATACCCAGCTCTCTCCATGGTTACAGGATACCCAGCTCTCTCCATGGTTACAGGATACCCAGCTCTCTCCATGGTTACAGGATACCCAGCTCTCTCCATGGTTACAGGATACCCAGCTCTCTCCCCGGTTACAGGATACCCAGCTCTCTCCCCGGTTACAGGATACCCAGCTCTCTCCATGGTTACAGGATACCCAGCTCTCTCCATGGTTACAGGATACCCAGCTCTCGCCATGGTTACAGGATACCCAGCTCTCTCCATGGTTACAGGATACCCAGCTCTCTCCATGGTTACAGGATACCCAGCTCTCTCCCCGGTTACAGGATACCCAGCTCTCTCCCCGGTTACAGGATACCAGCTCTCTCCCCGGTTACAGGATACCCAGCTCTCTCCCCGGTTACAGGATACCAGCTCTCTCCCTGGTTACAGGATACCCATCTCTCTCCCTGGTTACAAGATTCCAGCTCTCTCCCTGGTTATAGGATACCTCTGTTCCTGGTTACAGGATACCCAGCTCTCTCCCTGGTTACAGGATACCCAGCTCTCTCCCTGGTTACAGGATACCCAGCTCTCTCCCTGATTACAAGATACCCAGCTCTCTCTCTGGTTACAGGATTCCCAGCTCTCTCCCTGGTTACAGGATACCCAGCTCTCTCCCTGGTTACAGGATACCCAGCTCTCTCCCCGGTTACAGGATACCCAGCTCTCTCTGGTTAAAGGATACCCAGCTCTCTCCCCGGTTACAGGATACCCAGCTCTCTCCCCGGTTACAGGATACCCAGCTCTCTCCATGGTTACAGGATACCCAGCTCTCTCCATGGTTACAGGATACCCAGCTCTCTCCATGGTTACAGGATACCCAGCTCTCGCCATGGTTACAGGATACCCAGCTCTCGCCATGGTTACAGGATACCCAGCTCTCTCCCCGGTTACAGGATACCCAGCTGTCTCCATGGTTACAGGATACCCAGCTCTCTCCATGGTTACAGGATACCCAGCTCTCTCCCCGGTTACAGGATACCCAGCTCTCTCCCCGGTTACAGGATACCCAGCTCTCTCCCCGGTTACAGGATACCAGCTCTCTCCCTGGTTACAGGATACCCATCTCTCTCCCTGGTTACAAGATTCCAGCTCTCTCCCTGGTTATAGGATACCTCTGTTCCTGGTTACAGGATACCCAGCTCTCTCCCTGGTTACAGGATACCCAGCTCTCTCCCTGGTTACAGGATACCCAGCTCTCTCCCTGATTACAAGATACCCAGCTCTCTCCCTGGTTACAGGATACCCAGCTCTCTCCCTGGTTACAGGATACCCAGCTCTCTTCCCGGTTACAGGATACCCAGCTCTCTCCCCGGTTACAGGATACCCAGCTCTCTCCCCGGTTACAGGATACCCAGCTCTCTCCCCGGTTACAGGATACCCAGCTCTCTCCCCGGTTACAGGATACCCAGCTCTCTCCCCGGTTACAGGATACCCAGCTCTCTCCCCGGTTACAGGATACCCAGCTCTCTCCCCGGTTACAGGATACCCAGCTCTCTCCCTGGTTACAGGATACCCAGCTCTCTCCCTGGTTACAAGATTCCAGCTCTCTCCCTGGTTATAGGATACCTCTGTTCCTGGTTACAGGATACCCAGCTCTCTCCCTGGTTACAGGATACCCAGCTCTCTCCCTGGTTACAGGATACCCAGCTCTCTCCCTGATTACAAGATACCCAGCTCTCTCCCTGGTTACAGGATACCGCTCTCCCTGGTTACAGGATTCCCAGCTCTCTCCCTGGTTACATGATACCCAGCTCTCTCCCTGGTTACAGGATACCCAGCTCTCTCCCTGATTACAGGATACCCAGCTCTCTCCCTGGTTACAGGATACCCAGCTCTCTCCCTGGTTACAGGATACCTCTGTTCCTGGTTACAGGATACCCAGCTCTCTCCCTGGTGATACCACCAGCTCTCTCCCTGGTTACAGGATACCCAGCTCTCTCCCTGGTTACAGGATACCCAGCTCTCTCCCTGGTTACAGGATACCCAGCTCTCTCCCTGGTTACAGGATACCCAGCTCTCTCCCTGGTTTCAGGATACCCAGCTCTCTCCCTGGTTACAAGATTCCAGCTCTCTCCCTGGTTATAGGATACCTCTGTTCCTGGTTATAGGATACCTCTGTTCCTGGTTACAAGATACCCAGCTCTCTCCCTGGTTACAGGATACCCAGCTCTCTCCCTGGTTACAGGATACCCAGCTCTCTCCCTGGTTACAGGATTCCCAGCTCTCTCCCTGGTTACAGGATTCCCAGCTCTCTCCCTGGTTACAGGATTCCCAGCTCTCTCCCTGGTTACAGGATACCCAGCTCTCTCCCTGGTTACAGGATACCTCTGTTCCTGGTTACAGGATACCTCTCTCCCTGGTTACAGGATACCCAGCTCTCTCCCTGGTTACAGGATACCCAGCTCTCTCCCTGGTTACAGGATACCCAGCTCTCTCCCTGATTACAAGATACCAGCTCTCTCCCTGGTTACAGGACACCCAGCTCTCTCCCTGTTTACAGGATACCCAGCTCTCTCCCTGGTTACAAGATACCCAGCTCTCTCCCTGGTTACAGGATACCTCTGTTCCTGGTTACAGGATACCCAGCTCTCTCCCTGGTTACAGGATACCCAGCTCTCTCCCTGGTTACGGGATACCTCTGTTCCTGGTTACCGGATACCCATCTCTCTCCCTGGTTACAGGATACCCAGCTCTCTCCCTGGTTACAGGATACCTCTGTTCCTGGTTACAGGATACCCATCTCTCTCCCTGGTTACAGGATACCCATCTCTCTCCCTGGTTACAGGATACCCATCTCTCTCCCTGGTTACAGGATACCCATCTCTCTCCCTTGTTACAGGATACCCATCTCTCTCCCTTGTTACAGGATACCCAGCTCTCTCCCTTGTTACAGGATACCCAGCTCTCTCCCTGGTTACAGGATACCCAGCTCTCTCCCTTGTTACAGGATACCCAGCTCTCTCCCTGGTTACAGGATACCTCTGTTCCTGGTTACAGGATACCCAGCTCTCTCCCTGGTTACAGGATACCCAGCTCTCTCCCTGGTTACGGGATTCCTCTGTTCCTGGTTACAGGATACCCAGCTCTCTCCCTGGTTACAGGATACCCAGCTCTCTCCCTGGTTACGGGATTCCTCTCTTCCTGGTTACAGGATACCCATCTCTGTTCCTGGTTACAGGATACCCAGCTCTCTCCCTGGTTACAGGATACCCAGCTCTCTCCCTGGTTACGGGATTCCTCTCTTCCTGGTTACAGGATACCCATCTCTCTCCCTGGTTACAGGATACCTCTGTTCCTGGTTACAGGATACCCATCTCTCTCCCTGGTTACAGGATACCCAGCTCTCTCCCTGGTTACAGGATACCCAGCTCTCTCCCTTGTTACAGGATACCCAGCTCTCTCCCTTGTTACAGGATACCCAGCTCTCTCCCTTGTTACAGGATACCCAGCTCTCTCCCTTGTTACAGGATACCCAGCTCTCTCCCTTGTTACAGGATACCCAGCTCTCTCCCTTGTTACAGGATACCCAGCTCTCTCTCCCTGGTTACAGGATACCCAGCTCTCTCCCTGGTTACAGGATACCCAGCTCTCTCCCTGGTTACGGGATACCTCTGTTCCTGGTTGCAGGATACCCATCTCTCTCCCTTGTTACAGGATACCAGCTCTCTCCCTGGTTACAGGATACCTAGCTCTCTCCCCGGTTACAGGTTACTCAGCTCTCTCCCTGGTTGCAGGATCCCCGCCTCTCCGCCTGGTCAGCACCCCCTCATGCCTCGCCATAGGATCCCCCCTCCGCTCTCCTTCCAGCAGCCCCCTTCCTGCCCATATTAAAGCTGTATTTCTCCCGCAGACAGCCCAGCCTGGAGATGTGCCCAGAGGTTGGAGGCGGGGGGGCAGAGAAGGGCACATGCTGCCTTCAGAAGAGCTCCCAGGGGGTCTCATGTCAGGCGGAGCCCCCTCCCTGCCTGGTGGGCCAGGCCCGGGGGGGGCTCAGTCCCTATTATCCGAACACTGCAGCCCCCATTACATAGCACATCACAGGCCCCGTCACCAGAGCCCCGGGGCCAGGCTTTGCTGCCGAGTAAGGGGCAGGATGCCAGCGACATCCACGCTTTAGAGAGGAGTGTTGTGCGGCCGAAGCCTGCTCTGATGTACGGCTTTCATTTCCACTGCACGTGTGACCCTCTGCAGCCTGGCGTGGGCTTGCAATGTGGGCCACGCTCGCGGATGTCCAGACCTGGGCATGGGGCTCGCAGCATCAATATACCCAGGGCCACTCGAATTATGGGGCAGGTGAGAGCCAAATTATGTGGCAGGGTTGAGTAAATTATGCGGCAAGACAGGCAAATTATGCGGCACATTGACACATTTTGTGATATTACTTCATTATTTTGTCATTTTGAAACTTAACACCGTCTGGACACTAGTTGCTCTTCATTAGTAGCAGCTTAACACCTAAACATAGCAATAAGCTACAGAAAGGGGACCAGCCAGACCTTTGCAAAGGATCTTCCCCTGCACTGCAACACGAGTTGCTGCGTTTTTAGTAACTGTTGAACCGTTTGAGCTAGAAAAAAAAGTTTAAATCTGTAGATTATGCAGTAGAATTACTGCAGCCGCACAATCGCATAATTCCAGTAGGCCTGAATATATCAGACCCTACCCCCAACTGTTCCCTCCTGCCAGCACGTCTGGAAGCAAGGCGAGGTTGGCACATCCTGGCGCCGCCTGCAGAGGGCAGCATAGACACAGTATTGCTGAAAATACTGCCCCTTCGCTGGAGAAATGGGGAGGGGAAGCGTTGGCGATGCCACCGGGTCCTACCTTTGGGGCCTGCGGGCTTTGCCAGTGCTTTCCCACAATACTGTACGGAATGGGTACTCACATTCATTTACCCAGGGGCCAAAAGGAATGGACTGTGGCATGTTGTGAGGGAGTTCGGTGGCTGGGAGGCGGCGGGGGTAAGGTGGGCATGTATAATGTGTTGACAGGATGTGCTGGAGTTACTTGGAAGGTTTCATTCAATACGTCATTCCCTACCGAACACCTAAGGCCAACAGTCCTGCATTACCAGTAATCCTCCTCCATGATATCCAAACATTTGCCCACATAAAAAGGCTTGGTTGTTCATCAACATACAGTAAATCATCATAAATAGGCAATAATACAAAATATTTTTTTAAACTCCACAAATAAAGAAGCTACACTTATTATACTAGAGTCCAGCAAAGACATCTCCAAACTTTATAATAGGTAAAATCTTCAGGTTTTTTTTCCAGAATATGTCCAGTAAAACCAGCCAACATGTTTCGCTGTCACAGGAGCTTCATCAGGGCTTTCAAATTAATCAGTTCATGTACCCGCGAATCATCCAACATTCTGTTTAAGCAACTCCTCCTGACCAAGGGCCTTTAATATCCAGGGCACTCTATCCGTGTTGGTGCCCAATGATCAGACCTCTGTGGTGGTCTACGCCGTGTGTGGCATCCATTACACCAAACACATTTCCATACTGCCAAACAAAGACCGAAACGTGTTGGCTGGTTTTATAGAAAATACTTTGAATTAAGAAGGGAAAGTTTAATCTATTATAAAGTTTGGAGATATCTTCGTTGAACTCTATTATAAAAAGCATTTGCAATGCAACGGGGCTCGTGTTAGAGCTAATAGCGTTGTAAACTCCTAACCCGACTTTTCTTGCCACACAAACCATGTACTTAACCGGAGAAAGTGCAATTAACAGTGTAACAGGGTTGATATTATGCAAAGCGCTCGACTTCTGGCAAGCGGGATCGCGCTGCGAAAATAGAGAAAAAGTAGTCCACGAACCGGACAGAAAACAGCGAGCCTTGTATGTTTTCTGTACTTGGTCGATGCGCTCGAGGAGGGCTGGCTACCGGAAAAGGCATGACGTATGTGTGCCTTCCACTAATGAAATCAAGCAGATTCTAACAGGCAAGCCCAGGAACCAATGAAAGACACTGAGGGGACGTGGACGTGGCTCCGAGCCCTTTTTAATTCCTAAAGTGTCTCGCTAGCGAAATGCATGCGCAAGCGCATGCGAAGCAGGCTCGATACTAAAAGGAATGTTGGGTGTGTCAAACTATTATAACTGTAGCTTCTATATTTGCGTTGAATTTAAAAAATATATATATTTTTTTATTATTGCCCCTCTATTTATGATGATTCATTCGATACTGCCCCCTAAATTAAGCCTGTAAAAGAGCCCTAGATTTGACAAAACAGTGTAACGCTGTATCTGAGTCGCTGTCTCGCCACTGAACCCCGCACTAACCTTTTCAGTTTGGTATCACTTCCTCTGCGCGGCAATTGTACAAAGGAAATAACCAGATTATTAAATTGGAATGAAACAGAATCTTAGGCCTCACAATCTCTTTATGACTTTAATCCCTGATCTGTAAACCTTAGGAGTGCTTAGAAACAGGTTCAGTTGAGGTAGAGAGTGCAATAAAAAATACTTCACACACTCCCCCTTCCCCAGACCAAATCAGAGACCGCAAGTAACTGAGACGGGCAAACACAAGTCCCCAATCTCCGCTGCTAGAAATGGCACAGTGGGAAAGTTTTAGCCATGAGACTATCATGCCTTTACCACTTTGCCAAAATATGCTGGTTGTGAACTCTTTTTAAAGTTTGGGCTTGTTCCACAGCTTATTTTCTTTGGTGAGAGTAGCCGGAGTCTCACTATCGGAACCACTCACGTCCACATGGAAACTATGAACCGGAAGGCGCGTTTATCATTAATCGAAGTCAGTGGTTCCCAACCTGTGGTCCGGGGACCCGTGGGCATCCGCAAACCCTCCTAAGGGGGTCTGAGACTGCTTAGAAAATTAAATAATATTAACAGATTAAGTCCACAGCTTTTGTAATAACTCAGTGGGGGTCCCTGGATTCCAATAATGATTCAGTGGGGGTCCCCGGATTCCAGTAATGATCATTTGGGGGGTCCACAGAAGTCAAAAGGTTGGGATCCACTGATCTAAGTCTCTCCATGACATAATGTGTATCCTTGCTAAATCTCTTTTCTGAGCAAGTCTCTGCTTATGTTTTTTTTATTTTTTTTTTAACAGAAGGTAAAAATAAACTTAACACTGGTAGCAAGTATCTGATAAGAAAACAAGGGGAGGCTTGAATGTTTCAAAGTTTCTAAATGCCTCTCCATGGAGTTACATAATCTGATGCACAAAGGTCAAATGCTTGTGCGTGTTAATTAACATGTTTGTTGCAGGAGTTCTTTAAAGATGAATGTGTTTCTAAAGACGAGTGGCAACAGACACCTTCTGAGCTTCTTTCACTTAACTCCAGTTAACTTGTGAATGAATGCTCGCTCGTTAACATCTTTCTGAATGTTGGCGCTTAGTCAAGTTACAGCAACCCAGTGTTGCTGGGCCGCATATGAAGGTCAGGAGGGCTGCAAGTGAGCCATACTTCGAGTATCACTGCTGTACTGTATCAGTAATAAGGAAAATGCTCCCCCCCTCGAAAACATAAACAAGCATTTGCAATGCAATGCGTCTCGCGTTTGCTCGAGTTAGAGCTATTGGCGTTGTAAATTCCTAACTGGACTTATCTTGATGTGTAAATTGAAAATGAAAAGTAAAACAGCTGACATAAGCAAGCTGATTCAAAGCGCCACGGCTGCCATGAGCGTGAAGGAGAGACACAAAAGGAAAAAGAAGTTTGCTCACAATCAAAGATATTGGCAAATGTGCAATTATCCATGTAATAGGTTCGGTGTCCAAAACCACTTCAAGGAGGGACAAATGTAAAGCATTTACCAATAATAACAAAGGGTTTTTGAAAGGCAAGCCCACAAATGAGTGAAAGTGATGGGCGTGCGGTGGCATGGTTAAAAGCCCACAAGATTCACAACAGGTCAAACCACTGCTCTCGACCTAAAAAGGAAAGAGTTGCGACACTCTTATACATGACTACACGGCAATGGTGCTGGCGTGAATCAATGGGTGTGTGCTTGATGACGTATGCAGGGACCTACTAATTGCTGTAGATGCCGTTTCCTTTATTTTTTTATCCAATAATTTTACCTATCCCATAATCCTTAATAAGGAAAATGCCCCCCTTCACTCTGATACACAAAAAAGAAAAAATAAATCCAGATGCAACACTCGTGTACACAACTATATGGTACTGGTGCTGGCACCAATCAATGTGTGCGTGATGACGTCTGCATGGACCTACTGATAGGCGTGGGCGCCATTTCCTTTGTTTTTTATGTTACCGATACAAGGTGGCGGGTGGGCAAACGGAACAACGGGTGGAGGATGAGAAAGAATGTGCCAAAGATCGGCCCACCCCTCGAATCAGCAAAAACATACACAGCGGTTCCACTCTCTCTTGGCGGCTCCCCTCCACCTCGGTTTCCACAATATCACTTCAAAAAACGCTTAATATGGGTGGCGTGGGTTCCGATTCATCAAGGAGGTTGGCAACGGTTTCTCTCTCGGTGCCAGTGTTAAGAATACACTTTTCACTTCAAAGCATGTTTATCCAACCTCCTCAGGCAGCGAACCGATCGTAACTGACCATTCTCAAATCCCCCCCAGAAGCTTGAATCTCCCGGGAATGCTGTGACCTCAAAGTGATTGTCACCGCTTTCCAGCCAAGTGATCTAGTGCAAACCACAACACCTGTGTAGCCTTGATTCCACCTCATGCGTCGTTAATCCACCACCAGACACTTCCTACCTCTTTATCTCACCCTTCCCTGTTCCTTTTCATCTGTGCTTTCTTCCTTTGTCACTGTTTTCTGTCTTTTTCTTCTATCTTCTTCTTTCCCCCTTTTGTGTTTTTCTCACAATTGCTCTGGGCCACAGTCTATTGAGGCAAAATAAGTGCCAGTCTTCAAAAATAAATGCTGGTCGGCCCCACATGCAACCACTGGCTCAAATTAAGCACTGCCTACGTCCGACCTGTAACCACAACACACAGGACAGTAGTCCTGGTCTTTCTGACAGTCCTCTCTTTCTCAATCTGATATTCGACATAGATGATACATACCAGTTCACTTCCTGATCCCTCATTCATCAACAAAAGAGACGTTTAGCAGGGCCTGTGGAACTTTGCTGGCAGCTGGGGGGGAGTGATCGAGGGTTTACTAGTTCACTTAATTGACCTCTCAAAACTAACCAGGCAGGCCTCTGAAGACCAAAGAGATATGCCACTGAGGGCCTGATTTGTATTTCGGAAGATGGGTTACTCTATCACAACGGAGATGGATATCTTGTTTGCGAAATCCAATTATTTCCTATGGGATTTATATTTCGGCATACTGTATATCAGTCACTGTTGTGACAGAGCAACCCATCCGGTTAAATCTAAATCAGGCTCTTAGTGGTGCTCAGAATCCCCACGTAGTCCACCCTGAACCTTTCAAATAGTCCGATACCCTGAGTACCAACATTCAAAAGTGACAAAAAGGAGGATTATTATTTGGTGCTCCCTTCCACATTCTTCTGACATGATGTCTCCTAGTGGTGGTCAAATATAGAATGCTATGACTGTCTATGCTGGAAGATCTCCGATTGCCCTGACTCATCCACTATTTCTGCTGCCTCTTGTGAATCTATACGATCTTTGAGCCGATGATCTCCTGCCTCAGTCCATTTAGGGAATAGGCCTGGGTGCAGTTCGCAGAGTGCCGCTACTCAGAACTCCGCAAAGTGACCAAAGATCTGTGCCACGCTATGCAGAGTTCTGCAAGCAGCGGAGTGCGCTAGGTCGCGCTGTTCATGCTGATTTTTAGCACTGGGTGTTTGTCCCGCGCCACTTCTTTTCTGCTGCTCGAGTAGATTTTCTACTCGAGCAGCAGCTTCCTCAACGCAACTGTGAGGTTTCTCATCGCAAGCGATAGTGACCATCCACAACCGCCAGTGTTGAGAAATCTCGCTGGGAGGTGGTTTGGAGTAATTTTATCCGCACTCGCCAACTTATTGTTGGCAAGCGTGAACGAGAAACAACTTCGCTCCGCTCCCCGGAGTTTTTCGGAACTCCGCCTGTGGGAAGCTGGCCTGGTGTGTGGTGAGCACCTATGGTGTTATCACCTTATACCAGGTCCAGGCATCCCCTATTCGTGAGTGTAGGCAGTGCCTAGAAGCCAGGCTCTCTATAGGTAGCTGTGGATGAGCAGCCAAGACTTATCTAGGAGACATGCAAAGCTTCCGCAATACCACTGTAGTGACACAGCACTTACACACATGAAAAAAACAGTGTTACAAAAATAAAGGTACTTTATTATAATGACACAAATGCTAAAATACTGAATAGGCAAGGTGAGTAAACACTATTATGTACACATTAGAAGTCAGTGATTAGCATTGCAAGCAATAGCAAATACTAAAAACAATAGCAAATAGTGAAGGCCCTGGGGGGAGATAAACCATATACTAAGTAAGTGGAATGTGAAAGGCAGTCCCCCACTCAAGGAAGTGGAATAGGTAGAGGGGAACTGGGGGAACTAGGAACCCCAAAAGGTAAGTACCAGGGTGCCCCCTGCGACCAGGAGAGAAGAGGTAAGTACTTGTTTTTCCCCAAACCTACAGGAGAACTTTGAAGCACTGTGCAGGACCCAGACAAGACCGGAAGAACCCAAAGGTGGACCCTGACAGAAGAGGACCTGCAAAAGAAGGGGTCCAACTCCAGATCAAGTTCGAGTGTCCGGCTGTGGCAAGAGCCACTACCCACCCTTCTGTGGATGGAGGACCAGGTCGACTGTGGATTGAGAAAGTCAGCAGTGCAGCACAGGTGAAGAAGAGGAGTCTCAGGAGTGATGCGAGTGATGTCCCACGTCGGCGGTAGTGATGCAGTCAGTCAGTAGACGTGGGAAGCCACCAACAAGCCTTGGCAAATGCAAGAGTCGGAGAAGAAAGTTTTTCAAGGCTGAAGAGGACCAGCAAGGCCAGGGGACTCAACCTAAGGAAAGGAGTCCGAGGTAACCCTCAGCTGCTAGGAGAGACACAAGAAGAGGAGGTAGCCCCCACAGGTGACCCGCAGGCACAGGAGTCTCAGTGATGCCCGCTCAGCACATCTGAAGAGGAGTTCTACATTTCTGGAGCAGCAGGCAGGAGGCTGTGCTTTGCAAGAAAGAGTGGTGAAGGCCAGGGCAACATGGAGCCTGAAGATCCCTTGGAGGAGGAACAAACAGGCGTTGGTAGCTACAAGAGTCGTGGTGCACAGGGGTACTGTCCTGCAAGGAGAGACAAGGGCTTACCGTCTCCAAAGTTGGACAGCTGGTAGAGCGGATTAAGGGGACCACTCCAGACCACCACTTGTGATGCAGGATCCATACATTGTACACCTCCTCCCCTCAGGGGTAGTAAGTACCATAGAAATACCATAATACAACACAGTGCAATATACTGCATTTACGAAGTCTGGATGTTCTGAAATTTAATTACCACATAGGTACTACTGGCTTAAGTATGCTGAAACTGTGTGTGTCAAGGTCACTTAAAGCGGAAATCCTTCTGTCTTAGAATAAGCCCTCACCCACCCAGAGCTGATACGGTTTATCATCGGGCGCTCCTCACACAAGCATCAAGGAAAGATGCTACAGCCCTCATCAGAAGGGACATCTTATGAGAATTAAATCACCATACCAATGCCAATGTTGATCTCACAGGGAAAGATTAAAAACACGGGCAGTCACGGATGGTCACTACCGCTTGCGTTGAGAAATTCACCCGAAGAGCGTTATCAGCATGTTTCGGCCTGAAGTGTGCCCACAGATGGAGGTGCGGAGGTGGTCATCAGGGCCATCCCCTCACTGCTAACGTGATAAATGATGAGGGGACTTTTTCTAGATCTTACTGCTTGAATTTGTTCTGATGAGGCTCCGCAGGATTTCTCTGTACAAATATGATAAATTGCAGTTATTTTCAGGACACAACAAAGTAATAGTGATCGAGGTGGCCCACACCTGTATGTTGTGTATTCACACTGCACACTTAAGTGCTACTAAATAGAACTCCGGCTTCCCCTGGGTGGGTACAGGTTATTGGCTCAACAAACCCTCCAGACCTGGCATAAAGACACTTAAATACATGAAACAATGAAGGCAATCCAGAAAATTGAATATTCCCCAAAAAACTCTAATTTATGGCCTGGCACACCCCGCGACTAGCAGAAAGGGCACCAGTAGTCGTGGCACGTGCAGGAGTGGGCAGTGGAGGTCCCTCATTGGTGTCACGGCATCGTGAATGGTGACGTCATTAGGGAGCGAAGACAAGCCTTGAGTATTTAAGGGACCGCGGAAGGAGAAGCGGACTCTTTTCCTCGGCCACACACACCCGCGGACAGGGGGAGGGGGAGTTTGCCAATAGCCTCATCGCCCTTTGGCGGAACTCCTAGCTGCTGAGAAAAGGGGGGAGACCCCAAGAATTGGACTGTTTTCATAGACTGGTCCCTTGGTGGGGGGGTTGTTTGAGCGTGCACAGGGTAGACGGGAGAGGAGACTGATCTCCTGGTGGTCCTGGGCCTTTGCGCTCTAACCCTGAGATGCCTGGATGACCATGGGATGCCAGGCCTGGTGTCGGGTACCCCAGTAGGGTCGGAGCGCTACGCGGTACCTGGTGTTGTGTTGGCAGCAAACTGCGGGTCTTGCTTACCCCGCTGTGCGTTAGGGGCTATGTTACATGAAGTGCATGATGTTGGTGTAGTGCCAGTCAATAAAATGATCTCGCTGATGCCCGCGGGGAGGGCAGGGGTGATGTATATGATGTATCTGTACTACATGCAATTGGGGCCTTCTGGCACAATTTTTTCTTAAAGGTTGCTGTGCAATGAATAACTTTAAAGATGGTGTGGGTATATGATGTGCAGTCTGTGTGCATTCCCCCTGTCCTGCCAACTGCAGTAGAGCTAAGTGTCTGAATAGCTACAGGAGTCATTTTTTTCTGAAACTGTGTAAATAAAAGGCTTCGTCACGGTGAACCACTATAACTGGGTTGTCTCGCTCTGTGGTGGGGACAGCGACTTGCACATTGGAGCGCACTAGTCTGATAGTACTCGGTGAAGATCCTATACCCCGGGTTGTGACTATTACAGCCGAGCTATGGCGATGTTGGACTATGTCAGAAGTAAATCTATCTCGGTCAAAAAGGATGCTGTCCGGCATCCTTCTCTCCTCCATTATGGGGAGGGAGCGGGCCATGTGCTACCTGGAGCACCTTCCCGCGGCATCCCCTCTATCGGTGAGGAGACGCAGGACCGCCGGCGGTTCCCAACTTTCAAAGGATCATTTGGTAATGGTGGACTGGGCGGAGTCAGCATACAGCGGCAGTGGGCAGAACTATCCTCTCATTGGTCAGCGCCTGGATACTCTCATGGGTGACAAGAAGCGTTCTACAAATCTACTCATTGATTGATTGATTGCTCGATAGATAATGCAGTGTTGGTGCACCGCTGACGATGTTTGCCTACAACTAATGGTTATATTCTAGAAACCATTAGTTATTGTGAAGGGCGAGTATAGGCAAGAATACTGCCCCCAAATGGAACTGATATTACACCACTTAAAGACAGAGAAAAATAGTGTGGTTGGGGAAAAGAAAAAGGATGAATGATAAGTGGTTAGAAAGAAATGCCTTTAGTATGTTAAGGTGCCACCTTCCACACAGACGAAGTGGAGGCAGAGGAGGTCAGAATGGTCATACTCAAGGTATCATTGATGGTACAGTGTGTGTGTGTGTGATTGTGCATCATTATGTATTTTTTACTCAGACTTTGGGCCCTGATGTCTGAGGTTCACTGGTATTTTTGCCCTGACTAAAACAACTGACACGTGTTTCGCCCAGCATTGGGGAGTTTCAAGTGGACCTTCCTCAAGGCTGTGATAATATTGAGAGATTTCCTCACTAGCCTTGAAATGTGACCTGGTTGGACTGTGTTTCTGCTGGAGGACCCATGTTGTGTAGCAGAGGATGGTGCTGGCAGCTGCTGGGGTCAGTCCTGATGCCCTTTGATGCGCCCTCTAAACCCAAGTGAGATTCTGAGGTGTCTCTGCTGGTGCGAAAGAAGCAATCAAGATACCCGCTGCGATTGGTCTGTGTTGCCCACTGTTCCGCCCTGATTCCTACCTTGGGGCGTCCCATCCTTCCTCAGCCCAACCGAGGCTTCAGGTCTGGAGCATCATGGCGCCCTCTGCTGGGGTCGTTACATCCTAGACTCTAAAACTTCAGGATGGCTGAGTCTGGGGCACTAAGGATGGTGTTAGCAGCAGCGTGTGTATAACTTAAAAAAATGTGACATACCGGCAGCTGGGCGCTGAGATAGTGCAGAGAAGTGTTAACTTCTTGTAGCGCTATCTTCTCATAGTAGTGTAAAGTAACTACAGACCTCCCGTCCTGCTGATGGTTCTGTAAAGTGCTCCTTGCAAGAGCGTCCACTTGGGTACGTTTAGAAGCCATGTGTGTGTAAGTGCACCTTGAGTTCTCCAAGTTGGAGCATCCATCCGTGTCTTTCTCTCCCATCTTCCTCCGGAATGGCTCTGGTAAGTGAGAGCTGTGTTTGAGCTGTACAGGGGTGGTAAGTGAGAGCTGTGTTTGAGCTGTACAAGGGTGGTAAGTGAGAGCTGTGTTTGAGCTGCACAGGGGTGGTGACAGCTGTGTTTGAGGTGTACATGGGTGGTAAGTGGGAGCTGTGTTTGAGCTGTACATGGGTGGTTAGTGAGAGCTGTGTTTGAGCTGCACAAGGGTGGTTAGTGAGAGCTGTGTTTGAGCTGCACAAGGGTGGTAAGTGAGAGCTGTGTTTGAGCTGCACAAGGGTGGTAAGTGAGAGTTGTGTTTGAGCTGTAGAGGGTGGTAAGTGAGAGCTGTGTTTGAGCTGTACAGGGGTAGTAAGTGAGCTGTGTTTGAGCTGTGCAGGGGTGGTAAGTGAGCTGTGTTTGAGCTGTAGAGGGTGATAAGTGTGAGCTGTGTTTGAGCTGTAGAGGGTGGTAAATGTGAGCTGTGTTTGAGCTGCACGGGGTGGTGAGAGCTGTGCTTGAGTTGTACAGCGGTGGCAAGTGAGAGCTTTAAGATGTACAAGGGTTGTAAGTAAGCTGTGTTTGAGCTGTAGAGGGTGGTAAGTGTGAGCTGTTTTTGAGCTGTACATGGGTGGTAAGTGACCTGTGTTTGAGCTGCACGACGGTGGTGAGAGTTGTGTTTGAGCTGTACATGGGTGGTGAGTGAGCTGTGTTTGAGCTGTAGAGGGTGGTAAGTGAGAGCTGTGTTTGAGCTGTACATGGGTGGTAAGTGAGCTGTGTTTGAGCTGCACAAGGGTGGTAAGTGAGCTGTGTTTGAGCTGTAGAGGGTGGTAAGTGTGAGCTGTGTTTGAGTTGTAGAGGGTGGTAAGTGAGAGGTGTGTTTGCGCTGCACGAGGTTGGTGAGAGCTGTGTTTGAGCTGTACAGGGGTAGTAAGTGAGCTGTGTTTGAGCTGTACAGGGGTGCTAAGTGAGCTGTGCTTGAGCTGGAGAGGGTGGTGAAAGCTGTGTTTGAGCTGTACGGGGTGGTAAGTGAGCTGTGTTTGAGCTGTAGAGGGTGGTGAGAGCTGTGTTTGAGCTGTACAGGGGTGGTAAGTGAGCTGTGTTTGAGCTGTAGAGGGTGTCTCAGTTGAGGCTGTGTCACCTCCTGAAGGTGGCGTAGCTTTCCTCACTCACCGCAGCTGGTGGAGTGCTGCTGGGACATGAGGAGCTCATGGCGGATATTCCACCTGATCCTGGAGTAGGAAGAGCCCTTGTAGTGGCAGCTGCAGAACTCTCCACCCGCTGCCCAGGGGCAAGGGTGGTTCAGAAGGTGTGAGCGAAAGTGGGTGGAGCACGATTCGATGACGTCATGGCTTTGTGTATGGCCTTACCACCACGTGCATGGCCCTGTAGCGCTTTCACAACCTCTCAGCCCTGGATGCTCCCGGGTACCAAAGTTATATTGAAATACATTGTATGTTAGGATGGAGGCAGGCAAGGTTGGAATAGACAAGTATACTGATGGAGAATATACTGGACAAGGCCAGCAAGGTTGGCATAGACTTCTAGACTTGTGTATTGATATGTAATATACTGGATATGGCCTGCGAGGTTGGCGTAGACTCGCTTATTAATGGATAATATACTGGATATGGCCTGCGAGGTTGGCGTAGACTCGCTTATTGATGGATAATATACTGGATAGGGCCAGCGAGGTTGGCGTAGACTCACTTATTGATGGATAATATACTGGATAGGGCCAGCGAGGTTGGCGTAGACTCGCTTATTAATGGATAATATACTGGATAGGGCCAGCGAGGTTGGCGTAGACTCACTTATTGATGGATAAAATACTGAATAGGGCCAGCGAGGTTGGCGTAGACTCACTTATTGATGGATAATATACTGGATAGGGCCAGCGAGGTTGGCGTAGACTCGCTTATTAATGGATAATATACTGGATAGGGTCAGCGAGGTTGGCGTAGACTCGCTATTGATGGATAATATACTGGATATGGCCTGCGAGGTTGGCGTAGACTCGCTTATTGATGGATAATATACTGGATAGGGCCTGCGAGGTTGGCGTAGACTCGCTATTGATGGATAATATACTGGATATGGCCTGCGAGGTTGGCGTAGACTCGCTTATTGGTGGATAATATACTGGATAGGGCCAGCGAGGTTGGCGTAGACTCGCTTATTGATGGATAATATACTGGATAGGGCCAGCATGGTTGGCGTAGACTCGCTTATTGGTGGATAATATACTGGATAGGGCCAGCGAGGTTGGCGTAGACTCGCTTATTGATGGATAATATACTGGATAGGGCCTGCGAGGTTGGCGTAGACTCGCTTATTAATGGATAATATACTGGATAGGGCCAGCGAGGTTGGCGTAGACTCACTTATTGATGGATAATATACTGGATAGGGCCAGCGAGGTTGGCGTAGACTCGCTTATTAATGGATAATATACTGGATAGGGCCAGCGAGGTTGGCGTAGACTCACTTATTGATGGATAAAATACTGAATAGGGCCAGCGAGGTTGGCGTAGACTCACTTATTGATGGATAATATACTGGATAGGGCCAGCGAGGTTGGCGTAGACTCGCTTATTAATGGATAATATACTGGATAGGGTCAGCGAGGTTGGCGTAGACTCGCTATTGATGGATAATATACTGGATATGGCCTGCGAGGTTGGCGTAGACTCGCTTATTGATGGATAATATACTGGATAGGGCCTGCGAGGTTGGCGTAGACTCGCTATTGATGGATAATATACTGGATATGGCCTGCGAGGTTGGCGTAGACTCGCTTATTGGTGGATAATATACTGGATAGGGCTAGCGAGGTTGGCGTAGACTCGCTTATTGATGGATAATATACTGGATAGGGCCAGCATGGTTGGCGTAGACTCGCTTATTGGTGGATAATATACTGGATAGGGCCAGCGAGGTTGGCGTAGACTCGCTTATTGATGGATAATATACTGGATAGGGCCAGCGAGGTTGGCGTAGACTCGCTTATTGATGGATAATATACTGGATAGGGCCAGCGAGGTTGGCGTAGACTCGCTATTGATGGATAATATACTGGATATGGCCAGCGAGGTTGGCGTAGACTCGCTTATTGATGGATAATATACTGGATAGGGTCAGCGAGGTTGGCGTAGAATCGCTTATTGATGGATAATATACTGGATAGGGCCTGCGAGGTTGGCGTAGGCTTGCTTATTGATGGATAATATACTGTATAGGACCAGCGAGGTTGGCGAAGCCTCACGTATTGATGGATAATATACTGGATAGGGCCAGCGAGGTTGGCGTAGACTCGCTTATTGATGAATAATATACTGGATCGGGCCAGCAAGGTTTGCGTAGACTCGCTTATTGATGGATAGTATACTGTATAGGGTCAGCATGGTTGGCGTAGACGCGTGTATTGAAGGATACTATACTGGATAGAGCTAGGACGCTTGGTGTAAACTTGTGTATGTACACTGGATAGCTGCCATGGATCTGCATGTGGCTTTGATGCCATTCTATGTGCATGTGGGTGTAGTATGTTTAAGTAAACTTTTGGGTGCAGGTGGGCAGGAGTACAAGAGTCAATTGCTGAAACGCTCAGCTGTGTGTCTTGGAGCTGTGTTGTGTGCATGACCAGTGCTGTTAATGGGCAGGTACTGTCCTGTACTGAGTACATGCACTTATTCAATTTGAAAGGGAGAGAACCTGCACTTTTCAGCACTGCTGCAATATATTTAATGGGAGAGTACCGGAACTTCTCAGCACCGCTGCAATATATTTAATTGGAGAGTATCAGCACTTCTCAGCACCGCTGCAATATATTTAATGGGAGAGCACCTGCACTTCTCAGCACCGCTGCAATATATTTAATGGGAGAGCACCTGCACTTCTCAGCACCGCTGCAATATATTTAATGGGAGAGTACCGGCACTTCTCAGCACCACTACAATATATTTAATGGGAGAGCACCTGCAGTTCTCAGCACTGCTGCAATATATTTAATGGGTGAGTGCCTGCACTTCTCTGCACTACTGCAATATATTTAATATGAGAGTACCGGCACTTCTCAGCACTGCTGCAATATATTTAATGGGAGGGTACCTGCACTTCTCAGCACCGCTGCAATATATTTAATTGGAGAGTATCGGCACTTCTCAGCACCGCTGCAATATATTTAATGGGAGAGCACCTGCACTTCTCAGCACCGCTGCAATATATTTAATGGGAGAGCACCTGCACTTCTCAGCACCGCTGCAATATATTTAATGGGAGAGTACCGGCACTTCTCAGCACCACTACAATATATTTAATGGGAGAGCACCTGCACTTCTCAGCACTGCTGCAATATATTTAATGGGAGAGTACCGGCACTTCTCAGCACTGCTGCAATACATTTAATGGGAGAGTACCAGCACTTCTCTGCACCGCTGCAATATATTTAATGGGAGAGTATTGGCACTTCTCAGCACCGCTGGAATATATTTAATGGGAGAGTACCGGCACTTCTCAGCACCGCTGCAATATATTTAATGGGAGAGTACCTGCACTTCTCAGCACCGCTGCAATATATTTAATGGGAGAGTACCTGCACTTCTCAGCACCGCTGCAATATATTTAATGGGAGAGTACCGGCACTTCTCTGCACTACTGCAGTATATTTAATACGAGAGTACCGGCACTTATCAGCACTGCTGCAATATATTTAATGGGACAGTACTAGCACTTCACATGAGCAAACAGATACTGTAAATACTGACGACCTCCACTTCTTTAATTTGAAGGGGTGAGTACCTGTGCTTCTCTGCACCGCTGCTAAATATGTAATAGGAGAGTACCGGCACTTCTCAGCACTGCTGCAATATATTTAATGGGAGAGTAACGGCATTTCTCATTACTGCTGCAAAATATGTAATAAGAGAGTACTGGCACTTCTCATGAGCAAACCAGTACTGCACGTCTCCTGTACATCTCCAGTTGAAGCACTGCGCATGGCTAGTGCCGGCCTCCTACCTGGGTATGGGGTGGGGGAGTTCCTGGATTAACCAGTGAAACAAAGAGGTACCTTGGGAAGAACCGGTTAGGGTTTGGTTGCAGTGGGACATGTTTGCACATGTGCAGCCAGGCCTTTGAGGGGTTTGTGACCATGCGACCAAGGGAATGGGTGCAGGGAAGGGTGGGCTCGGTGCCTTGGGCGCCAGGGAAGGGTGGTCTTGGTGCCTTGGGAGCAGGGAAGGGTGGGCTCGGTGCCCTGGGTGCCAGGGGAGGGTGGGCTCGGTGCCCTGGGTGCCAGGGGAGGGTGGGCTCGGTGCCCTGGGTGCCAGGGGAGGGTGGGCTCGGTGCCCTGGGTGCCAGGGGAGGGTGGGCTCGGTGCCCTGGGTGCCAGGGACGGGTGGGCTCGGTGCCCTGGGTGCCAGGGACGGGTGGGCTCGGCGCCTGGGGTGCAGGGACGGGTGGGCTTGGTGCCTTGGATGCAGGGAAGGGTGGGCTCGGTGCCTGGGGTGCAAGGGAAGGGTGGGCTCGGTGCCTGAGACGCCAGGGAAGGGTGGGCTCGGTGCCTGAACCGCCAGGAAAGTGTGGCCTTGGTTCCTTGGGTGCCAGGGAAGGGTGGGCTCGGTGCCTGAGACGCCAGGGAAGGGTGGGCTCAGTGCCTGAGACGCCAGGAAAGGGTGGCCTTGGTTCCTTGGGTTCAGGGAAGGGTGGGCTCGGCGTCTTGGGTGCAGGGAAGGGTGGGCTCGGTGCCTGGGGCGCCAGGGAAGGGTGGGCTCGGTGCCTGGGGCGCCAGTGAAGGGTGGGCTCGGTGCCTTGGGTGCAGGGAAGGGTGGGCTCGGTGCCTTGGGTGCAGGGAAGGGTGGGCTCGGTGCCCTGGGCACCAGGGAAGGGTGGGCTCGGTGCCTTGGATGCAGGGACGGGTGGGTTTGGTGCCTTGGGTGCCAGGGAAGGGTGGGCTCTGTCCCTTGGGTGGGCTCCGTGCCTTGGGCGCCAGGGAACGAGTGGGCTCGGCACCTTGGGAGCCAGGGAAGGGTGGGCTCAGCGCCTTGGGAGCAGGGAAGGGTGGGCTCGGCACCTTGGGAGCCAGGGAAGGGTGGGCTCGGTGCCTGGGGTGCAGGGAAGGGTGGGCTCTGTGCCTGGGGTGCAGGGAAGGGTGGGCTCGGTGCCTTGGGGTGCAGTAAAGGGTGGGCTCGGTGCCTTGGGGTGCAGTAAAGGGTGGGTTCGGTGCCTTGGGTTCAGGGAAGGGTGGGCTCGGTGCCTTGGGTGCAGGGAAGGGTGGGCTCGGTGCCTTGGGTTCAGGGAAGGGTGGCCTCGGTGCCTGGGGAGCAGGGAAGGGTGGGCTCAGTGCCTGGGGAGCAGGGAAGGGTGGCCTCGGTGCCTGAGGAGCAGGGAAGGGTGGGCTCAGTGCCCGGGGCGCCAGAGAAGGGTGGGCTCGGTGCCTTGGGCGCCAGGATAGGGTGGGCTGGGCGCCAGGATAGGGTGGGCTGGGCACCTGGGAAGGGTGGGTTTGGTGCCTGGGAAGGGTGGGTTTGGTGCCTGGGAAGGGTGGGTTCGGTGCCTGGGAAGGGTGGGTTCGGTGCCTGGGAAGGGTGGGTTCGGTGCCTGGGAAGGGTGGGTTCGGTACCTGGGGCTCCAGGGAAGGGTGGGCTCGGTGCCTGGGGTGCAGGGAAGGGTGGCCTCAGTGCCTGGGGAGCAGGGAAGGGTGGCCTCGGTGCCTGGGGTGCAGGGAAGGGTGGGCTCGGTGCCTGGGGTGCAGGGAAGGGTGAACTCGGTGGCTGAGGCGCCAGGGAAGGGTGGGCTTGGTGGAGCGAAGGGTGGGTTTGGTGCCCTGGGTGCCAGGGAAGGGTGAGTTTGGTGCCTGGGATGCCAGGGAAGTGTGGGCTCGGTGCCCTGGGTGCCAGGGAAGGGTGGGCTCGGTGCCTTGGGAGCAGGGAAGGGTGGGCTGGGTGCCAGGGAAGGGTGGGTTCGGTGCCCTGGGTGCCAGGGAAGGGTGAGTTAGGTGCCTGGGGTGCAGGGAAGGGTGGGCTCGGTGCCCTGGGTGCCAGGGAAGGGTGAGTTAGGTGCCTGGGGTGCCAGGGAAGTGTGGGCTCGGTGCCCTGGGTGCCAGGGAAGTGTGGGCTCGGTGCCTTGGGAGCCAGGGAAGGGTGGGCTCGGTGCCTTGGGTGCAGGGAAGGGTGGGCTCGGTGCCTTGGGTGCCAGGGAAGGGTGGGCTCGGTGCCTTGGGTGCCAGGGAAGGGTGGGCTCGGTGCCTTGGGTGCCAGGGAAGGGCGGGTTCGGTGCCTGGGGCTCCGGGGAAGGGTGGGCTCGGTGCCTTGGGCGCCAGGGAAGGGTGGGCTCGGTGCCCTGGGTGCCAGGGAAGGGTGAGTTAGGTGCCTGGGGTGCAGGGAAGGGTGGGCTCGGTGCCCTGGGTGCCAGGGAAGGGTGAGTTAGGTGCCTGGGGTGCCAGGGAAGTGTGGGCTCGGTGCCCTGGGTGCCAGGGAAGTGTGGGCTCGGTGCCCTGGGTGCCAGGGAAGTGTGGGCTCGGTGCCCTGGGTGCCAGGGAAGTGTGGGCTCGGTGCCTTGGGAGCCACGGAAGGGTGGGCTCGGTGCCTTGGGAGCCACGGAAGGGTGGGCTCGTGCCTTGGGGGGTGGGCTCGGTGCCTTGGGCGCCAGGGAAGGGTGTGCTCGGTGCCAGGGAAGGGTGGGTTCGGTGCCTGGGAAGGGTGGGCTCGGTGCCTGGGAAGGGTGGGCTCGGTGCCTGGGAAGGGTGGGCTCGGTGCCTGGGGCTCCGGGGAAGGGTGGGCTCGGTGCCTTGGGCGCCAGGGAAGGGTGGGTTCGGTGCCTTGGGCGCCAGGGAAGGGTGGGTTCGGTGCCTGGGAAGGGTGGGCTCGGTGCCTTGGGCGCCAGGGAAGGGTGGGCTCGGTGCCTTGGGCGCCAGGGAAGGGTGGGCTCGGTGCCAGGGAAGGGTGGGTTCGGTGCCTGGGAAGGGTGGGTTCGGTGCCTGGGAAGGGTGGGTTCGGTGCCTTGGGCGCCAGGGAAGGGTGGGCTCGGTGCCCTGGGTGCCAGGGAAGGGTGAGTTAGGTGCCTGGGGTGCCAGGGAAGGGTGATCTCGGTGCCCTGGGTGCCAGGGAAGTGTGGGCTCGGTGCCCTGAGTGCCAGGGAAGTGTGGGCTCGGTGCCCTGGGTGCCAGGGAAGTGTGGGCTCGGTGCCCTGGGTGCCAGGGAAGTGTGGGCTCGGTGCCCTGGGTGCCAGGGAAGTGTGGGCTCGGTGCCTTGGGAGCCACGGAAGGGTGGGCTCGGTGCCTTGGGAGCCACGGAAGGGTGGGCTCGTGCCTTGGGAGCCACGGAAGGGTGGGCTCGGTGCCTTGGGCGGCAGGGAAGGGTGGGCTCGGTGCCTTGGGCGCCAGGGAAGGGTGGGTTCGGTGCCAGGGAAGGGTGGGCTCGGTGCCTGGGGCTCCGGGGAAGGGTGGGCTCGGTGCCTTGGACGCGAGGGAAGGGTGGGTTCGGTGCCTTGGGCGCCAGGGAAGGGTGGGCTCGGTGCCTGGGAAGGGTGGGTTCGGTGCCTGGGGCTCCGGGGAAGGGTGGGCTCGGTGCCTGGGGTGCAGGGAAAGGTGGGCTCGATGCCTTGGGCGCCAGGGAAGGGTGGGCTCGGTGCCAGGGAAGGGTGGGCTCGGTGCCTTGGGCGCCAGGGAATGGTGGGCTCGATGCCTTGGGCGCCAGGGAAGGGTGGGCTCGGTGCCAGGGAAGGGTGGGCTCGGTGCCAGGGAAGGGTGGGTTCGGTGCCTGGGGCTCCGGGGAAGGGTGGGCTCGGTGCCTTGGGCGCCAGGGAAGGGTGGGCTCGGTGCCAGGGAAGGGTGGGCTCGGTGCCAGGGAAGGGTGGGTTCGGTGCCTGGGGCTCCGGGGAAGGGTGGGCTTGGTGCCTTGGGCGCCAGGGAAGGGTGGGCTCGGTGCCCTGGGTGCCAGGGAAGGGTGAGTTAGGTGCCTGGGGTGCAGGGAAGGGTGGGCTCGGTGCCCTGGGTGCCAGGGAAGGGTGAGTTAGGTGCCTGGGGTGCCAGGGAAGTGTGGGCTCGGTGCCCTGGGTGCCAGGGAAGTGTGGGCTCGGTGCCCTGGGTGCCAGGGAAGTGTGGGCTCGGTGCCCTGGGTGCCAGGGAAGTGTGGGCTCGGTGCCTTGGGCGCCAGGGAAGGGTGGGCTCGGTGCCTTGGGCGCCAGGGAAGGGTGGGCTCGGTGCCTTGGGCGCCAGGGAAGGGTGCCTTGGGCGCCAGGGAAGGGTGGGTTCGGTGCCAGGGAAGGGTGGGCTCGGTGCCTTGGGCGCCAGGGAAGGGTGGGCTCGGTGCCTGGGAAGGGTGGGTTCGGTGCCTGGGGCTCCGGGGAAGGGTGGGCTCGGTGCCTGGGAAGGGTGGGTTCGGTGCCTGGGAAGGGTGGGTTCGGTGCCTGGGGCTCCGGGGAAGGGTGGGCTCAGTGCCTTGGGCGCCAGGGAAGGGTGGGTTCGGTGCCAGGGAAGGATGGGTTCGGTGCCTGGGAAGTGTGGGCTCGGTGCCCTGGGTGCCAGGGAAGGGTGGGCTCGGTGCCTTGGGCACCAGGGAAGGGTGGGCTCGGCGCCAGGGAAGGGTGGGCTCGGTGCCTTGGGCGCCAGGGAAGGGTGGGCTCGGTGCCCTGGGTGCCAGGGAAGGGTGAGTTAGGTGCCTGGGGTGCCAGGGAAGTGTGGGCTCGGTGCCCTGGGTGCCAGGGAAGTGTGGGCTCGGTGCCCTGGGTGCCAGGGAAGTGTGGGCTCGGTGCCCTGGGTGCCAGGGAAGTGTGGGCTCGGTGCCCTGGGTGCCAGGGAAGTGTGGGCTCGGTGCCCTGGGTGCCAGGGAAGTGTGGGCTCGGTGCCCTGGGTGCCAGGGAAGTGTGGGCTCGGTGCCTTGGGAGCCACGGAAGGGTGGGCTCGGTGCCTTGGGAGCCACGGAAGGGTGGGCTCGTGCCTTGGGAGCCACGGAAGGGTGGGCTCGTGCCTTGGGAGCCACGGAAGGGTGGGCTCGTGCCTTGGGCGGCAGGGAAGGGTGGGTTCGGTGCCTGGGAAGGGTGGGTTCGGTGCCTGGGAAGGGTGGGTTCGGTGCCTGGGGCTCCGGGGAAGGGTGGGCTCGGTGCCTTGGGCGCCAGGGAAGGGTGGGCTCGGTGCCTTGGGCGCCAGGGAAGGGTGGGCTCGGTGCCTTGGGCGCCAGGGAAGGGTGGGCTCGGTGCCTTGGGTGCCAGGGAAGGGTGGGCTCGGTGCCCTGGGTGCCAGGGAAGGGTGAGTTAGGTGCCTGGGGTGCCAGGGAAGGGTGAGTTAGGTGCCTGGGGTGCCAGGGAAGGGTGATCTCGGTGCCCTGGGTGCCAGGGAAGTGTGGGCTCGGTGCCCTGAGTGCCAGGGAAGTGTGGGCTCGGTGCCCTGGGTGCCAGGGAAGTGTGGGCTCGGTGCCCTGGGTGCCAGGGAAGTGTGGGCTCGGTGCCTTGGGAGCCACGGAAGGGTGGGCTCGGTGCCTTGGGCGGCAGGGAAGGGTGGGCTCGGTGCCTTGGGCGGCAGGGAAGGGTGGGCTCGGTGCCTTGGGCGCCAGGGAAGGGTGGGTTCGGTGCCAGGGAAGGGTGGGCTCGGTGCCTGGGGCTCCGGGGAAGGGTGGGCTCGGTGCCTTGGACGCGAGGGAAGGGTGGGTTCGGTGCCTTGGGCGCCAGGGAAGGGTGGGCTCGGTGCCTGGGAAGGGTGGGTTCGGTGCCTGGGGCTCCGGGGAAGGGTGGGCTCGGTGCCTGGGAAGGGTGGGTTCGGTGCCTGGGAAGGGTGGGTTCGGTGCCTGGGGCTCCGGGGAAGGGTGGGCTCAGTGCCTTGGGCGCCAGGGAAGGGTGGGTTTGGTGCCAGGGAAGGATGGGTTCGGTGCCTGGGAAGTGTGGGCTCGGTGCCCTGGGTGCCAGGGAAGGGTGGGCTCGGTGCCTTGGGCACCAGGGAAGGGTGGGCTCGGCGCCAGGGAAGGGTGGGTTCGGTGCCTGGGGCTCCGGGGAAGGGTGGGCTCGGTGCCTTGGGCGCCAGGGAAGGGTGGGCTCGGTGCCTTGGGCGCCAGGGAAGGGTGGGCTCGGTGCCCTGGGTGCCAGGGAAGGGTGAGTTAGGTGCCTGGGGTGCCAGGGAAGTGTGGGCTCGGTGCCCTGGGTGCCAGGGAAGTGTGGGCTCGGTGCCCTGGGTGCCAGGGAAGTGTGGGCTCGGTGCCCTGGGTGCCAGGGAAGTGTGGGCTCGGTGCCCTGGGTGCCAGGGAAGTTTGGGCTCGGTGTCCTGGGTGCCAGGGAAGTGTGGGCTCGGTGCCTTGGGAGCCACGGAAGGGTGGGCTCGGTGCCTTGGGAGCCACGGAAGGGTGGGCTCGTGCCTTGGGAGCCACGGAAGGGTGGGCTCGGTGCATTGGGCGGCAGGGAAGGGTGGGCTCGGTGCCTTGGGCGCCAGGGAAGGGTGGGCTCGGTGCCAGGGAAGGGTGGGTTCGGTGCCTGGGAAGGGTGGGCTTGGTGCCTGGGGCTCCGGGGAAGGGTGGGCTCGGTGCCTTGGGCGCCAGGGAAGGGTGGGCTCGGTGCATTGGGCGGCAGGGAAGGGTGGGCTCGGTGCCTTGGGCGCCAGGGAAGGGTGGGCTCGGTGCCAGGGAAGGGTGGGCTCGGTGCCCTGGGTGCAGGGAAGGGTGGGCTCGGTGCCTTGGGCGCCAGGGAAGGGTGGGCTCGGTGCCTTGGGCGCCAGGGAAGGGTGGGCTCGGTGCCTTGGGTGCCAGGGAAGGGTGAGTTAGGTGCCTGGGGTGCCAGGGAAGGGTGGGCTCGGTGCCCTGGGTGCCAGGGAAGGGTGGGCTCGGTGCCTTGGGCGCCAGGGAAGGGTGGGCTCGGTGCCAGGGAAGGGTGGGCTCGGTGCCAGGGAAGGGTGGGTTCGGTGCCTGGGAAGGGTGGGTTCGGTGCCTGGGGCTCCGGGGAAGGGTGGGCTCGGTGCCTGGGAAGGGTGGGTTCGGTGCCTGGGGCTCCGGGGAAGGGTGGGCTCGGTGCCAGGGAAGGGTGGGCTCGGTGCCAGGGAAGGGTGGGCTCGGTGCCAGGGAAGGGTGGGCTCGGTGCCTGGGAAGGGTGGGTTCGGTGCCTGGGGCTCCGGGGAAGGGTGGGCTCGGTGCCTGGGGTGCAGGGAAGGGGCTCGGTGCCCTGGGCGCCAGGGAGTTTACACACTCCCATCCCTTGAAGTAAAGGCTCGCTCTCGCCGGCGGGGCGGGAGCTGGTTCCAGGACCGGGGGGGGGGGTGGGGAGGGTACTTCCAGGAAAGGCCGCTCACTGGTGAAAGTTGACAAGGGCTCTTCACTGCTTGCACGAGGCCTGGCGGGTTCACTCTGACAACTTAAAAATTAATTTAAAATGACACCTTTCATTAGAGTAACCAGGGTTGTGCGACACAATGGCAAAGGACCTGCGCTCTCAGGCGCTCACAGACCTCGTGTTAGACGATTTTTACACACTCTTGACAGGTAAACCCACAGGATAGGACGAGATTGTTAGACCAGCAGAGCTCTTGTGTTCGGTTCATTAGAAATGAAAAGAGCGCCTCGAAGTGAGCTCAGGCCTCAGAGGACGCACTCACATGCGACAAACATTGAAAACCTCTTGTGTGCTGCAATCCCATTTGAATTGAATCGACACGTTTTAGCAGTGGAAATGACGTAGGATTGTTTTTATAAAGCCCAGTTGGCAATGCCAAGGCCGTCTGCCAAGGTAGGATAGTGTGATAAATTTAAAAACAATACATTGGACCATCCACAGAACTTGTTAGCACATTGGCGTCTAAAACCGCAGCCGGCGTGAATAGCGCCCAGAGCTGTAGTTTGCAACCAAAATACAGGCCCAGACCGATCCCCCAGATTATTAGTTCACCTCAGAATCTGGCCCCATGAAGCACCGTAGAATGACGCCCCCATCGGTGCTAGGCGCAGAAGTAGGCCGATTGTACGCCAGCACACACTGCACAACCCGCAGCTGACATCCCTGCGAACTGCAGCACTTTAATCACTTTAGAAACGAAGAAGTGCGTTTTGTTAGTTATAATAAATTATGTAAATTGGGCCATCGAATTATGCATTTGCCTTTTCCCCTCAAACATGTACGGTTTTTCATTTATATATAACACAACTGGGAAGTCATTAGTCGCTCCGTACTCGTGTGCAAGCTTCTTGTTAAACAGTATCTTTTAAAAACTGTCTCAGAATTTTCTTACCCACTTACGAGATTAGAGTCACTGATTTGTGTAGTTTTTTTTGCTCTTACGAGTGTGCCGCCTTTTGTTCAAAATCTTATATTCTCTTTCTATAAACCCAGAGCATCTGAACAGTTTGAGAGGTCTTTTTTACCGGCGTGTGTTATTAAAAAGCAGATATTGAGTCAGTCAGAGGAGATGAGGGGAGCAGACGTCCGGGCAGCTGTTTAGTGGGAAAAGACAGAGTCTATTGCAGCAACAAATCAAACTGTAACATGAAATTAGAGAGGAGATGTGGGTCAGTATCTTAGCTGGTTATCTGCTAAACCAAATAACTGTTCTTATATTCGATTCCGGCACCTCACAGAATATCATTTAGTTCTCACTTCACCTTTCACATGTTTGTGTCTTAAACTGCAGATGTGTCTAATGTTATAAATGAGTGAGTTGTCTCAAACACACACACACTTGTGTGTGCAGCACTGGGAGACGGGAGCTCTCTACCTGCAGTAAAATTACTTGGTAAACACTTTACCTCTCCTGGAAATGAGGTTTGCGCGGCACCCGAGAGCTAAGACATCAGATAACAGTCTAGCAGGATATTGTGGAGCAGAATATAATTTTTAGGACGAAAAAGCTCAAAGAAGGACGACAAATGCCAGCCCTGCTCTGAACCTGCTCTTAATGCCACAATAAATTGCTTTGCTGGTCTGTAGTTGTCAGTTCATCTCAGACAAGAGACACAATAAACCGCAGCAGCCTCTGCCTTTATTTAATGTCTTTTAATCTGATTTTTACATTGTTTCGATTCATTTTCCATCACAATTCAGCAATCCTTGGCACTAACTATAATTTCTTCATCTGTTGTGTGTAGATTGCTAATGGTTTGCAACAAGTCTCCCCTTCGGGCTGTGTCATTGAGCCCTGACGTGTGACCACAAGTACACATTCTTCAGTTTGAGGCACATCTCAGAGAGGATGCGTGTGTTGAAAAGGTTGGCATGATTGTCAGTATTAATTCAGTCATATCACGATTGTCTTTAAACCTGAGACACCTGCGCCGAGGGCAGAGGCATGTTACTGGCCCTTTCTGTGGCCCATCCTCCTGCCAAGGTCTGGGGGTGATCAGCCCCCCCTGAACCCCCACTCCAGTGCCACCGTGTTCAGGGGATCCTCCTTGGATCAGCAATTAGATTCATTAAAACCTCACCAGGTGGCAAACTAGAACGAGGGAAACATGACCTGTGCTGTCCTTGCACAGAAACACCGCCGAGGGAGCCCGTTTTCAAGATAATTGACATTCACAGCTTGGAAAAAATCATGTAAAAGGCGATTTTCAAAAACAGACCTTCTATGAATTGGTTTCTACCAAATGGAAGATGCCACTGTTCTTTAACGTTTCGATATAATGGTTTCTCACTATTGGTATTCTATGAATGTTTTCCATGAAGTCACGGATAGCCCTCTGTGTCCCAGCTAAGCAGGGTCTATGTCAGGGCCACTTGTTTTGCAATGTAGAGCCAAATTGTATGGCAAAGTTGTTATACAGTGAAGGAAAGGCAAAGTATGCGGCAAGGGGTGGAATGTTATGTGGCATGATGTATTTGTGGAATTTTGACGCTCACCAGCTTTAGAAAACACTTATGCTTCTGAAAAAAAACTATACACTTATCAGGTCCTATCCAAACCAGAAAATACTGATTTTTATTTTTTTATTTTTTTTGTCTCGCTTGGAAGTATGTGAGTGGCATGTCATTAACGCTGCCCTTTCTCACACAGTAAAATCATTTTGGAGACTATATACAACTTTACATGTGCACGGTTCTTCTAATAAAAAGTTTGCTTCTGTGCATTAGTTTTTTTTTTAAACTCGGCTCCCTTTTTCTGGATTACCCAGTGCGACTGGAATTGGAATTATGCGGCTGCGGCATTTTTCACATAATTAAAGATGTGCCTCATTTACCACATAATCCATCATCTCCTGCATAATTTGCACATTTAAAAAAATAAATTTTCTAGCTCAAGCAGTTCAAAAGTTACAGCGACACGTGTTGTTGGTGCAGTTCAAGGACCTTTTCAAACGTTGACGTGACACCCTTCTGTTGCTTATTGCTGTGTTTCGGTGTTCAACTAGCAGTAACGAGGTACAACGAACGCCCAGGGACTGTACGCAAGTATAAAAGTGACAAAATAATGAAGTAATATTATCACAAAATGTGCTGCATTCCACAGCATAATTTGTCTTTTCTTGCTGCAGAAATTACTCAACCCTGCCGCATAACTTGGCCCGCCCATGCCGCATAATTCTAGTGGCACTGGGTGTACTCTGTGTTCACGCCTTGGGTCTCTGGAAAGCACCACTTCTCATTAAGAAACAGCCCTGCAGAGAAGCTTTCAACATTTCAGTGTTGCTGTGTATGTCCCTCCCTGGGAGTCACTTTAGGATTCAAGGCATCAGGCCTTAAAAAGGAATGCGGCATGTGGCTGCTGCCCTCTTGAAGTCAGTCTGCTTTGAGAACTGATGTTAATAAACATGAATCTGCATGAGCAGGGGACAAAATATTCTCAGGACAAAAAAAGAAGCATTTTTTGGAGACTGGTTGAACTAGATTGAAATTTAGAGAGTTTATTTCCTGCTACAAGAAAAAGCCATTCGTGGAACTTGGGTATATTAACATCATACGGGAAAAGCCCCCGCATCTTTAATGAGTCGGTGCATCAATGGACCCTGGGGGTGTAACGCAAGCCCCTGTGGCATAGTGGGAGTCTATGGCCAATGAGTAGCTGTGAGATATGGGAGACTGCAGGGGGGCAATCATTCCATTGAACATCTGAATGATGCTGCTAACAGTTGCAGTGTTAAGAGCTCCATTTTATGAGCAAGGCCACTGGAATTGTGCGGCTGCACAGATATTTTTTTTTCCATAGCTACAGATTTGCTGCATTTGCACATAATCCATTATGCCCCGCATAATCTGCAGATTAAATTGTTTCTAGCTCAAACGGTTCAAAAGTTACTAAAAATGCAGTGACGCATGTTGCCGCACAGTGACACGCCCTTTGCAGACCTGGAGTGGTCACCTTTTTGTTGCTTGTTGTGCTATTTGGGTATTAAAATGGTACTAATCAGGTGCAATCACTGCCCTGACAGCATTGGCAAGTTTAACAAGCATTTGCAATGGAATGGGTCTTGCGTTTGCTCGAGTTCAAGCTTTTAGCGTGGTAAACTCCTAACCGGACTTCTCTTGCCACATAAACTGAAAAGTAAAACAGATTTACATAAGCGAGTCGACGGCCGCTGTGAGCATGAAGGAGACACACAAAAGGAAACAGAAGTTTGCTCGCAGTCAAACGTGTCAGCAAAAGTGCAATTATCATGTAGCCGCAAAACTGCAATTATCCATGTAACCGGATTGATGTCATGCAAAGCGATCGACTGCTGCCTACGAAATAAAGAGCAAAAGTAGTCCAGAAACCATATGGAAAACATGGTTCCTCGTATGTTTTCAGTAGTTGATGGTGCCCTCGAGGCGGGCTAAACACCGGAAAAGGCATGACGTATGCATGCCTTTCACCAAAGAAATCAAGCGAATTTAAAAAGCCAAGGCCGCAAACTAACCAAACTGATGGGCGTGGTTAAAAGCCCACAGAGAGATTACATCAGGGCCAGAGCGTTTACCGCTCTCGACTCTTTAAAAAAAAAAAAAAAAAAAAAAAAAAAAAAAAAGGAACAAATACTATCAGAATATCTGCCACATTCGGCTACATAATTTGCCTTTTCTTGCAGCCTGCTTTACTAAACCCTGCTGCATACTTCGGCCCTCTCGTGCTGCGTAATTCCAGGGAACCTGCTCACGAGTAACATTTGGTCTGTTTGAGTTAGAAGCAAAGTTTTTGTTAAAATCTGCATGCTTTGTAGAAGATGACATATTAATTGGCAAGCACAGCATAAACATAAATATGCGGAAAACACAGCAGATAAACAGTTGTAGCAACTGTCGCTGACAACAGCACACCGAGGAGCTGTCCCCCCACCGTGATATTGTTCATTCAGGACAACTTTCACCAACTCAAGGCACGGAAACACAAGTTCACTGAATGCAGGTGCTGCAGAGGCCGGCACGCCTGGCCTGTGGCGTCACTTGTGTGCTGTGGACACTGAGGGGTAATTGGCATCTTTTCTGTCACCAATGCACGAGTGTTGCCAGATGAAGGAATGGATGGATGTGACGCTTTGGAATATAGCGCCTCCCCCGGGCGCGTTGCCTTCTAGTCTCTACACTGGGTGTTTGAGGGCCCACTGTCTTGAATCCTAAGGCTGGTCTTTGGCAGTGATCCTAAGAGGTAGCTTGGTTTCGGGGCACAGTGAGGTGCAGTGTTTTGGTGAGGGACTCCTAGGGGCCCTGGGGTGTTAAAGGCTTGTTGGCACGGTTTGGTAGCAGCGTGGGTCCTTTGAGGTTTTGTTGGCGCAGCTTTGGGAAGCTTGGATGTGCAGGGAGCGGCTAGAATCCCGGCTTCTGGTGGCACCTGTCCTCATACCTTCAGTGCGCTGCAGTGTCCCTTTGTTCTCCCCTGGACGGCGTCCACCGCCGGTTTTTTCCACTGCAGTGAGTCACAGGTTCCCGGAGCAGGTGACTGGTAAGCAAAGAGAAGCCGCAGGTCTTGCAAATAAAGGAAATCTGAGCCCCTGGATACGAAGCCAAAACATAAACACAGCTCCGTGTCCCCGACACCCTGGGGTTGCGGCAGGGCTGGGCTGGGGCGGCGTCCTGTGCCCGTGCCTGTGAAGCGGGCCTGGGCCAGGGGACTGCTTCCTGTGCAGTGCAGCAGGCCTGGGCCAGGGGACTGCTTCCTGTGCCTGTGCAGTGGGCTGGGCCAGGGGACTGCTTCCTGTGCCTGTGCAGTATGCCTGGGCCAGGGGACTGCTTCCTGTGCCTGTGCAGTGGGCTGGGCCAGGGGACTGCTTCCTGTGCCTGTGCAGCGGGCCTGGGCCAGGGGACTGCTTCCTGTGCCTGTGCAGCGGGCCTGGGCCAGGGGACTGCTTCCTGTGCCTGTGCAGCGGGCCTGGGCCAGGGGACTGTTTCATGTGCCTGTGCAGCGGGCCTGGGCCAGGGGACTGCTTCCTGTGCAGTGCAGCAGGCCTGGGCCAGGGGACTGCTTCCTGTGCTTGTGCCTGTGCAGCGGGCCTGGGCCAGGGGACTGCTTCCTGTGCTTGTGCAGTGCAGTATGCCTGGGCCAGGGAACTGCTTCCTGTGCAGCAGGCCTGGGCCAGGGGACTGCTTCCTGTGCCTGTGCAGTATGCCTGGGCCAGGGGACTGCTTCCTGTGCCTGTGCAGCAGGCCTGGGCCAGGGGACTGCTTCCTGTGCCTGTGCAGTGGGCTGGGCCAGGGGACTGTTTCATGTGCCTGTGCAGCGGGCCTGGGCCAGGGGACTGCTTCCCGTGCCTGTGCAGCGGGCCTGGGCCAGGGGACTGCTTCCTGTGCAGTGCAGCAGGCCTGGGCCAGGGGACTGCTTCCTGTGCCTGTGCAGTGGGCTGGGCCAGGGGACTGCTTCCTGTGCCTGTGCAGTATGCCTGGGCCAGGGGACTGCTTCCTGTGCCTGTGCAGTGGGCTGGGCCAGGGGACTGCTTCCTGTGCCTGTGCAGCGGGCCTGGGCCAGGGGACTGCTTCCTGTGCCTGTGCAGCGGGCCTGGGCCAGGGGACTGTTTCATGTGCCTGTGCAGCGGGCCTGGGCCAGGGGACTGCTTCCTGTGCAGTGCAGCAGGCCTGGGCCAGGGGACTGCTTCCTGTGCTTGTGCCTGTGCAGCGGGCCTGGGCCAGGGGACTGCTTCCTGTGCTTGTGCAGTGCAGTATGCCTGGGCCAGGGAACTGCTTCCTGTGCAGCAGGCCTGGGCCAGGGGACTGCTTCCTGTGCCTGTGCAGTATGCCTGGGCCAGGGGACTGCTTCCTGTGCAGCAGGCCTGGGCCAGGGGACTGCTTCCTGTGCAGGAGGCCTGGGCCAGGGGACTGTGTCCTGTGCAGCAGGCCTGGGCCAGGGGCCTGCTTCCTGTGCAGCAGGCCTGGGCGAGGGGACTGCTTCCTGTGCCTGTGCAGCGGGCCTGGGTCAGGGGACTGCTTCCTGTGCCTGTGCAGTGGACCTGGGCCAGGGGACTGCTTCCTGTGCCTGTGCAGCGGGCCTGGGCCTGGGCCAGGGGACTGCTTCCTGTGCTTGTGCAGTGCAGCATGCCAGGGAACTGCTTCCTGTGCAGCAGGCCTGGGCCAGGGGACTGCTTCCTGTGCCTGTGCAGCAGGCCTGGGCCAGGGGACTGCTTCCTGTGCAGCAGGCCTTGGCCAGGGGACTGCTTCCTGTGCAGCAGGCCTGGGCCAGGGGACTGCTTCCTGTGCAGCAGGCCTGGGCCAGGGGACTGCTTCCTGTGCCTGTGCAGCGGGCCTGGGCCAGGGGACTGCTTCCTGTGCCTGTGCAGTGGGCTGGGCCAGGGAACTGCTTCCTGTGCTTGTGCAGTGCAGCATGCCTGGGAACTGCTTCCTGTGCAGCAGGCCTGGGCCAGGGGACTGCTGCCTGTGCCTGTGCAGTGCAGCAGGCCTGGGCCAGGGGACTGCTTCCTGTGCTTGTGCAGTGCAGCATGCCTGGGCCAGGGAACTGCTTCCTGTGCTTGTGCAGTGCAGCATGCCTGGGCCAGGGGACTGCTTCCTGTGCCTGTGCAGTATACCTGGGCCAGGGGACTGCTTCCTGTGCAGCAGGCCTGGGCCAGGGGACTGCTTCCTGTGCAGCAGGCCTGGGCCAGGGGACTGCTTCCTGTGCAGCAGGCCTGGGCAAGGGGACTGCTTCCTGTGCCTGTGCAGCGGGCCTGGGTCAGGGGACTGCTTCCTGTGCCTGTGCAGTGGGCTGGGCCAGGGAACTGCTTCCTGTGCTTGTGCAGTGCAGCATGCCTGGGAACTGCTTCCTGTGCAGCAGGCCTGGGCCAGGGGACTGCTTCCTGTGCCTGTGCAGTGCAGCAGGCCTGGGCCAGGGGACTGTTTCCTGTGCTTGTGCAGTGCAGCATGCCTGGGCCAGGGAACTGCTTCCTGTGCTTGTGCAGTGCAGCATGCCTGGGCCAGGGGACTGCTTCCTGTGCCTGTGCAGTATGCCTGGGCCAGGGGACTGTTTCATGTGCCTTTGCAGTATGCCTGGGCCAGGGGACTGCTTCCTGTGCCTGTGCAGTATGCCTGGGCCAGGGGACTTCTGCCTGTGCAGTGCAGCATGCCTGGGCCAGGGGCTGCTTCCTGTGCCTGTGCAGTATGCCTGGGCCAGGGGACTGCTTCCTGTGCCTGTGCAGCGGGCCTGGGTCAGGGGACTGCTTCCTGTGCCTGTGCAGTGGGCTGGGCCAGGGGACTGCTTCCTGTGCCTGTGCAGTATGCCTGGGCCAGGGGACTGCTTCCTGTGCCTGTGCAGCGGGCCTGGGCCAGGGGACTGCTTCCTGTGCCTGTGCAGTATGCCTGGGCCAGGGGACTGCTTCCTGTGCCTGTGCAGTGCAGCATGCCTGGGCCAGGGCCTGCTTCCTGTGCCTGTGCAGTATGCCTGGGCCAGGGGACTGCTTCCTCTGCCTGTGCAGTATGCTTGGCCAGGGGACTGCTTCCTGTGCCTGTGCAGCATGCCTGGGCCAGGGGACTGCTTCCTGTGCCTGTGCAGTGCAGCAGGCCTGGGCCAGGGGACTGCTTCCTGTGCTCGTGCC
This sequence comes from Pleurodeles waltl, assembly GCF_031143425.1. Taxonomy (NCBI): domain Eukaryota; kingdom Metazoa; phylum Chordata; class Amphibia; order Caudata; family Salamandridae; genus Pleurodeles; species Pleurodeles waltl. The sequence continues at coordinate 1,513,279,563 of NC_090447.1, forward strand.
TGTGCAGCGGGCCAGGGGACTGCTTCCTGTGCTCGTGCCTGTGCAGCGGGCCTGGGGACTGCTTCCTGTGCCTGTGCAGTATGCCTGGGCCAGGGGACTGCTTCCTGTGCCTGTGCAGCGGGCCTGGGCCAGGGGACTGCTTCCTGTGCCTGTGCAGTATGCCTGGGCCAGGGAACTGCTTCCTGTGCAGCAGGCCTGGGCCAGGGGACTGCTTCCTGTGCAGTATGCCTGGGCCAGGGAACTGCTTCCTGTGCCTGTGCAGCGGGCCTGGGCCAGGGGACTGCTTCCTGTGCCTGTTCAGTATGCCTGGGCCAGGGGACTGCTTCCTGTGCCTGTGCAGTGCAGCATGCCTGGGCCAGGGGCTGCTTCCTGTGCCTGTGCAGTATGCCTGCGCCAGGGGACTGCTTCCTGTGCCTGTGCAGCGGGCCTGGGTCAGGGGACTGCTTCCTGTGCCTGTGCAGTGGGCTGGGCCAGGGGACTGCTTCCTGTGCCTGTGCAGTATGCCTGGGCCAGGGACTGCTTCCTGTGCCTGTGCAGCGGGCCTTGGCCAGGGGACTGCTTCCTGTGCCTGTGCAGTGCAGCATGCCTGGGCCAGGGGGCTGCTTCCTGTGCAGTATGCCTGGGCCAGGGGGCTGCTTCCTATACCTGTGCAGTATGCCTGGGCCAGGGGACTGCTTCCTGTGCCTGTGCCTGTGCAGTATGCCTGGGTCAGGGGACTGCTTCCTGTGCCTGTGCAGTGCAGCAGGCCTGGGCCAGGGGACTGCTTCCTGTGCTCGTGCCTGTGCAGCGGGCTAGGGGACTGCTTCCTGTGCAGTGCAGCGGGCCTGGGCCAGGGTACTGCTTCCTGTGCTCGTGCCTGTGCAGCGGGCCTGGGGACTGCTTCCTGTGCCTGTGCAGTATGCCTGGGCCAGGGGACTGCTTCCTGTGCCTGTGCAGCGGGCCTGGGCCAGGGGACTGCTTCCTGTGCCTGTGTAGCGGGCCTGGGCCAGGGGACTGCTGCCTGTGCCTGTGCAGTATGCCTGGGTCAGGGGACTGCTTCCTGTGCAGCAGGCCTGGGCCAGGGGACTGCTTCCTTTGCCTGTGCAGTATGCCTGTGCCAGGGGACTGCTTCCTGTGCAGCAGGCCTGGGCCAGGGGACTGCTTCCTGTGCAGCAGGCCTGGGCCAGGGGACTGCTTCCTGTGCAGCAGGCCTGGGCCAGGGGACTGCTTCCTTTGCCTGTGCAGTATGCCTGTGCCAGGGGACTGCTTCCTGTGCAGCAGGCCTGGGCCAGGGGACTGCTTCCTTTGCCTGTGCAGTATGCCTGTGCCAGGGGACTGCTTCCTGTGCAGCAGGCCTGGGCCAGGGGACTGCTTCCTGTGCAGCAGGCCTGGGCCAGGGGACTGCTTCCTGTGCAGCAGGCCTGGGCCAGGGGACTGCTTCCTGTGCAGCAGGCCTGGGCCAGGGGACTGCTTCCTGTGCCTGTGCAGTGCAGCAGGCCTGGGCCAGGGGACTGCTTCCTGTGCTTGTGCAGTGCAGCATGCCTGAGCCAGGGAACTGCTTCCTGTGCTTGTGCAGTGCAGCATGCCTGGGCCAGGGAATTGCTTCCTGTGCAGCAGGCCTGGGCCAGGGGACTGCTTCCTGTGCCTGTGCAGTATGCCTGGGCCAGGGGACTGCTTCCTGTGCCTGTGCAGCATGCCTGGGCCAGGGGCTGCTTCCTGTGCCTGTGCAGTATGCCTGGGCCAGGGGACTGCTTCCTGTGCCTGTGCAGCGGGCCTGGGTCAGGGGACCGCTTCCTGTGCCTGTGCAGTGCAGCATGCCTGGGCCAGGGGCTGCTTCCTGTGCCTGTGCAGTATGCCTGGGCCAGGGGACTGCTTCCTGTGCCTGTGCAGCGGGCCTGGGCCAGGGGACTGGTTCCTGTGCCTGTGCAGTATGCCTGGGCCAGGGGACTGCTTCCTGTGCCTGTGCAGTGCAGCATGCCTGGGCCAGGGGCTGCTTCCTGTGCCTGTGCAGCATGCCTGGGCCAGGGGACTGCTTCCTGTGCCTGTGCAGTGCAGCATGCCTGGGCCAGGGGACTGCTTCCTGTGCCTGTGCAGTGCAGCAGGCCTGGGCCAGGGGACTGCTTCCTGTGCTTGTGCAGTGCAGCATGCCTGGGCCAGGGAACTGCTTCCTGTGCAGCAGGCCTGGGCCAGGGGACTGCTTCCTTTGCCTGTGCAGTATGCCTGTGCCAGGGGACTGCTTCCTGTGCAGCAGGCCTGGGCCAGGGGACTGCTTCCTGTGCAGCAGGCCTGGGCCAGGGGACTGCTTCCTGTGCCTGTGCAGTGCAGCAGGCCTGGGCCAGGGGACTGCTTCCTGTGCTTGTGCAGTGCACCATGCCTGAGCCAGGGAACTGCTTCCTGTGCTTGTGCAGTGCAGCATGCCTGGGCCAGGGAATTGCTTCCTGTGCAGCAGGCCTGGGCCAGGGGACTGCTTCCTGTGCCTGTGCAGTATGCCTGGGCCAGGGGACTGCTTCCTGTGCCTGTGCAGCATGCCTGGGCCAGGGGCTGCTTCCTGTGCCTGTGCAGTATGCCTGGGCCAGGGGACTGCTTCCTGTGCCTGTGCAGCGGGCCTGGGTCAGGGGACTGCTTCCTGTGCAGTGCAGCATGCCTGGGCCAGGGGCTGCTTCCTGTGCCTGTGCAGTATGCCTGGGCCAGGGGACTGCTTCCTGTGCCTGTGCAGCGGGCCTGGGCCAGGGGACTGCTTCCTGTGCCTGTGCAGTATGCCTGGGCCAGGGGACTGCTTCCTGTGCCTGTGCAGTGCAGCATGCCTGGGCCAGGGGCTGCTTCCTGTGCCTGTGCAGCATGCCTGGGCCAGGGGACTGCTTCCTGTGCCTGTGCAGTGCAGCATGCCTGGGCCAGGGGACTGCTTCCTGTGCCTGTGCAGTGCAGCATGCCTGGGCCAGGGGACTGCTTCCTGTGCCTGTGCAGTGCAGCAGGCCTGGGCCAGGGGACTGCTTCCTGTGCTTGTGCAGTGCAGCAGGCCTGGCCCAGGGGACTGCTTCCTGTGCTTGTGCAGTGCAGCATGCCTGGGCCAGGGGACTTCTTCCTGTGCCTGTGCAGTGCAGCAGGCCTGGGCCAGGGGACTGCTTCCTGTGCAGTGCAGCATGCCTGGGCCAGGGGACTGCTTCCTGTGCCTGTGCAGTATGCCTGGGCCAGGGGACTGCTTCCTGTGCTTGTGCAGTGCAGTATGCCTGGGCCAGGGGACTGCTTCCTATGCCTGTGCAGTATGCCTGGGCCAGGGGACTGCTTCCTGTGCCTGTGCCTGTGCAGTATGCCTGGGCCAGGGGACTGCTTCCTGTGCCTGTGCAGTGCAGCATGCCTGGGCCAGGGGACTGCTTCCTGTGCCTGTGCAGTGCAGCAGGCCTGGGCCAGGGGACTGCTTCCTGTGCTCGTGCCTGTGGAGCGGGCTAGGGGACTGCTTCCTGTGCAGTGCAGCGGGCCTGGGCCTGGGCCAGGGTACTGCTTCCTCTGCTCGTGCCTGTGCAGCGGGCCTGGGGACTGCTTCCTGTGCCTGTGCAGTGTGCCTGGGCCAGGGGACTGCTTCCTGTGCCTGTGCAGCGGGCCTGGGCCAGGGGACTGCTTCCTGTGCCTGTGTAGCGGGCCTGGGCCAGGGGACTGCTGCCTGTGCCTGTGCAGTATGCCTGGGTCAGGGGACTGCTTCCTGTGCTTGTGCAGTGCAGCATGCCTGGGCCAGGGAACTGCTTCCTGTGCAGCAGGCCTGGGCCAGGGGACTGCTTCCTGTGCCTGTGCAGTATGCCTGGGCCAGGGGACTGCTTCCTGTGCAGCAGGCCTGGGCCAGGGGACTGCTTCCTGTGCAGCAGGCCTGGGCCAGGGGACTGCTTCCTGTGCAGCAGGCCTGGGCAGGGGACTGCTTCCTGTGCCTGTGCAGTGCAGCAGGCCTGGGCCAGGGGACTGCTTCCTGTGCTTGTGCAGTGCAGCATGCCTGAGCCAGGGAACTGCTTCCTGTGCTTGTGCAGTGCAGCATGCCTGGGCCAGGGAATTGCTTCCTGTGCAGCAGGCCTGGGCCAGGGGACTGCTGCCTGTGCCTGTGCAGTATGCCTGGGCCAGGGGACTGCTTCCTGTGCCTGTGCAGTATGCCTGGGCCAGGGGACTGCTTCCTGTGCCTGTGCAGTATGCCTGGGCCAGGGGACTGCTTCCTGTGCCTGTGCAGTGCAGCATGCCTGGGCCAGGGGCTGCTTCCTGTGCCTGTGCAGTATGCCTGGGCCAGGGGACTGCTTCCTGTGCCTGTGCAGCGGGCCTGGGTCACGGGACTGCTTCCTGTGCCTGTGCAGTGCAGCATGCCTGGGCCAGGGGCTGCTTCCTGTGCCTGTGCAGTATGCCTGGGCCAGGGGACTGCTTCCTGTGCCTGTGCAGCGGGCCTGGGCCAGGGGAATGGTTCCTGTGCCTGTGCAGTATGCCTGGGCCAGGGGACTGCTTCCTGTGCCTGTGCAGTGCAGCATGCCTGGGCCAGGCGCTGCTTCCTGTGCCTGTGCAGCATGCCTGGGCCAGGGGACTGCTTCCTGTGCCTGTGCAGTGCAGCATGCCTGGGCCAGGGGACTGCTTCCTGTGCCTGTGCAGTATGCCTGGGCCAGGGGACTGCTTCCTGTGCAGCAGGCCTGGGCCAGGGGACTGCTTCCTGTGCAGCAGGCCTGGGCCAGGGGACTGCTTCCTGTGCCTGTGCAGTGCAGCAGGCCTGGGCCAGGGGACTGCTTCCTGTGCTTGTGCAGTGCAGCATGCCTGAGCCAGGGAACTGCTTCCTGTGCTTGTGCAGTGCAGCATGCCTGGGCCAGGGAATTGCTTCCTGTGCAGCAGGCCTGGGCCAGGGGACTGCTGCCTGTGCCTGTGCAGTATGCCTGGGCCAGGGGACTGCTTCCTGTGCCTGTGCAGCGGGCCTGGGCCAGGGGAATGGTTCCTGTGCCTGTGCAGTATGCCTGGGCCAGGGGACTGCTTCCTGTGCCTGTGCAGTGCAGCATGCCTGGGCCAGGCGCTGCTTCCTGTGCCTGTGCAGCATGCCTGGGCCAGGGGACTGCTTCCTGTGCCTGTGCAGTGCAGCATGCCTGGGCCAGGGGACTGCTTCCTGTGCCTGTGCAGTGCAGCAGGCCTGGGCCAGGGGACTGCTTCCTGTGCTTGTGCAGTGCAGCAGGCCTGGGCCAGAGGACTGCTTCCTGTGCTTATGCAGTGCAGCATGCCTGGGCCAGGGGACTGCTTCTTGTGCCTGTGCAGTGCAGCAGGCCTGGGCCAGGGGACTGCTTCCTGTGCCTGTGCAGTGCAGCATGCCTGGGCCAGGGGACTGCTTCCTGTGCCTGTGCAGTATGCCTGGGCCAGGGGACTGCTTCCTGTGCTTGTGCAGTGCAGCAGGCCTGGGGCAGGGGACTGCTTCCTGTGCTTGTGCAGTGCAGCATGCATGGGCCAGGGAACTGCTTCCTGTGCAGTGGGCCTGTGCCAGGGGACTGCTTCCTGTGCCTGTGCAGTGGGCTGGGCCAGGGAACTGCTTCCTGTGCCTGTGCAGTATGCCTGGGCCAGGGGACTGCTTCCTGTGCTTGTGCAGTGCTGCAGGCCTGGGCCAGGGGACTGCTTCCTGTGCTTGTGCAGTGCAGCATGCCTGGGCCAGGGAACTGCTTCCTGTGCAGTGGGCCTGGGCCAGGGGACTGCTTCCTGTGCCTGTGCAGTGGGCTGGGCCAGGGGACTGCTTCCTGTGCTTGTGCAGTGCAGCATGCCTGGGCCAGTGAACTGCTTCCTGTGCTTGTGCAGTGCAGCATGCCTGGGCCAGGGAACTGCTTCCTGTGCCTGTGCAGTATGCCTGGCCAGGGGACTGCTTCCTGTGCCTGTGCAGTATGCCTGGGCCAGGGGACTGCTTCCTGTGCAGTATGCCTGGGCCAGGGGACTGCTTCCTGTGCCTGTGCAGTATGCCTGGGCCAGGGGACTGCTTCCTGTGCCTGTGCAGTATGCCTGGGCCAGGGGACTGCTTCCTGTGCTTGTGCAGTGCAGCAGGCCTGGGCCAGGGGACTGCTTCCTGTGCTTGTGCAGTGCAGCATGCCTGGGCCAGGGAACTGCTTCCTGTGCAGTGGGCCTGGGCCAGGGGACTGCTTCCTGTGCCTGTGCAGTGGGCTGGGCCAGGGAACTGCTTCCTGTGCCTGTGCAGTATGCCTGGGCCAGGGGACTGCTTCCTGTGCTTGTGCAGTAGGCCTGGGCCAGGGGACTGCTTCCTGTGCTTGTGCAGTGCAGCATGCCTGGGCCAGGGAACTGCTTTCTGTGCAGTGGGCCTGGGCCAGGGGACTGCTTCCTGTGCTTGTGCAGTGCAGCAGGACTGGGCCAGGGGACTGCTTCCTGTGCTTGTGCAGTGCAGCATGCCTGGGCCAGGGAACTGCTTCCTGTGCAGTGGGCCTGGGCCAGGGGACTGCTTCCTGTGCTTGTGCAGTGCAGCAGGCCTGGGCCAGGGGACTGCTTCCTGTGCTTGTGCAGTGCAGCATGCCTGGGCCAGGGAACTGCTTCCTGTGCTTGTGCAGTGCAGCATGCCTGGGCCAGGGAACTGCTTCCTGTGCAGCAGGCCTGGGCCAGGGGACTGCTTCCTGTGCCTGTGCAGTATGCCTGGGCCAGGGGACTGCTTCCTGTGCAGTATGCCTGGGCCAGGGGACTGCTTCCTGTGCCTGTGCAGTGCAGCATGCCTGGGCCAGGGGACTGCTTCCTGTGCCTGTGCAGTATGCCTGGGCCAGGGGACTGCTTCCTGTGCCTGTGCAGTATGCCTGGGCCAGGGGACTGCTTCCTGTGCTTGTGCAGTGCAGCAGGCCTGGGCCAGGGGACTGCTTCCTGTGCTTGTGCAGTGCAGCATGCCTGGGCCAGGGAACTGCTTCCTGTGCAGTGGGCCTGGGCCAGGGGACTGCTTCCTGTGCCTGTGAAGTGGGCTGGGCCAGGGGACTGCTTCCTGTGCTTGTGTAGTGCAGAAGGCCTGGGCCAGGGGACTGCTTCCTGTGCTTGTGCAGTGCAGCATGCCTGGGCCAGGGAACTGCTTCCTGTGCTTGTGCAGTGCAGCATGCCTGGGCCAGGGGACTGCTTCCTGTGCCTGTGCAGCAGGCCTGGGCCAGGGGACTGCTTCCTGTGCCTGTGCAGTGTGCCTGGGCCAGGGGACTGCTTCCTGTGCCTGTGCAGTGCAGCATGCCTGGGCCAGGGGACTGTTTTCTGTGCAGTGGGCCTGGGCCAGGGGACTGCTTCCTGTGCCTGTGCAGTGGGCTGGGCCAGGGGACTGCTTCCTGTGCCTGTGCAGTGCAGCATGCCTGGGCCAGGGGACTGCTTCCTGTGCCTGTGCAGTATGCCTGGGCCAGGGGGACTGCTTCCTGTGCCTGTGCAGTATGCCTGGGCCAGGCGACTGCTTCCTGTGCCTGTGCAGTATGCCTGGGCCAGGGGACTGCTTCCTGTGCCTGTGCAGTGCAGCAGGCCTGGGCCTTGGGGACGGCGTCCTGTGCTCGTGCAGTGCAGCAGGCCTGGGCCTGGTGACGGTGTCCTGTGCTTATGCCTGTGCGGTGCAGCAGACCTGGGCCTTGGGGACGGCGTCCTGTGCTCGTGCAGTGCAGTAGGCCTGGGCCTTGTGGACGGCGTCCTGTGCTCCTGCAGTGCAGTAGGCCTGGGCCGGGGGACGGCGCCCTGTGCTCGTGCAGTGCAGTAGGCCTGGGCCTTGGGGACGGCGTCCTGTGCTTGTGCAGTAGGCCTTGGGGGCGGCGTCCTGTGCTCGTGCAGTGCAGTAGGCCTTGGGGACGGCGTCCTGTGCTCGTGCAGTGCAGTAGGCCTTGGGGACGGCGTCTAGGCCTGGGCCTTGGGGACGGCGTCCTGTGCTCGTGCAGTGCAGTAGGCCTGGGCCTTGGGGACGGCGTCCTGTGCTCGTGCAGTGCAGCAGGCCTGGGCCGGGGGACGGCGTCCTGTGCTCGTGCAGTGCAGTAGGCCTGGGCCTTGGGGACGGCGTCCTGTGCTTGTGCAGTGCAGTAGGCCTGGGCCTTGGGGACGGCGTCCTGTGCTTGTGCAGTGCAGTAGGCCTGGGCCTTGGGGACGGCGTCCTGTGCTCGTGCAGTGCAGCAGGGCTGGGCCTGGGGACGGCGCCCTGTGCTCGTGCCTGTGCAGTGCAGCAGACCGGAGCCTTGGGGACGGCGCCCTGTGCTCGTGCCTGTGCAGTGCAGCAGACCGGAGCCTTGGGGACGGCGCCCTGTGCTCGTGCAGTGCAGTAGGCCTGGGCCTTGGGGACGGCGTCCTGTGCTCGTGCAGTGCAGCAGGGCTGGGCTGGGGGACGGCGCCCTGTGCTCGTGCAGTGCAGCAGACCGGAGCCTTGGGGACAGCGCCCTGTGCTCGTGCCTGTGCAGTGCAGTAGGCCTGGGCCTTGGGGACGGCGTCCTGTGCTCGTGCAGTGCAGTAGGCCTGGGCCTTGGGGACGGCGTCCTGTGCTCGTGCAGTGCAGTAGGCCTGGGCCTTGGGGACGACGTCCTGTGCTCGTGCAGTGCAGCAGACCGGAGCCTTGGGGACGGCGCCCTGTGCTCGTGCAGTGCAGTAGGCCTGGGCCTTGGGGACGGCGTCCTGTGCTCGTGCAGTGCAGCAGGGCTGGGCCGGTGGACGGCGCCCTGTGGTCATGCAGTGCAGCAGGCCTGGGCCTTGGGGACGGCGCCCGGTGCTCGTGCAGTGCAGCAGGCCTGGGCCTTGGGGACGGCGCCCGGTGCTCGTGCAGTGCAACAGGCCTGGGCCTTGTGGACGGCGTCCTGTGCTCGTGCAGTGCAGTAGGCCTGGGCCGGGGGACGGCGTCCTGTGCTCGTGCAGTGCAGTAGGCCTGGCCCTTGGGGACGGCGTCCTGTGCTCGTGCAGTGCAGTAGGCCTTGGGGACGGCATCCTGTGCTCGTGCAGTGCAGCAGGCCTGGGCGGGGGGACGGCGTCCTGTGCTCGTGCAGTGCAGCAGGCCGGAGCCTTGGGGACGGCGCCCTGTGCTCGTGCAGTGCAGTAGGCCTGGGCCTTGGGGACGGCACCCTGTGCTCGTGCAGTGCAGCAGGGCTGGGCCGGGGGACGGCGTCCTGTGCTCGTGCAGTGCAGCAGACCTGGGCTGGGGGACGGCGTCCTGTGCTCGTGCAGTGCAGCAGGGCTGGGGGACGGCGTCCTGTGCTCGTGCAGTGCAGCAGGCCTGGGCCGGGGGACGGCGTCCTGTGCTCGTGCAGTGCAGCAGGCCTGGGCCTTGGGGACGGCGCCCTATGCTCGTGCAGTGCAGCAGGGCTGGGCCGGGGTACGGCGCCCTGTGCTCGTGCAGTGCAGTGCAGCAGACCTGAGCCTTGGGGAGGGCGTCTTGTGTGTGTGAACACTGTGGCTGCCTGAAGTAGTGAAACACAGTGGTCTCTCTTCTGGACGTTTACAGGAATAAACCATCTATATATCTACGTGGTTCTTGACTTTGGACTTCATTATTGGTTGGGACTACCCCTGACTTAAGTGGAAATGAACTCCGCTCTGTCCCTCACCTTCTGATCCCTAAACCAACCCTCTGCGCTCGCTGCTGTGTGTGCAGTAGGCCTGGTCCACTGGAGATGGTGTTCCATGTTGGTGTCTATGCAGTGCAGCCCAGGCCTTGGAGATGGCATCCTGCGGGAGCTTGGGCAGAGGACCCAAGGGAAGGCAGAGCATGTGGGGACTTCAGCCCTGAAACACTGCACCTCCAGGAGGCGGAGCCTTCCTTGCCCTCACACTTGGGAATCACTGGAGAAGGCTACAAGAGCTCGGACTGGCTAGAGCAGCAGTCCATCATTCAGAGGAAGGGGACACGAGGAACCAGGGCATATCACCGCCCAACAAACGATGCAAATTAAGGAACTTTGACCTCTAAGGTCTGTGCCCACCTATATATACTGAGGTGGGCACCTTTGCATCTCTGTTGGGTCCACAAGCTGTAGAAAGGGATTCCCACCTGCAGCCTGCACTAGCAAAGACCTCCATCTTATGATGGTGAAAATCATGTTTATTTGAGCATATGTAGGGAATGACAGGAGAGCAGCTCCTTGAAGCCAGCATGATGACCGGCGCATTATAACTGGGGTCCACGAGCTCAGTAGTAGGAGGCTGAGCAGTGTTGGGGACCACTTTACTCTGGCTCACATCTCAGAGATACAGCTGGAGTACCTGTAGATACATTGCTATGGCCTGTGGGCTCGTGTCGATCATATATACCCTGGTAGGAGCCGCAACGTGTTCTTTTAATCCCCTGTCCGGTGGACTGTATAAGGTAACACACTTCCAAAATTGTACACCCAATTCTGCAGCCACAACATATGTATCTAGCATTGGATTGCGTAACAAAAGAGTAGTGATGTCCCATATTACTCATCCAGACCCAAAGATGATGACCCAAGTTTCCTAACACCAGAGTCATCTTCACCATCATAGAGCCTGATTTAGAGGTTGGCTGATGGAATTACTCAGTTAAGATCCCATTATATCCTACGGGAATCATAGTACGGTGACTGGGATATACCTCACGTTTGTGACAAAGTAACCTGTCCGCCAAACTCTTAATTGGGCCCATTGTCTTTAGAAGATGCAAGGAACCCTAAATTAACTCAGAGGGATGGGTGCCCTTGGTCATCAAAGGACCTCTCCCAGAATGTCTCACTGTGCTTATGAGGCCAGTTAAGATGAGTTGCTGCCCACAAGGTGTTACAGTGGCAATCTTGGAGAAGCCCATGCCCAAGGGGTGTCCCTCAGATTGTTCGAAAAGATGTTGAGGTAGCTGTTGGTCCAGGCAGGGCGAGCGCTGGAGAAAGTTGGACGCGCTTGTGTGGGCCAGTCCGACAGATCCAGGTCCCTGTGTAACTGGTGCTAGGACAGATCCAGGACCGTGTGTAACTGATGCAGGACCGTGTGTAACTGATGCAAGGCTAGGACAGATCCAGGTCCGTGTGTAACTGGTGCTAGGACCGATCCAGGTCCGTGTGTAACTGGTGCTAGGACAGATCCAGGGCCGTGTGTAACTGGTGCTAGGACAGATCCAGGGCCGTGTGTAACTGGTGCTAGGACAGATCCAGGTCCGTGTGTAACTGATGCAGGGCAGATCCAGGACCGTGTGTAACTGATGCAAGGCAGATCCAGGTCCGTGTGTAACTGGTGCAAGGCTAGGACAGATCCAGGACCGTGTGTAACTGGTGCAAGGCTAGGACAGATCCAGGACCGTGTGTAACTGATGCAAAGCTAGGACAGATCCAGGTCCGTGTGTAACTGATGCAGGACAGATCCAGGACCGTGTGTAACTGGTGCTAGGACAGATCCAGGTCCGTGTGTAACTGATGCAGGGCAGATCCAGGACCGTGTGTAACTGATGCAAGGCTAGGACAGATCCAGGTCCGTGTGTAACTGGTGCAAGGCTAGGACAGATCCAGGACTGTGTGTAACTGATGCAGGACAGATCCAGGACCCTGTGTAACTGATGGAAGGCTAGGACAGATCCAGGACTGTGTGTAAGTGATGCAAGGCTAGGACAGATCCCGGTCCGTGTGTAACTGATGCAAGACTAGGACAGATCCAGGTCCGCGTGTAACTGGTGCTAGGACAGATCCAGGTCCGTGTGTAACTGATGCAAGGCTAGGACAGATCCAGGTCCCTGTGTAACTGATGCAAGGCTAGGACAGATCCCGGTCCGTGTGCAACTGGTGCAAGGCTAGGACAGATCCCGGTCCGTGTGTAACTGGTGCAAGGCTAGGACAGATACAGGACCGTGTGTAACTGATGCAAGGCTAGGACAGATCCAGGTCCGTGTGTAATTGATGCAAGGCTAGGACAGATCCAGGACAGTGTATAACTGATACAAGGCTAGGACAGATCCAGGACCATGTGTAACTGGTGCTAGGACAGATCCAGGACTATGTGAAACTGATGCAAGGCTAGGACAGATCCAGGACCGTGTGAAACTGATGCAGGGCAGATCCAGGTCCGTGTGTAACTGGTGCAAGGCTAGGACAGATCCAGGACCGTGTGTAACTGATGCAAGGCTAGGACTGATCCAGGACCGTGTGTAACTGATGCAAGGGTAGGACAGATCCAGGACCGTGTGAAACTGATGCAGGACAGATCCAGGTCTGTGTGTAACTGATGCAGGACAGATGCAGGTCCGTGTGTAACTGGTGCGAGGCTTGGACAGATCCAGGTCCGTGTGTAACTGGTGCAAGGCTAGGACCGATCCAGGTCCCTGTGTAACTGATGCAAGGCTAGGACAGATCCCGGTCCGTGTGTAACTGGTGCAAGGCTAGGACAGATCCCGGTCCGTGTGTAACTGGTGCAAGGCTAGGACAGATCCCTGTCCGTGTGTAACTGGTGCGAGGCTAGGACCGATCCAGGACCGTGTGAAACTGATGTAGGACAGATCCAGGACCGTGTGTAACTGATGCAAGGCTAGGACAGATCCAGGTTTGTGTGTAACTGATGCAGGACAGATGCAGGACCGTGTGTAACTGATGCAAGGCTAGGACAGATCCAGGACCGTGTGTAACTGATGCAAGGCTAGGACAGATCCAGGACCGTGTGTAACTGATGCAAGGCTAGGACAGATCCAGGTTTGTGTGTAACTGGTGCTAGGACAGATGCAGGACCGTGTGTAACTGGTGCTAGGACAGATCCAGAACCGTGTGTAACTGGTGCTAGGACCGATCCAGGACCGTGTGTAACTGATGCAAGGCTAGGAGAGCAGATGATGTTCATCCTTCAAGCTACAACCTCGTGCAGTGGGTGCCCTTCTCCTGAGAAGGAGCTGGTGCCTCCCCACTCAACTAACCTTAGGACTTCCAGTGATGCTTGGGTGGTCACTGCTGAACCACTTGCATCTATCATCTATTTTTTTAAGAACAATCTTTATTTGATTTAAAAAAAAATACAGAACACAAGGAAACACATTCAGAACCCACATTGCTTGATGGAAAAAATCTCATGTTTAAGAAACACCCAATTGTACATTTGCCTTTTTTAAAGAAAAATGTGCATTGCTCTGTATAGCTGGGACTAAATATTAGCCTGTAATGAATTCAATAAAAGAAAGGAAGTCGGTAAGAAACAGACCTTAAAGAAAAAAGAACTGAGAAATAAGAGTTATAAATACGAAGTAATGAGTGATTGTCAGATGTTGGTTCCAGCTTATGATAAAGGCATCTCATGATTAACATGGATGGTACGTTTTAGAAGGCATCATATACTATTAGGCACATATGTATTTTGGAAAATATTAAATAATGCATACTATAATAGTAAGACTTAAATTTCAAGGATGATACTTCTTCGGTTAAAGGTTGATACAAGTTAAGCAATACATCAATATTGTTAAGAAAAGAAGTTACAGGTGACCCAGTAGATTTTTTTAATACCAAGTGAGATGGGTGACCTGCTGTGCCGAGCCTGTGATTGTAACATACTCCATACAACAGTGCTTGGGTAGGTATGTGTCTATAGTACTCCGGTTCTTTCTGATTTCTTTCAGACAAGAAGTTAAGGTATGCGAAAGATGGTTGCTTTGCAAATCCTCTTTGTTGGTGGTATGAAAATCACCCTGAACAGTACATATGCTGTGAATTAGAATACTGCATTTATTTTTACATGCATTAGGAAAGTTACAAAATTACAAATAAATTGGGCCCCTGGGAGCTGACCACGCCCAAATGAATGATGTCTCTCTCCAGGCCTGCTAATATACTGTTTTATTTATTTTTGGTGAGTTTATTATGCCAAATAGCTGCGGTTAGAAATCTATCTTTTTTTCTCAGTATGTGAGAAGATCTGCCCTCAGTGCTTAATTTGAACTGGTGGTTTCCGATGCTCCTCACTTAATTGCGAGCAGGACTTATGAGAGCTGCCACATGGTGGTGCTGTTTGTGTAACTTAAAGATGAGCAGAACAACAGTTGTTTATTAATAAATAATAAGCAGTTGTTTATTAATACCTGCCACCCAAGCCTTTCTTTTAGCTTTGGGGGCCTCGAAAAGCCTAAATTGCGCCACTGGTAGCAGTGTGGTGGTTAGTAGTTGTGTAAGTAATGTCACTGGCGGTGACCTGCAAGCTGTGGCGTTCTCCTGACGAGGGCCCTGGCACAAATTAAGTACTGTCTATCCTCTTGTTGAATGCGCTGATGGCGAACCATGCTGCTCAGGCAGGGGGTTCTGCACCCCTGGGCTTCCCCTCTCTTCCGTCCACTCTCATGAGCTCCTTTGGAAGGGGCGCTGTGTCCTGTTTCTGGCAGTCTGAGGACCAGGAGCCAACCTGGCAATGTGGCCTGCGTCCTGGCAACGTCATCACGAAACATAGTGTCCCTGAGAAGAATGCGTTCAGCACGTGTGGAATGAGGGAACTGAGTACCTGGTGTTTTGCTTATTTAATTTGTATAGCAGCTTTATTTATGCAAACTTTTGACGACCAAAAGATTGACTGTGGACACAAGTAACCAAGGTACAGCACAGCACCTGGGCAGAGTGGACCCACCCCACTTTGAGCTTACGGTCCCGGGGTCGAGCACAGAATCCGGCAGAGGGGCGTTAATCCTCACAGCATCGGGCCTCTTGATTCGCTGGAATTTGTGTTGCTCACAAACAAATAGCTGTTCCCTCAGCAGAACAAAGGCAGTAGAGCCACGGTCCACAATATCTGAGGTAGAGTCTGTGCATCTAGACGAGGGCAGAATATCATAGGTGGAATCCTGCATGTGGACGAAGGCGGCTTCCCACTTCTATAGGATTTCATGGGTAGAATCCTGCACATGGATGAAGGCAGCTTTCCCCTGTCCCTGATATCATGGGTAGAATCATGTACATGGATGAAGGCAGTTTCCCATTGTACAGCATATCATGGGTAGAATCCTGCTCATGGAAGAAGGCAGATTACCACTCTATCGGATATCATGGGTAGACTCCTGCATATGGATGAAGGCAGTTTCCTACTGTCCTGATAGCATAGGTAGAAACCTGCACATGAATTAAGGCAGTTTCCCACTGTCCCTGATAGCATAGGTAGAATCCTGCACATGGATGAAGGCAGGTTCCCACTGTCCCTAATAGCATAGGTAGAATCCTGCACATGGATGAAGGCAGTTTCCCATTGTCCCTGATATCATGGGTAGAATCCTGCACATGGATGAAGGCAGATGCCCACTGTATAGGATGTCATAGGTAGAATCCTGCACATGGAGGAAGGCAATTTCCCACTGTCCCAGATATCATAGGGAGAATCCTGCACGTGGGTGAAGGCAGTTAGAATCCTGCTCATGAATGTAGGCAGATTCCCACTGTATAGGATATCATGGGTAGAATCCTGAACATGGATAAAAGGCAGATACCCACTGTATAGGATATCATGGGTAGAACCCTGAACATGGATAAAAGGCAGATTCCCACTGTACTGTATAGGATTTCATGGGTAGAATCCTGAACATGGATAAAAGGCAGATTCCCACTGTATATATATCATGGGCATAATCCTGCACATGAATGAAGGCAGGTTCCCACTGTATAGGATATCATGGGTAGAATCCTGAACATGGATAAAAGGCAGATACCCACTGTATAGGATATCATGGGTAGAATCCTGAACATGGATAAAAGGCAGATTCCCACTGTATAGGATATCATGGGTAGAATCCTGAACATGGATAAAAGGCAGATACCCACTGTATAGGATATCATGGGTAGAACCCTGAACATGGATAAAAGGCAGATTCCCACTGTACTGTATAGGATTTCATGGGTAGAATCCTGAACATGGAAGAAGGCAGATTCCCACTGTATATATATCATGGGCAGAATCCTGAACATGGAAGAAGGCAGATTCCCACTGTATATATATCATGGGTAGAATCCTGAACATGGATAAAAGGCAGATTCCCACTGTACTGTATAGGATTTCATGGGTAGAATCCTGCACATGGAAGAAGGCAGATTCCCACTGTATAGGATATCATGGGTAGAATCCTGCACATTGACAACACACTGACTTGCAGGGGCTTTCAGGCAGCCCTCTTCAGCCACTGGTCTGATGTTGTCATTCGCATATTTCTTCTGCCCGCTACACCATGGAGCAATAGGTCATCCCACTTCAGCCATTGGTTGACTTCTCTGTCAGTGACGGCGTCCAACCCTTTCACAAGGAGCACATTCACTCACAAAGTAGTTCCTTTTATGTGAGAGGATACAGTCGCAATTGCTTTTAGGCAAGAAACATCTCCCTCGCTCTCTCTTTCAGTCAGTATTTTTTTTATATTGATGCGGACCTGGCAGCCCCCAAAAAGTAAAGTGTTACAAAAACCAAACAAGCATTGACAAAGGCAAAAATCTGGTACCAATCACTTCACCCTTTTCCTTGTGAATACTTGTTCATGTCTGGCATTAGACATGGCCTTTTTGATTACAATTAAATGTAATTCTTACTTATAGGGGCTTTCAGTTACCATCTTCATCTGTTGGTCAGTTGTTCCATCCTCATTTTTCTGACACCCACTAGAGAGTGCAAGCTGGGACAGTGGGTTTGACCACTTCAGCCATTGGCTAACTTCACTGTGAGTGACAGCATTCTGCTCTTTTACAAAGCGCGCCTCCGAATACAAAGTAGTTCTCTACTATGGCAGTGTAGGACGTCTGTGACACTGCCTGCTTTTTGTAACCAAAAATATTTTTTGTGTTACACAGTATATTTTTATTTATATTGGTGAGGGTCCAGCAGCTCCCCCCCCACAATAAGGTTTTGCAAAAAAACTAAACAAAACAAGCATTGACAAAGCCAAAATACTGGAAGTGAATATCAGACCGATTGCGTTTGCCAAGACTTGTTGCAATACTGCTGCGACACAAGCTTTGTTTCAGAGTTAAAAGCTGCATTAATAATTTCTCTTAAAGTATTTATCCATTCATGAGTGTAACTTTCTGACGTCTTTATCTGCAGAATAATGTTTTCCTATTCCTTGTTCACCTAAAATATTCAGTCCTTGTTGAGTGGGAAATTGTGTGCCTCATGACTTGGTTACGTTTGCAGTGTGTTGGATGTGCACAGGACAACTTATGGGGGGTGTTGACATTCTGCAGTGCATGTGTGTTCATGATAAATTGTGGATTTCATATCACATGAAAACCTATTACAGAAGCCATCATCTGCTGACTGTCTTGTCTCCACAGCTCTCAGCGTGTCAGTCAATGAAAGCGATTTGTCTCTGCGCAGAGGGGACCCCTTGGAGCTGACGTGTGTGGTGGTTGCGTCGGTGGAGGGGATGGCGCAAACTGAGGTGGCCTGGTACGTCAGCCCGACTCCTGATGACAGCTTAGAGAATTCTGAGGTGATCGCCAGCATGGACCACCGGTCTGTGGTGACGGAGTCTTCTCGTGCCCACCTCAGCCACGTAGAGTCCGGCTCCTACCGCTTGAGAGTGGACGCTACCGAAGACGCGGACGGTGGCTTCTACTTCTGCCGTGTGAGCATCTGGCTACCGCAAAGCAATGGGAGCTGGTACAAAGCCACCGAGGAGACCTCGCCACCAGCCATGGTGGCCCTTAGTGTAGCCGGTAAGTGGATTTATCATTAAAGTTATCGCGACTCATGCTATGTGGTCACCATGCACCAATCTCTGTACCTTTCCAGACTTTTTCTGCACCTGTCTAAAGTATTTTGATCAACTTTTTGCCTTCTCATCTCTCTTTGCATCCTATTTCTGTCTCTTTCTCCTATCTCTCATCCATTGTTCTACTTCCGTCTCGCTTTTCCAGAGTTTTACCTTTTCAGCTCCAAATTTATTCAACTTCCTTTATTCCTTTCTATCAATCCTGTCTCCCTAGGTTTAGCCATTTGATCCTACTTTTCCTGAGATGATTCTTATGGAGGCTCAGGTGTTGGGTAAAGTAACCTCCTCACAGCAGCATGTGTCCAGCCCCAGCCTTCTCCTCAGGTTCACATGGTCCCCAGTCTCCATCAGATGCCAATCCTTTGAAATTAAAGAGGGAGTGGGCTGAGAAGAGGGTCTTTGAAGAAGCCCACCTAAGAGTCCTCTTCAGTGTGCATTGTTGAGGTATCCACAAGCAGGTTATAGTGCATCGGGAGGGATTTGAGTGTGCATTGTTTTTCTGGACAGGATGCTTATGCCAGTGAAATTAAGTCATATTTCCCTCTCCAACATGGCAGCTGCATTAGAATCTTACACTGTGCTAGAATGTCCACTTGTGCAGAAACACCGGAAGAAGCTGGGTGGTAACAAGGACACTTGGAAAGTCAAAGCTGCTGACTTTGGAGCTAGGGAACTAGGTTTGAGTCTCTGCGTCAGCTCAGCATCCTGTGATTCTGGGCAAATCACTTAGGGCCTGATTAATAGTTTGGCGTAGGAGTTACTCCATCATATCCTGTCTGCCGGAACATAAATCCAATGGGATATAATGGAATTTATATTTTGACGGACACCCGTTTGCTGAAATATAAATCAGGCCCTTAATATCTCTGTGCCTACCGAAACCAAAAAAATAAATGTGTCCTTATGTAATGCAAATAACGCTCATGTAAAGTGCTACAATGCCTTCGGGTCAACCTTGTGCTGTATAAAACTGCAAAAAAAAGTTCTTTAGCCAACTAAATAGTTTCAAACTGCTCAGTTACTTGGAGGTACTTTGTTGACCTAGGATCTGGCACAATATCCCTGTAGCCTTTAGGACTGCCCCAACTCTGCTTCAGTTTAGGAAAGAGTTGACGCACCTCTTTAAAGAACACATCTCGATGCATTAACCGTCCTCAGCCCAGCAACCTCTGCCATCATCCCTTGACTTTATGCTGGTCTCAGGGACCGTGTACGGGATCGGTTCGGGTTCGAACGGTCGGTACAAGCACAAAGGGGGTATCGCTTGTGCGAGAGCAGCGATGGACCCCCAGCCTCAGTAGAATCTCAGGCGTGTCTGCATCCGGCGCTTGGGAAGGCTACCTGGGCCTGGTGGAGCTCACGGTCTCTCCAGTGATGTCCCTCAGCATCTGACATTCTGCTTTCCTTCACTCCCCCAACTCTTGGCCGTCTGTCTCTCTCTCTGTCTCTCTCTGTCTCTCTCGGTCTCCCTGCATCTCTCTCTCTCTCTCGGTCTCCCTGCATCTCTCTCTCTCTCTCGGTCTCCCTGCATCTCTCTCTCTCTCTCTCGGTCTCCCTGCATATCTCTCTCTCGGTCTCCCTGCATCTCTCTCTCGGTCTCCCTGCATCTCTCTCTCTCTCTCGCTCTCTCTCTCACTCTCTCGGTCTCCCTGCATCTCTCTCACTCTCTCGGTCTCCCTGCATCTCTCTCTCTCTCTCTCTCTCGGTCTCCCTGCTTATCTCTCTCTCTCTCTCGGTCTCTCTGCATCTCTCTCACTCTCTCTCGGTCTCCCTGCATATCTCTCTCTCAGTCTCCCTGCCTATCTCTCTTTCTCTCTCTCTCTCTCGGTCTCCCTGCATCTCACTCTCTCTCGGTCTCTCTCTCTCTCTCTCCCTGCATCTCACTCTCTCTCGGTCTCTCTCTCTCTCTCGATCTCCCTGCATCTCTCTCGGTCTCCCTGGATATCTCTCTCTCACTCTCTCTCGGTCTCCCTGCATACCTCTCTCTCTCTCTCTCTGTCTCTCTGCATCTCACTCTCTCTCGGTCTCTCTCTCTCTCTCTCTCTCTCTCTCGGTCTCCCTGCATCTCTCTCTCTCTCTATCTCTCTGTCTCGGTCTCTCTCTCTCGGTCTCCCTGCATATATCGCTCTCTCTCTCTTGGTCTCCCTGCATATCTCTGTAGGAGGCTGGACTGGCTTGTAGTGAGTACCAAGGGGTACTTACACCTTGCACCAGGCCCAGGTATCCCTTATTAGTGTATAGGGTGTCTAGCAGCTTAGGCTGATAGAAAAGGTATCTTAGCAGAGCCGCTTAGGCTGAACTAGGAGACGAGTGAAGCTCCTACAGTACCACTTAGTGTCATATGCACAATATCATAAGAAAACACAATACACAGATATACTAAAAATAAAGGTACTTTATTTTTATGACAATATGCCAAAAGTATCTCAGTGAGTACCCTCAGTATGAGGATAGCAAATATACACAAGATATATGTACACAATACCAAAATATGCAGTAATAGCAATAGAAAACAGTGCAAACAATGTATAGTCACAATAGAATGCAATGGGGGCACATAGGGATAGGGGCAACACAAACCATATACTCTAGAAGAGGAATGCGAACCACGAATGGACCCCAAACCTATGTGACCTTGTAGAGGGTCGCTGGGACTGTAAGAAAACAGTGAGGGTTAGAAAAATAGCCCACCCCAAGACCCTGAAAAGTGGGTGCAAATTGCACCTAAGTTCCCCAATGAGCACAGAAGTCGTGATAGGGGAATTCTGCAAGGAAGGCCAACAACAGCAATGCAACAATGATGGATTTCCTGACGAGAGTAGCTGTGGAACAAGGGGACCAAATCCAAAAGTCACAATCAAGTCGGGAGTGGGCAGATGCCCAGTAAATGCCAGCTGTGGGTGCAAAGAAGCTGCCACCGGATGGTAGAAGCTGTGGATTCTGCAAGAACGACGAGGGCTAGAAACTTCCCCTTTGGAGGATGGATGTCCCACGTCGTGAAGAGTCGTGCAGAGGTGTTTCCGTGCAGAAAGACCGCAAACAAGCCTTTCTAGCTGCAAGGCTCGCAGTTAGGGTTTTTGGATGCTGCTGTGGCCCAGGAGGGACCAGGATGTCGCCAATTGCGTGAGGAGACAGAGGGGGCGCCCAACAAGACAAGGAGCCCACTCAGAAGCAAGCAGCACCCGCAGAAGTGCCGGAACAGGCACTATGAAGTGGAGTGAACCGGAGCTCACCCGAAGTCACGAAAGAGGGTCCCACGACGCCGGAAGACAACTCAGGAGGTCGTGCACTGCAGGTTAGAGTGCCGGGGACACAGGCTTGGCTGTGCACAAAGGAAATCCTGGAAGAGTGCACAGGAGCCGGAGTAGCTGCAAAACACACGGTTCCCAGAAATGCAGTCTAGCGTGGGGAGGCAAGGACTTACCTCCACCAAACTTGGACTGAAGAGTCACTGGACTGTGGGAGTCACTTGGACAGAGTTGCTGAGTTCAAGGGACCTCGCTTGTCGTGCTGAGAGGAGACCCAGAGGACCGGTGATGCAGTTCTTTGGTGCCTGCGGTTGCAGGGGGAAGATTCCGTCGACCCACGGGAGATTTCTTCGGAGCTTCTAGTGCAGAGAGGAGGCAGACTACCCCCACAGCATGCACCACCAGGAAAACAGTCGAGAAGGCGGCAGGATCAGCGTTACAAGGTCACAGTAGTCGTCTTTGCTACTTTGTTCCAGTTTTGCAGGCTTCCAGCACGGTCAGCAGTCGATTCCTTGGCAGAAGGTGAAGAGAGAGATGCAGAGGAACTCTGATGAGCTCTTGCATTCGTTATCTAAGGAATTCCCCAAAGCAGAGACCCTAAATAGCCAGAAAAGGAGGTTTGGCTACCTAGGAGAGAGGATAGGCTAGCAACACCTGGAGGAGCCTATCAGAAGGAGTCTCTGACATCACCTGCTGGCCCTGGCACTCAGAGCAGTCCAGTGTGCCAGCAGCACCTCTGTTTCCAAGATGGCAGAGGTCTGGAGCTCTGGGCACCTCCCAGGGGAGGTGCAGGTCAGGGGAGTGGTCACTCCCCTTTCCTTTGTCCAGTTTTGCGCCAGAGCAGGGCTGGGGGATCCCTGAACCGGTGTAGACTGGCTTATGCAGAAATGGGCCCCATCTGTGCCCATGAAAGCATTTCCAGAGGCTGGGGGAGGCTACTCCTCCCCTGCCTTAACACCTTTTTCCAAAGGGAGAGGGTGTAACACCCTCTCTCTGAGGAAGTCCTTTGTTCTGCCTTCCTGGGCCAAGCCTGGCTGGACCCCAGGAGGGCAGAAACCTGTCTGAGGGGTTGGCAGCAGCAGCTGCAGTGAAACCCCTGAAAAGGCAGTTTGGCAGTACCCGGGTCTGTGCTAGAGACAGGGGATTGTCTAGGGATTGTCTCCCCAATACCAGGATTGTCTCCCCAATACCAGGATGGCATTGGGGGGGTAATTCCATGATCTTAGACATGTTACATGGCCATGTTCGGAGTTACCATTGTGAAGCTACACATAGGTAGTGACCTATATGTAGTGCACACGTGTAATGGTGTCCCCGCACTCACAAAGTCCGGGGAATTGGCCCTGAACAATGTGGGGGCACCTTGGCTAGTGCCAGGGTGCCCTCACACTAAGTAACTTTGCACCTAACCTTTACCAGGTAAAGGTTAGACATATAGGTGACTTATAAGTTACTTAAGTGCAGTGTAAAATGGCTGTGAAATAACGTGGACGTTATTTCACTCAGGCTGCAGTGGCAGGCCTGTGTAAGAATTGTCAGAGCTCCCTATGGGTGGCAAAAGAAATGCTGCAGCCCATAGGGATCTCCTGGAACCCCAATACCCTGGGTACCTCAGTACCATATACTAGGGAATTATAAGGGTGTTCCAGTAAGCCAATGTAAATTGGTAAAATTGGTCACTAGCCTGTTAGTGACAATTTGAAAGAAATGAGAGAGCATAACCACTGAGGTTCTGATTAGCAGAGCCTCAGTGAGACAATTAGGCACCACACAGGGAACACATACATATAGGCCACAAACTTATGAGCACTGGGGTCCTGGCTAGCAGGGTCCCAGTGACACATAACAAACATACTGAAAACATAGGGTTTTCACTATGAGCACTGGGCCCTGGCTGGCAGGATCCCAGTGAGACAGTGAAAACACCCTGACATACACTCACAAACAGGCCAAAAGTGGGGGTAACAAGGCTAGAAAGAGGCTACCTTCTCACAATCTCTCTCTCTCTCTGTCTCTCTCTCTCGGTGTCCCTGGATATATCTCTCTCACTCTCACTCGTTCTCCCTGCATATATATATATATATCTCTCTCTCTGCATCTCACTCTCTCTCGGTCTCTCTCTCTCTATCTCGTTCTCCCTGCCTATCTCTCTTTCTCTTTCTCTCTCTCTCTCTCTCTCTCTCTCTCTCTTTCTCTCTCTCTCTCACAGGGCCGGAACCACGGGGCCCCGGGACCGCAGGGGCCGGGACCGCAGAGCAGGGGCCGGGATCACAGGACAGGGGCCGGGACCGCAGAGCAGGGGCCGGGACCGCAGGGCAGGGACCGCAGAGCAGGGGCCGGGATCACAGGGCAGGGACCGGGATCACAGGGCAGGGACCGCAGAGCAGGGGCCGGGACCGCAGGGGCCGGGACCGCAGAGCAGGGGCCTGGACCACAGGGCAGGGACCGCAGAGCAGGGGCCGGGACCACAGGGCAGGGGCCACAGAGCAGGGGCCGGGACCGCAGGGCAGGGGCCACAGAGCAGGGGCTGGGACCACAGGGCAGGGGCCACAGAGCAGGGGCCGGGACCGCAGGGCAGGGGCCACAGAGCAGGGGCCGGGACCGCAGGGCAGGGGCCACAGGGCAGGGGCCGGGACCGCAGGGCAGGGGCCACAGGGCAGGGGCCGGGACCGCAGGGCAGGGATCACAGAGCAGGGGCCGGGATCACAGGGCAGGGACCGCAGAGCAGGGGCCGGGACCGCAGATCAGGGGCCTGGACCGCAGGGCAGGGACCGCAGAGCAGGGGCCTGGACCGCAGGGCAGGGACCGCAGAGCAGGGGCCGGGACCACAGGGCCGGGACCGCAGAGCAGGGGCCTGGACCGCAGGGCCGGGACCGCAGAGCAGGGGCCTGGACCACAGGGCAGGGACCGCAGAGCAGGGGCCGGGACCGCAGAGCAGGGGCCTGGACCACAGGGCAGGGACCACAGAGCAGGGGCCTGGACCGCAGGGCAGGGGCCTGGATCACAGGGCAGGGACCGCAGAGCAGGGGCCTGGACCACAGGGCAGGGGCCACAGGGCAGGGGCCTGGACCGCAGGGCAGGGGCCACAGGGCAGGGGCCTGGATCACAGGGCAGGGACCGCAGAGCAGGGGCCTGGACCACAGGGCAGGGACCACAGAGCAGGGGCCGGGATCACAGGGCAGGGACCACAGAGCAGGGGCCGGGATCACAGGGCAGGGACCGCAGAGCAGGGGCCTGGACCACAGGGCAGGGACCGCAGAGCAGGGGCCGGGACCACAGGGCAGGGACCGCAGAGCAGGGGCCGGGACCGCAGGGCAGGGACCGCAGAGCAGGGGCCTGGACCACAGGGCAGGGACCGCAGAGCAGGGGCCGGGACCGCAGGGCAGGGACCGCAGAGCAGGGGCCGGGACCGCAGGGCAGGGGCCTGGACCGCAGGGCAGGGGCCTGGACCACAGGGCAGGGACCGCAGAGCAGGGGCCGGGACCGCAGGGCAGGGACCGCAGAGCAGGGGCCTGGACCACAGGGCAGGGACCGCAGAGCAGGGGCCGGGACCGCAGGGCACGGACCGCAGAGCAGGGGCCGGGACCGCAGGGCAGGGGCCTGGACCACAGGGCAGGGACCGCAGAGCAGGGGCCGGGACCGCAGGGCAGGGACCGCAGAGCAGGGGCCTGGACCACAGGGCAGGGACCGCAGAGCAGGGGCCGGGACCGCAGGGCAGGGACCGCAGAGCAGGGGCCGCAGAGCAGGGGCCGGGACCACAGGGCAGGGACCGCAGAGCAGGGGCCGGGACCGCAGGGCAGGGGCCTGGACCACAGGGCAGGGACCGCAGAGCAGGGGCCGGGACCGCAGGGCAGGGACCGCAGAGCAGGGGCCGGGATCACAGGGCAGGGACCGCAGAGCAGGGGCCGGGACCGCAGGGCAGGGGCCTGGACCACAGGGCAGGGACCGCAGAGCAGGGGCCTGGACCACAGGGCAGGGGCCACAGGGCAGGGGCCTGGACCACAGGGCAGGGACCGCAGAGCAGGGGCCGGGACCGCAGGGCAGGGGCCTGGACCACAGGGCAGGGACCGCAGAGCAGGGGCAGGGACCGCAGAGTAGGGGCCGGGACCGCAGGGCAGGGGCCTGGACCACAGGGCAGGGACCGCAGAGCAGGGGCAGGGACCACAGAGCAGGGGCCGGGACCGCAGGGCAGGGACCGCAGAGCAGGGGCCGGGATCACAGGGCCGGGACCGCAGAGCAGGGGCCTGGACCGCAGGGCAGGGACCGCAGAGCAGGGGCCGGGACCGCAGGGCAGGGACCGCAGAGCAGGGGCAGGGACCACAGAGCAGGGGCCGGGACCGCAGGGCAGGGACCGCAGAGCAGGGGCCGGGACCGCAGGGCAGGGGCCTGGACCACAGGGCAGGGACCGCAGAGCAGGGGCCGGGACCGCAGAGCAGGGGCCTGGACCACAGGGCAGGGACCGCAGAGCAGGGGCCGGGACCGCAGGGCAGGGACCGCAGAGCAGGGGCCGGGACCGCAGGGCAGGGACCGCAGAGCAGGGGCCTGGACCGCAGGGCAGGGACCGCAGAGCAGGGGCCGGGACCGCAGGGCAGGGACCGCAGAGCAGGGGCCGGGACCGCAGGGCAGGGACCGCAGAGCAGGGGCCTGGACCGCAGGGCAGGGACCGCAGGGCAGGGACCGCAGAGCAGGGGCCGGGACCGCAGGGCAGGGACCGCAGAGCAGGGGCCTGGACCGCAGGGCAGGGACCGCAGAGCAGGGGCCGCAGAGCAGGGGCCGGGACCACAGGGCAGGGACCGCAGAGCAGGGGCCGGGACCGCAGGGCAGGGACCGCAGAGCAGGGGCCGGGACCGCAGGGCAGGGACCGCAGAGCAGGGGCCGGGATCACAGGGCAGGGACCGCAGAGCAGGGGCCGGGACCGCAGGGCAGGGGCCTGGACCACAGGGCAGGGGCCGCAGGGCAGGGGCCTGGACCACAGGGCAGGGGCCTGGACCACAGGGCAGGGACCGCAGAGCAGGGGCCGGGACCGCAGGGCAGGGGCCTGGACCACAGGGCAGGGACCGCAGAGCAGGGGCAGGGACCGCAGAGCAGGGGCAGGGACCGCAGAGTAGGGGCCGGGACCGCAAGGCAGGGACCGCAGAGCAGGGGCCGGGACCGCAGGGCAGGGACCGCAGAGCAGGGGCCTGGACCACAGGGCAGGGACCGCAGAGCAGGGGCCGGGACCGCAGGGCAGGGGCAGGGACCGCAGAGTAGGGGCCGGGACCGCAGGGCAGGGGCCTGGACCACAGGGCAGGGACCGCAGAGCAGGGGCAGGGACCACAGAGCAGGGGCCGGGACCGCAGAGCAGGGGCCGGGACCGCAGGGCAGGGGCCACAGAGCAGGGGCCAGGACCGCAGGGCAGGGGCCACAGAGCAGGGGCCGGGACCGCAGGGCAGGGACCGCAGAGCAGGGGCCTGGACCACAGGGCAGGGACCGCAGAGCAGGGGCAGGGACCGCAGAGTAGGGGCCGGGACCGCAGGGCAGGGACCGCAGAGCAGGGGCCGGGACCGCAGGGCAGGGGCCACAGAGCAGGGGCCGGGACCACAGGGCAGGGACCGCAGAGCAGGGGCAGGGACCACAGAGCAGGGGCCGGGACCGCAGGGCAGGGACCGCAGAGCAGGGGCAGGGACCGCAGAGTAGGGGCCGGGACCGCAGGGCAGGGGCCTGGACCACAGGGCAGGGACCACAGAGCAGGGGCCGGGACCGCAGGGCAGGGACCGCAGAGCAGGGGCCGGGACCGCAGGGCAGGGGCCTGGACCACAGGGCAGGGACCGCAGAGCAGGGGCCGGGACCGCAGGGCAGGGGCCACAGAGCAGGGGCCGGGACCGCAGGGCAGGGACCGCAGAGCAGGGGCCTGGACCACAGGGCAGGGACCGCAGAGTAGGGGCCGGGACCGCAGAGTAGGGGCCGGGACCGCAGGGCAGGGGCCTGGACCACAGGGCAGGGACCGCAGAGCAGGGGCCGGGACCGCAGAGCAGGGGCCGGGACCGCAGGGCAGGGGCCACAGAGCAGGGGCCGGGACCGCAGGGCAGGGACCGCAGAGCAGGGGCCGGGACCGCAGGGCAGGGACCGCAGAGCAGGGGCCTGGACCACAGGGCAGGGACCGCAGAGCAGGGGCAGGGACCGCAGAGTAGGGGCCGGGACCGCAGGGCAGGGACCGCAGAGCAGGGGCCGGGACCGCAGGGCAGGGGCCACAGAGCAGGGGCCGGGACCACAGGGCAGGGACCGCAGAGCAGGGGCAGGGACCACAGAGCAGGGGCCGGGACCGCAGGGCAGGGACCGCAGAGCAGGGGCAGGGACCGCAGAGTAGGGGCCGGGACCGCAGGGCAGGGGCCTGGACCACAGGGCAGGGACCACAGAGCAGGGGCCGGGACCGCAGGGCAGGGACCGCAGAGCAGGGGCCGGGACCGCAGGGCAGGGGCCTGGACCACAGGGCAGGGACCGCAGAGCAGGGGCCGGGACCGCAGGGCAGGGGCCACAGAGCAGGGGCCGGGACCGCAGGGCAGGGACCGCAGAGCAGGGGCCTGGACCACAGGGCAGGGACCGCAGAGTAGGGGCCGGGACCGCAGAGTAGGGGCCGGGACCGCAGGGCAGGGGCCTGGACCACAGGGCAGGGACCGCAGAGCAGGGGCCGGGACCGCAGAGCAGGGGCCGGGACCGCAGGGCAGGGGCCACAGAGCAGGGGCCGGGACCGCAGGGCAGGGACCGCAGAGCAGGGGCCGGGACCGCAGGGCAGGGGCCTGGACCGCAGGGCAGGGACCGCAGAGCAGGGGCCTGGACCACAGAGCAGGGGCCGGGACCGCAGGGCAGGGACCACAGAGCAGGGGCCGGGACCGCAGGGCAGGGGCCACAGAGCAGGGGCCGGGACCGCAGGGCAGGGACCGCAGAGCAGGGGCCGGGACCGCAGGGCAGGGGCCTGGACCGCAGGGCAGGGACCGCAGAGCAGGGGCCGGGACCGCAGGGCAGGGACCACAGAGCAGGGGCCGGGACCGCAGGGCAGGGGCCACAGAGCAGGGGCAGGGACCGCAGAGCAGGGGCCGGGACCACAGGGCAGGGACCGCAGGGCAGGGGCCTGGACCACAGGGCCGGGACCGCAGGGCAGGGGCCACAGGGCAGGGGCCGGGACCGCAGGGCAGGGGCCACAGGGCAGGGGCCGAGGGTGCCTCTTTGCACGTTGCTGTTTTGCATGTTTTATTTCACCCCCTGCAGAGACAGTGGGTCCCTCTGGCTTCGGCTTCTCCCCGCCTCTCTCTGCTAATCGTGGAGTTATTTCAGTCCAGCTTCTGGCCTGATCCCAGCTCCACCCGAGTGCCAGCCCAGGTGGCTCTTTGTTTCTTCCACGTGCCGCGTGCTTGTGGCTTGTTCACTGAGGGGATTCCTACAGGGACCCCCCAGGGATGAGGAAGGCTTCCCCAGGCAGAAAAGCACCCACGAGCTTTAGAAAATTGGAGCACGTGCAGAGAGGAAGGAACGTGCTGAACCCACATTAATGGGCGCCCTGTTCCCCCTGTAATTTCGATGCATGCCAAGGAGTAGGCACAACGTTAGGCATTGTGTCACACCAGGGCCTGCGCGCTGTGCATTGGCATGCGTGCCAGCGGGGCAGAGAAGGCACAACGTTGTGATGAGCAGTGCCAGCTCTGAATCAAAATCTGCAACAAAGCTTCCTTCGGGGGCCACAACAAGAGGAGACACCGTACCTTCAGCAGAATGCGCAGCACCAGGTCATCAGCGGAATGTGCGACGCTGTGCCTTCAGCGGAATGTGCGACGCTGTGCCTTCAGCGGAATGTGCGACGCTGTGCCTTCAGCGGAATGTGCGACGCTGTGCCTTCAGCGGAATGTGCAGCGCTGAGCCATCAGCGGAATGTGCAACACTGTGCCTTCAGCATAATGTGCAACACTGTGCCTTCAGCATAATGTGCAACACTGTGCCTTCAGCATAATGTGCAACACTGCGCCTTCAGCATAATGTGCAACACTGCGCCTTCAGCATAATGTGCAACACTGCGCCTTCAGCATAATGTGCAACACTGCGCCTTCAGCATAATGTGCAACACTGCGCCTTCAGCATAGTGTGCAACACTGCGCCTTCAGCATAATGTGCAACGCTGCGCCTTTAACAGAATGTGCAACGCTGCGCCTTAAGCAGAATGGGCAACGCTGCGCCTTAAGCAGAATGTGCAGCACTGCATCATAAGCAGAATGTGCAATGATGCCCCTTTAGCAGAATGTGCAACGCTGCGCCTTTAGCAGAATGTGCAACGCTGCGCCTTTAGCAGAATGTGCAACGCTGCGCCTTCAGCTGAATGTGCAACATCGTGCCTTCAGCAGAATGTGGTACGCTGTGCCTTCAGCTGAATGGGCAGCGCTGTGCCTTCAGCTGAATGGGCAGCGCTGTGCCTTCAGCTGAATGGGCAGCGCTGTGCCTACAGCAGAATGTGCAGCGCTGTGCCTTCAGCAGAATGTGCAGCGCTGTGCCTTCAGCAGAATGTGCAGCGCTCTGCCTACAGCAGAATGTGCAGCGCTCTGCCTACAGCAGAATGTGCAGCGCTCTGCCTACAGCAGAATGTGCAGCGCTCTGCCTACAGCAGAATGTGCAGCGCTCTGCCTACAGCAGAATGTGCAGCGCTCTGCCTACAGCAGAATGTGCAACGCTCTGCCTACAGCAGAATGGTCAGTGCTGTGCCTTCAGCAGAATGTGCAACGCTGTGCCTTCGCCTTCAGCAGAATGTGCAACGCTGTGCCTTCAGCAGAATGTGCAACGCTGTACCTTCTGGAAAATGTTCCAATGCTGCGCCTTTAGCAGAATGTGCAACGCTGTGCCTTGAGTAGAATGCGCAGCGCCAGGTCATCGGTGGAATGCACAGCATCGTGCCTTCAGAATTGCACCTGATCGACACATAATGAGCTGAGCGCACTACCGAAAGCTGCAGAAACAGCAATTCGGGTTCAGTACATACTTTGCAGTTTGCAGAACTATAACTTAGACACAGAATTGTATCGAATGTTTGGCATGTCGGAATATTGCCATATGGTGCCATGGGTTGTTGTGTGCTTAGCAAACTATGCCATGGGTAGTCGGAAACAACACGTTATGCAAGTAATTCTCACGTTGTTTGAACTTGTTTTTTTTTTTTTTTACAATCTCTAATGTGTATTATAGAGCCAAGCAACCAACCCGCTGATTAACACAAGTGAAGAAACGTGTAAAACATATCTACACCGATCAAAATAAAGAGGCCTGGCAGCTTTTTGTTGGAGGGAAATTACAATGCATGTTTGTTACAGGAGGTAATTGGTTAATTTCCAGGTGATCCAGGATCATCCGGTGATGAGACAACCCAAGATGGCCTCCACCCTGATTAACAAGCATCCTGGGTACATACAACGGATGGAGAACTTCAAAGGGCTTGGCACGAGCTTTACCCACATCTGGGGACCCTAATCCCGAAGAGCAGTTACCCCCAAAGGTGTAGCGATCACAGGCCAGCATCCCACTTGTACAGTCTTACATCTGTCCCAAGAGACAGGGAACAACTATACATGGCCGGTTTCGTGGGGCCATCCTTATGTGATGTGCTGATGCAGTCCAGATTTTTATCTTTGAATTCTGGGACTTGAAGTCCCGTTTTATAATGGAATAAACAAGACTACAAGTTCCAAAATTCAAAGGAAAAACCTGGAGTGGGGCAGCACATCACACATGGACCTGGGAAATTTGGCACGACTGGGCACCCGCGCCTTCTTCACGGCGCAGGTATTGTGGGGAAGCCCCTCTTGCACGGTTTCTTGTGTGATTCTGAGTACCACCACCCACCTCCCACGCCCCCCACCACCCCAGAGGCGGACAGCCACATTTTACATAGCTGACAGACTGAGAAGTTTAGCCAAAGAAGAGTGTCCGAAACTTTAGTTTGGAGAATTGTTTACTTTCTCCGACCCGGCCCTTCTCGGTGGCCTTTGACATTAGCCGCAGACGTGGGCAGAGGACTGGCCTTCTCCCCGGGGGCGATGTCGGGGGGCTCTCAGGTGGTCACTGAAGTAACAGAGAATGCAAACGGAGGATTTCGTGCACCGGTGCGGATGGAGAAAGAAAAGTCCGAGTAGAAACCAAACTTTAAAGCACTAGGGAGCAACTGCTGAAGACCTGGCTGGGGTGCCTTTGTAGGAGGTGCACCCCAAACTCTCTTCCTTCCAGGGGATATTTTAATGGCGCTGCCAGGATTCGAACCCCTGTTCAGGTAGCCTGCTGCACCAAAGGCACTGGACCTTGCCACTGAGCTGAAGACCTGGCTGGGGTGCCTTTGTAGGAGGTGTGCCCCAAACTCTCTTCCTTCCAGGGGTGAAGGTTTCTTGCGACTCTGTGCTCCTAATGGCTTCATGCACTCCTGCCACGACCTGAGAGGGCAACTGTTCACCTCCTTGTCCAACTTAGGGTGGCATCTGATTGGCACTCTAGGGCCATGAAATCACTAAGTTACATGGTGATCTCTCAAGGACCCGATGTGGGGTGCGCCCCTCGCTGTCCTGGCCCAGCTGCTGCAAAGCGCTACCTGAATGTGAGGTTTGTGTGCAGCGCACCTCTCCACCAGGCACTTCCGGTGTGCAGTTACACGGAGAGAAAGGGGTGAGTCTGGCCTTACTGACAGGGCTGTGACGTCACAGACTGACATGCTGATGTCAGACAGCTGGTGCAGGGCCTGCTACTACTGCAAAGCGCTGAGTGCAGCTCAGCTTTCCCCCAGGCACTTCCGGTCTGCGATTACACGGAGAGAAAGGGATGAGTCTGGCCTTACTGGCAGGCCTGTCACGTCACAGGGTTCTCTGGCCCAGGAAGACCGGGATGCTGTCTGTCGTTCTAGGTGCTAATCACGGGGATGCGGGCGCGGGGAGGAAAAGCTGTGTGCAAAATTGTGTCTGTCATTACGTTGCTCGGTCATTGGAGAGACCTGATTGTCCTGTTCACGTTATTTTAGGTCAAGCGCACAAGCGCTCTAACCTGTTGTAATCTATCTGTGGGCTTTTAACCACACCCAGCGCATGTCCATCACACTCACTCGTTCGTGGGCTTGCCTTTCAAAAATCCTTTGTTGTCATTGGTAAATGCTTTACGTTTGTCCCGCCTTGGCCATCAGCCCCCTTACATGGATAATTGCATGATTGCCAATACGTTTGACTGCGAGCAAAGTCCTTTTTCTTTTTGAGTCTCTCCTTAGCGCTCATGGCAGCTATAGCGCTTTGAATCGGCTCGCTTATGTCAACTGTTTTACTTTCATTTTCAATTTGTGGCAAGAAAATTACAGTTAGGAATTTACCGCACTAATAGCTCTCAGGAAAATGTGAGACCCATTGCATTGCAAATGGTTGTTGTTTTTTCCTGTCGTGATACTGAAAGGGCCAGAGTTGCGACATGGCTGAGAAGAGGGCTGCGCAAACAGCCTATTCAGATCCATGTTTGCACCCCTAAAAACCCACTGTGAGGCCAACCTTTTCATGTGGCCTTTTCTTACTCAACATCTCATATCGTTTCATTTTTCACCACTTCCTGCATTTTAACTCTCAACTTTCAGTGAGCAGGGAGGAAGTCTGATGCTAGACAGTGTTACTGTGTGTGACCCACACATCAACCAATCGCTTTTCAGGATTCATAAACCGCAGCAAATCACCTCTGAGGGTCTTGAGGCGCTGAAGTTGCTGGCTACTCCGCGAGTGCCCTGTTCATTCGAACAGCCGTGTTTTGAGTCCTTTCCAAAATTCCTGAAGTGATGCGGCGGTCCTGAGGTGCAATGGAAGTCGTTCCGAGCTCTGGCCACCATCTGAGAGAAGAAACGTCTTCCACTATTGTATCGGCGGATCCGAGGGGGTGTCTGTGAGGAAAAGAGAGGCTGATCGCAGGTGTCTGGTCATTCGTTTGTTGACGTATGCTGGTCCTTTGTTGTGAGGGCTCTGTTTGCGTGGGTCGGCATCTTGACCTGGCCTCTCTTCTGGATCGGAAGCCGGTGTAGCTTCTTCAGGTGCGGGGTGATGTGAGTCCTCTGGGGAGGTCAAGGGTGAGTCTTGCCGCTGAGTTTTGTATTGTCTGTAGTTCCTTCAGGAGGCTTGCGGTGATTCCTTTGTAAAGAGTGTTACCGTAGTCCAGCGTGCTGGTGACGAGGACCTGTGTGACGGTCCTTCTGGTGTCGAGTGGGAGCCACCTGAACGCCTTACGGAGCATGCGTAGGGTGTAGAAGCAGGTGGATGAGACTGCGTTTACCTGTTTCTTCATAGATAACGCATCTGAATTTCCTAAGGGAGGCCAGAACCGGTTTCTCGCAACAAACCCCACATTCTTGCACTCATTTCTTGGGAAGAGGCGTGAAACACTTACGCAGTAACGCGCCTCCTTCCTGGCAGTGAGACGGGATTGAGGGAGGAAAATGGCGGGAACCTTCCACATGAAGGGTGGGGGAGAACAACCAGCGAGGGCTGGAAGTGGGTACGTCTGACGCCACAGAGTGACTTCACACCAGGCGTGTCTTGGATTTCGCCTTATAAATCACAGCGTTTCAGCAGATGCAGATATAAGACACGTCCCAGCACAGCCTTAGAATTATTTTCACCACAGCCACGTTTTCACACGTCCTTGTGAAGCGACCTTTCATCGCAAATGTTTAGCAATATTTTCTTTGTGGCCACATTACGTATTTGTTGCCGTCTACATATAATTGCATTAGTCACTTTAATGCACGCATTCTTCAGCTCAAGACACGTGAGCATCGAGCATGCGTGGCTAACCATCTGCAAGGACAGTTGGTCCCAAAGGTGAAACCGATTGCCTTTGCCAATGCTTGTTCTTAAGTGTTTGTTGATATTAACCATTGGGTCTCTCAAAGTGGATTTCAACGCGGACAATGAATGTCCTTTATACTTCTACGTGATTCCCTGAAAGCGTCTGGAAAGTTTACAGCTGGTGATAAGTAGGACGGGTCATCGGCTTTGGTGTAATTTATTAAATCTCCGTGGGGGGGGAGGGGAGGCATAATGTTTTACACACACACACTGCGCATCTGTTTGATGCTGGCGGTGGCTATATTCAAGAGGTTCTTCGTTGCCTATGGGACAGTCAGGACTGATTTCACCGTGGAGTCATCGTCTTTTCAGATGAATTACAGCTCCGTGTGCATTGCTGACACCCTGTGTGCTCTTGGGCAAATCTGCCTGCAAGCTGCGACAGCCCTTCCCTTGTGGGCGACTCTGATCACGAACAATTGGAGGCTCTAGGATCTAGTTTAAAAAACTTTCCTGCGGCTTAAATAAATAGAAAAGTTACTTCGACGTTCCGTCGGCCCCTCCCAACAATATAAACTAACTGGTCTGGAGTTTCCCTTAATTTCCCACAAAGAGTTCATCCAGTCAGAGCGCAGCTGCTTGGCTCACCCTCCCCCATGCCCCCCCTCGCTGTCACACCCCACTGTTCTGGCTTCTTATCTCGTCCACATGTGGATAATTCCAGGTGTGTCCGTTTCCGTACTTTGTAACGCGTCTAATCACGGTTTACTGATTAACACTATTTTCAAACAGTTATGCTGCCATTGCGCAAGCTCTCTTCTACCCCCAAAGTGGCCTCTTGGCGCTAGAACCCCACAGCAACAATGGGACAGCCAGATCTTTGGTTGAGCATGATTGGGAATGGGCGGGGTTTTGAAGACTTTGCTGTAATCCCACCTGTCCTTGGTGGGTGGGGCGCAGCCAATGGGAGGGTTTTCCACACCCTTGCCAAGATCAGAGAGTGAGCGCGGCCTCCTCTTCCGAACTTCCTGGCCCTCTGGTCCAAGAGAACTTTACCATTCATGGTGGAGGCAGGATTAGAATATTCTTTACCTAGAAGCAGGGACTCAGCCCATCTACCTCATGAACAAGTCCTGGTCCCTGGTGCTGGAGGCAGCATGCTCTGGTTGGCTGACGCAGGGCCCTAGCCAGGCAGAACCCGTCCCTCCGGTCCAGGGTGGATGGCCGCTGTATAACCTGCTCACACCCTTGGGTAGCTTGGCACAGAGCAGTCAAGATTATCACAGAGGCAATGTGTAAAGCAAAATCAGCACTTCCCCACCACAATGCACAAATGGGACTTCGCACACTATGTAGGTTTATAAAAATTGTGTTCAACACACTATCACTGCAATATGAGCATCATGTTACTCTGTGCATAAATCATTTTTAGCAATAGGATTCATAACATTAGGCCCAACTGTGTGTACCACCAAGGACAGTAGTTACAAGTAAGAAAACAACACTTTCCCACCCAGCTCTCTCGAACTTCAGCCCAAGACCCACCTTAGAATTTACCAACTTCAAAGTAACACATACATTCAGGGTGTTCCCTGGTTCCCCATGTTAGCAGCATTAAGTACATACAAGGTTTAGAACACTTTCACATAACACTGTGGCCTAGACCGTACTAGTAAATCGTAATGCCAACCTGGGGAATTCCCTGGCAGAAGAATGAGACCAGGAGCACTACGGTGCTGCCCTCGCATTCATCCACACTCACTCCCACACTTCTACTCTGCACCGCCGTACGGTGCCATGGGTATCATTCGGCTCGTGCACACAAACGCACCCTCTTATGCATTCGCTCCCTGCACCCTAATGCAGTGCTTTGGTATCCGGCTAGTGGATGCCACTGTCTGCAGCCCCCCCATGCCCCAAACCACCCACCAACCAGCTTTGGCCATCCCGCCCCACCATGAACCAAAAATTGAGTCAATCTTCCCCTGGATACTAGGCCGCTCGCAGCCAAAGTCATGCTTCAAAGGATACCAGGGACAAGGCGGACTGGGAGGGAACGGCAAGATCTGATCCAGCAGCAATTAGCAAGGATGTTAGGGCTCCCCGTTGTAGGTTCAGTCCGAGGTCTGCAACACCCAGGGGAAGTGTCACTGGGGCCGCCTGCTAGGCACCACTTTGCGCAGCCAGACAATCCAGTGTTACTAAATAATTACCAATTCCGGCACCTCCGGAATGGAGGTGCACCCTTGGGGCGTGTTGACTTGAGGTGCCCTCAACGATTGCAATTGCACACGAGTTACCAGGCCAACGTCACCTGCAGAAGGTGGCACCGCGCCTGGTGCATGAAGACTTGAGTTGCATGGACGGTTACAATGCCACGTGAAATGTGTTCAGTGCTGTACCTCCACAAAAATGATGCGCAGTGTCAGGGGCCCAATGATCTTGGTCACCCCTAACCATACGATCACTCTAAAGACAGTTCCCGATGTGGTTCCTCCTCGGAAAGAGGCAGCAGTCTGGTGCGTGATGACTAGAACCACACGAGACAATCCTGACGCTCCCAGGAAGACGTAAGTCCTGCACCCCTCTGCAATGAGCGCTCAATGACTTGCCAGTCTAGATGATCCGATCACATGGGGAACTTTGTTTCCATACTTCCCTGGAATGAGGCACAACGTTTGATACGCAATGACGTAAGTATCACCAGACTTCCTAGTCACACACTAAGGCGCACGTTCAGCTGTGCCGTATGAGGCAGAGTATAGCACAACGTCAGTGTCACCCCCACCTCCAAGGGTTGCCACCTATGAACGGGGCACAGCACGCAATGCGCATGCTGCCGAGGGTCACACAAGAGAAACTCGACAACAGCGTGCCTCGCGGGGTCCTGCACTAGGTGATCCTCTTCACATCACTAGACCTTTCAGCGTGCAGTGGGCCCCATGATAAAGGGCCACTCACCTGAGGTGCGTACCCGTATTTGGCAAGCTCTGCACCAGGGTCTCCAAGCACAGTTCTTAGTCAATTTCTCTGCAAAATGTCTGTAATACACAACACTCGCATTAAAAAACAAATGAAAGGGCAACAGTATTTAAAACAATCTGAGTTATTCGTGATGATCAGGGCAAGCCTCTGCAGAACAGAGCTGGATTTATCAGGGGGCCCCTGAAAGGCTGGGGACCTGGGCCAGAGTCCACTTTTCCCTTGCCTTAAAAGGTTTTTGCTTTGGAGTCTTCTAGTCGTGTGTGTCTCTCTCTGATCCCTGCATACTTTTCTTTGTGAGTGCCATTGCAGGCTTCCTACTTGTGATTGTGTTTGAATGAATGTGTTGGTCTGGTAATGAACTTCTGAAGTTTGTGATGGCCTCACTAGCCTGCGGATGGGCGAATCGTCCCAAGACCAGGCCTGCTGTTTGTTCCTTAGCAAGAGATACTGCTAAGGACGCCAGACTTGTGGGGTACTCGGGAGGCTGGTCAACTGAGTCCAGCAGCAAGGTAAGTAGTTGGCACCATGTCTACTACCTTCAAGAGCCTGAGGTCCTGAGTCCGGAACGAAGGATACTAGTTAGAGCTGTCCCTAATGTTGAGAGCCCGGGACACAGAGCCCAGCATCAAAGTTAGTTGTTGGACCTATCGGAAACTTTGAGAGCCTGAGACACTCCGGCCAGCACCAAGGCTAGTAATTGGATGCGTTCCTTCTCCTGAGAGCCTAGGACAAGAGAAAACAGAACCTCCCCCCACTGTGCGACTCTCTTTCCTTGGCATCAAATTAGATGCTGTGGAGGGTTTATGCAGGGTGCAAGCAAGTAAAATAGACGGCATGAAACAACTTATTATGACACTACTTGGGAAGAAGAAAGCCACGCTGGGGGAGCTGCAGCAGCTACTAGGCAAACTCAACCTCGCAAACAGCGTGATCCCAGCGGGGAGGCCATTTGATAGGCACCTCGCATGGTTAACCCAGTGCTTAATTTGTGCTTGTTGTTTCCGGTGCGGGGCACCGGCTCTAATTTTTGAGGGCCAGCACTTATTTTTCTGTCTCAAACATTTACTGCGAACAAAAGGCACATATGGGAAAGATGGAGGAAGAGAAAAACAAAAAAGCGTCGCAAGGGGAGAAAGCAGAAAGCTGCAAGAGTGAGCTGAAGGGGCAGGGAGCCGCTGTAAATGGATTGAAGAGGCCCAAGATGGCTTTAGGATTTTACTGCCTCAGTATTCAGTGTTCGCACATTTAATTCAAGCAGCCACTTGTTTAAGAGGAGGGCTTTGGGCACTGGCACCTTTTTATTTCGAAATTAAGCAGTGGGTTAACCATAGTGTTGACAGGGAGACCGCACATGGTCCGACTCACATGGGGAGTGAAAGAGGATCTCCGTCAATGGGCGGCATTCCTAGTTGAGTTCAATGGGACACTATCTGGCGGGAACCCTGGGTGTCAGCTAGGCAACTAGAGCTGTTCACCGATGCAGCTGAGGGCGAGTACTTTGGGCCATTTTGGGATCAGCATGGGTAGCGGCCAGCTGACCAGCATGAGGGTGTGAGAAAGGGATCACCAAAAAATTGACGGTGCTGAAGCTTTTTACCGTCCTAGTCGCCTTCACCATCTGGGAGGAGCAGCTCGCCAACAAGCAGATAGTTCTGTGGGTCGACAACCACGCGGTGGTGCAAGCCTTGAATTCGGGGACAGCACATTGCCCGATAGTGGTGCGCATGCTCAGGCATTTGATAAGCTGCCAGCTCAGGGCGAACATTGCAATCAGGGCCAGGCACATCACCGGCAGTGAAAATGCGGTAGCTGATGCGTTGTCTCGTTTTCAGTGGCTGAAATTCAGAAAGTTGGCACCCCACGTGCACCCCGTCATGGCAGCGGTGCCACGAGATATCTAGAAGCTGGTAGACCTGACCTGACCATGCTGGTGGAAAATGCCCTAGTCCCCAAGACAGCTGCTAAATATCATCAGTGCTGGGAAATGTTTCAGGAAATAACTGGCTCAGGAGGGTATGGAAGGTGTCCAGTAGAGAGGTGGAAACATTTATACATTGGGTCTTTGCAAGGGGAAGAACGAGGTCATCGGCACAGACTCACATCAGCGCAACTTCTTATTAAGTGAAACTTGCAGGTAGCGGGGGTCCGGCCAACTCCTTTTACTGTCGGGCAGCCATGAAGGGCTGGGGGCACCTGCAACCAAGGCAGAGAGATAGGAGGTTACCCACAAGTTTCAGCACCTCACAGACACTGCTTAAGGAACTTAAATGCATTTGCAGTCAGGCTCACAAAGTATTACTTTTTAAGGCAGCTTTCTTGCTGGCGTTTTTCAGGGCGTACAGGGTTAGTGAATTAGTTGCCCCTGCCTGGTTCACTCTGGGCACCTCATGCCTGAGAGCGGGGGGGAACCAGCACATTGCAGACAGCCCAAGGACGATTTACCTACGCCGATCAAAAACAGACCAGTTGGGCAAAGGCAAGCACACACGCCTGACCTCTTGGAAAACAGCAGATGCTGTCCAGCTTGCTGCATGCGTCACTACCTGCAGGGGGCGTCCAGCCCCTTCTTCAGAATGAGAATGGCTCATACCTCAGCCGCTTCCAGTTTAACGCAGTCCTTAGAATGGCCATTGGGGCAACAGGCCTCCCACCCAAAATATATGCACCGCACGCCTTTGGCGTAGATGGGGCGACAACGTCCGCGCCCCGCCGCCTGAGTGCAGATCGCATCAAGCCTTTGGGCCTCAGGGGTTACATTTGACCTGAATGTATCTGTTCTTTCCCATGGCGCCCTGATGGACAAGCGCGCAGGGTGGGGATCCTGGGTGCTCTCTTGCCGCGAGGGCGCAGCGGCGGGTGTCCGCGTAAAACAACTACAGGGGGATTTCGGTGCCCACAGTGGTATCCTGGATGGACAGACCGGGTATGTGTTGGGGACACTTGCTTCCTACTTTTCAACATGCACCACGGCGGGAAGGGAGGCCTGAAGATATAGCACTGCATCTGGGGGGGCGGCTTAGCCGAAATGGGGCGCAGGGTCTTACTCGGGGAATGCTTTGCAGATAAGTGGGGAGGCTTCCTGGGGTCCTGGAGCCACAGGCAGTGTGGCAGTGACACCCTACGTGGACAGCACTTGGGGTGCCTCACGGCAGGGGCACGGGGGGCGGGCCAGCAGGGGGCGGACATGGCACTTGCTGCAACTTGCAGCAAGGTGTGCCTAGAAGTCGCAGGAGTGCCGACCCTTGCTGAAATGGGCCTGTTCGCTCCGGGCGCTGTCAGGAAGTGAAATGAATCCACAAACCGAGGGCGAGAATGTTGGACTGTGCTGCGGAAGTTGTGATTTTGATCACCGATACTCTGACCTCTTGTGGGAATGAAACTGCAGCCGTTTTTGCTCCCCCGATGTCTCATGCGTGGTCAGAAGGGAAGGATGATGGGTGCGTGGGACCCGCCTGGGGATGCAGGGGGACCCGCCCATCCCGGAGGCGTTTCGACAGGGGTGGAAACAAACTAGAGGTCAGAACTTGGCCTTAAAGTGCACTTGACAGTGGCTCGAAGGACACCACCATAGCGCAGAGAGGCACGAGCTAAGGCTGTGTGGATTTATTCATTCTTTGATTTGGGGCCCTGTCCGCCTGCACTGGGAGGGCTGTGTGCCTGATAGCCTGAGGGGGGCGGTGCATACCCCATCCAGGGGCCTTATGACCTCACTAATGTGTTATTATTGCGCCTCTCCTTCTGACACGCAGAGAGCTGCAGTAAGGCGCTAGGAGGGCGTGAAAGGAAGCGAGAGCGTTCCCGCGCCTCCGGGGTGTGACCAGAGACAGAAACACAGACAGGGGCCATGAGAGCCCTGGCACACCTCGGTGTCCTTTGGCTGACAGCAGCGGGCCTCCCCGGATGGTTTGTTGACACACAGGATTTAAGGCGAGGGAAGGCCAGGTGTGGTTGGACCGTTCCGGCAGAGCTCCCACTTCTGCAGGTGCAGGCTGGGGTGCGGCTCACGTAGGATTAGGGTCTGAGTGTCCTTCGGGGGCCGGTGCGGATATTTACCTCGAAACTGCTAACAAAGCTTGGAAGAGTCTGGTATCTCCGGGGCGAGGAGAATTGATGGGGAGTGAGGAACCGATAGGAGGGAAGGGAGTTCTATCTTGGCGTTATTGTGGACATAGCGCTGCGAAGGAAGCACATGTTGACATTGCTAATACTTCAAGCTGGTTTCTTTGATACCTGCCCCCGTCCTTCCGAACTAACCCCGTTCTGGGCCCAGGCTGCTAACAGACTTAAGCTGGTTTCTTTTATAGCTGTTCCTAACCTTCAGACAAGCGTTTCTCTTGACGCGGGCTTCTAACAGCGTTAATGGCCCTCTGATGCTGGTGACTAGAGGGCGCCGCTGAGATCTCCTCGGTTCTGCAGACGGGGTGCGTCTGGATCAGGGGTCTGCAGCCTCTCCTGTAATAAGAGCTACTTGTGTTCAATGATAAACATTCCGAGCTCATGATGTCACTAGTGTGCTAATAGTGACCTTGTCACTAGGGGCTGTCCCATGCAAGCTCTCCTCAGTGTGTCAGGAAAGGCTGACGGAAGTGATGTGAAAACGGAATGCCTCTACTGCGTTAATATATGAAAGCCATAGCTGCAATGGCCCTGCCACAAAAGTCATTTTTAAATTAATTTTCCCAAATGCTGCATAATTTGTAACTCAAATATCGACTTTACATACATTGCGGAAATCCAGCACTTTTGGCCCCAAATACAGCTAAGCTTATGAGTTCGGAAAACGCACACATTCTCATCTCAAGTGCAGAATTTTTAATTTTGGGATGCATATATTAGTTTAACCAAGCTTAAGCTTCTACTTTCGCAGGCTGGGCTGCATAAAGGAGAGCTACTTACATGTCCATGGAGAGCTACCTGTAGCTCGCGAGCTACTCGTTTGTTGGGAAACCTATAGCTCACGAGCTACTCATTTGAGAAGCCTGTAGCTCAAAAGCTACTAATTTGAGAAGCCTGTAGCTCGCAAACTACTCATTAAAGAAGCCTCTAGCTTGCAAGCTACTCATTAGAGAAGCTTGTAGCTCACAAGCAAATAGTTTGAGATGCCTGTAGCTCGCGAGCTACTCACTAGAGAAGCCTATAGCTCACGACTTATTCATTAGAGAAGTCTGCAGCTCGCAAGCTACTCATTAGAGAAGGCTGTGGCTCATGAGCTACTCATTAGAAAAGTCTGTAGCTCACAAGCTACTCATTCGAGTAGCCTGTAGCTAATGAGCTGCTAGTTAGAAAAGCCTGTAGCTTCCGAGCTACCCGTTCAAGAAGCCTGTAGCTCATGAGCTTCTCATTTGAGAAGCCTGTGTCTCAAGATCTACTCATTAGAGAAGTCCGTACCTCACAGGCTAATCATTTGAGGAGCCTGTAGCTTACTAGCTACATGCTTCTTGAATGATTAGCGTCGTTAGAGAAGCCTCTAGCTTGCAAGCTACTCATTAGGGCAAGGCTGTAGCTCACGAGATACTCATTAGGGAAGCTTGTAGCTCTCAAGCTACTCATTAGGGAAGCTTGTAGCTCGCAAGCTACTCATTAGGGAACCCGGTAGCTCCCTAGCTATTCGCTAGAGAAGCCTGCAGCTCGTGGGCCACTCATTAGGAAAGCCTGTATCTCGTGAGCTACTCATTAGGGAAGCCTGTGGCTCCCGAGCTATTTGTTAGAAAAGCCTGTAGCTCATGAGTTATATGTTGGAGAAATGAGCCACTTGTTTGAGAAGCCTGTAGCTCACAAGCTACTCGTTTGAGAAGCCTGTAGCTCACAAGCTACTCGCTAGAGAAGCCTGTAGCTCACGAGCTAATCATTTGAGAAGCCTGCAGCTCATAAGCTACTTGTTAGAGAAGCCTGTAGCTTGCGAGCTAATCATTTGAGAAGCCTGTAGCTTGCGAGCTAATCATTTGAGAAGCCTGCAGCTCATAAGCTACTTGTTAGAGAAGCCTGTAGCTCACAAGCTACTCGTTAGAGAAGCCTGTAGCTCACAAGCTACTCGTTAGAGAAGCCTGTAGCTCACAAGCTACTCGTTAGAGAAGCCTGTAGCTCACAAGCTACTCGTTAGAGAAGCCTGTAGCTCACAAGCTACTCGTTAGAGAAGCCTGTAGCTCACAAGCTAATCATTTGAGAAGCCTGCAGCTCACAAGCTACTTGTTAGAGAAGCCTGTAGCTCACGAGCTAATCATTTGAGAAGCCTGTAGCTCACGAGCTAATCATTTGAGAAGCCTGCGGCTCATAAGCTACTCGTTAGAGAAGCCTGTAGCTTGCAAGCTACTCGTTAGAGAAGCCTGTAGCTTGCAAGCTACTCGTTGAAGAATTATGTCGCTCACAAGATACTCATTCGAGTAGCCTGGTCTAGCCGCTGCAGGGCCTGTTTATGCCAATAAGGCACGCTGGGTCGCTGGTTGGGTTACTCCAGTGGCCTGCTAGTGGCAAGACCTTCAGCACCATTGTCATGGAGACATTTCTTGTTGCAGCCCTCCTTCCCCCACCCTCTCTGCCCATGGCTGGTAGCGCCTTAGGCATCCACTTGTACTGCTTTACCCTGGAGCTGGCTCTTGGTGCAGGACCCGCCCAGCTAGGGTGCTCCTTTCACCTCCTTTCCCTGTGGTTGGAACTGGCAGCCAGTCAGAGACCTGGATGTAGGAAGGGTTTGCATCACACATTCTGAAAATGAGAACTCATCCCCATCAGTAATCGGGTGGTTTCTTTGGGCCAATGGAGACCTGCCAGCAGTCTGCTTTCAAGTGGACATCCACGCTCCGTGTCATCCTATGCCGCGGCTCTAGACAGACATTTCTGAATGTACCCCCTGAGAGCCCCCCCTCGGCTGTGGGCTTTGGCAGTGTGCATGTTATTGCCGATACCTGGTGTTTTCCTGTGGCACGGGCTCCATAGAGTTTGGGATCATTTCCTGGCAGACAGTAGGTCCTTTCTGTTGAGAAGAGCAACAGCAGTTGCTCAAACCGACATGCGCATTACTGCATCCACCCACCAGAGGGGCGTGGCCCAGCCCGCCCAACCAGAGGAGGTGGGTGGGAAGAAGCATCGCACACATAGATACTGAGAAACCGCTCGCACAAAATAAATACTACAATAACCAAATTAAAACATATTTTTTTATTATTACCATTGTATTTACTTAGTGTTTCTGTACCCTGCCACCCCGTACTCTCCCCCTCCTCCCATCAGATACTTTGGCAGAGCCGTGACCCCAAACTTATCTTAGACACCGCAATAATGTCAGTATAACTAGAGACGAGAACCTGGGAGATGGCGCGGCAGCAGGGGATTGGCGCAGTAGTTTCACCTCCGTCCTTGAAGGGGGCACTTCAGACTACTGATATATAGGACTCTCAGTTTTATGAGATATATATATATATATATATATATATATATATATATATATATATATATATATATATATATATACACACTTCCTTCCGTATTTATCCATATGTATTTTATGGCTACCTTATCGGTATTTATCCATATTTATTTTGTGTTTTGAGAATAAGTAGAGTCATAAAATTGTGTATTTCCACATTTATTTAAATTAATGAAAGACTGCGTGGAACGTCACTCACAAGAACCACACATTTTCAGTATTTTCCTGCTTATAAAAATAAACACAGACAGGAAATGCATTGTTTTCTGCCTGTTTTCCTGTAAAAATCAATAAAAACGGAAAACTGGGAGCCTTCCTTGTATAGCAT
Source organism: Pleurodeles waltl (assembly GCF_031143425.1). NCBI lineage: Eukaryota > Metazoa > Chordata > Amphibia > Caudata > Salamandridae > Pleurodeles > Pleurodeles waltl. Next base: position 1,513,323,952 of record NC_090447.1, read on the forward strand.
GAAGCACGAATGAAAAAGCCACGCAGTGCGTTGTCGCAGGCTTGCTCAGTGGGATTAATTGTATGACCCTGCCACGATCCAAATCCGGGATGGAAATCTCTGCAGTGAGCGCGCAGCCCACCGAGGTATGTCTGCCTTTAAATCCAGCCTCTGAAGCTTGTTGGGGGTCTGACTGCCCTAACCGGCCCTGCGCACCCCAAGACTCCGATCCAAAGACTGAAGGGGCGGTAGCCCACCCACAAACCACGTCACTGGCCATTGGCGAGGGCCGCCACCTTCCAGGACGCCTGCGCTTGGCTCGTGGGGTTTGGTTGGAGGCCTGGGGTGTCCACTTGTATCCTGAAGAGTGTGTGAGCTCTGGGGTGTGCACTGCTGATAGAAGCGCCTAGAAGCTACAGGGTGGAGTGCAGGCTTCACAAGGCATGCATGCTGTGGGTGAAAGGGCCAGGCCTTGGTGCTGTCCCCCAAACCCCTACAGAGGGGTGCATGGGAATACTCCACCCTACCTACCTTCCTCGTAGACTGTTACCCACCAGATGCTGGAAACTTTTTTTAACATTTAAAATAATCATAAAACTCAACACTGAACTCAAAGCAGACAGGGCCCTGTGCATTACACAGGAGCTGAGAGGCCAGAACAATGTGGCACCAGTGGGAGAGACTGCAAGAACAGTGAAAGTGCACCAGGAACATGAAAACTATGCGGAAAGAGCACGCAGAGGACAGGGCATAGTGAGGGGGATTAACTGAGGTCCAGACCAGCTTGTTTGTAGCGAAGACATTTCATAAGATGCTCAGGAAAACAGCAGAACAGGAGAAAGTCTCAGCAGCTTGAAGCAAGAGCACAGCTGGTAAGAGGCTGGTCTGCACCGCAGCTCTGAGGGATGCTCTCTGCGCCCTTTAACTCTCAATCCCTCAGTACCAGCAGCAAACTTTCAAAGACCCAGAACTGCCTGAAAGGGCGCCAAACACTGCTAATAATGCACTTAAAACTGCCGGACAGGATACCCAGCACCGCCTGATAATGCAGTGAAAACTGCCTAACATTACACCAAACTCTGCAGACCCCAGACACCTTGGCCTCCCATTCCCTGCGTTCATTCTCAGACAGCGTCTAACCTCAAATGCTCCCTCTCAGGCCAGTTTGCCCTTCTCTCGCTTTCACGTGCTCTTAACCACAGATTCCTCTGTCACTCAGGCCTTGTCTCTCCTCCTAACCTCAGATGCCTCTGTCACTCAGGCCTTGTGTCTCCTCCTAACCTCAGGTGCCTCTGTCACTCAGGCCTTGTGTCTCCTCCTAACCTCAGATGCCTCTGTCACTCAGGCCTTGTATCTCTTAACCTCAGATGCCTCTCTCACTCAGGCCTTGTATCTCTTAACCTCAGACGCCTCTGTCACTCAGGCCTTGTATCTCTTATCGTCAGACGCCTCTGTCACTCAGGCCTTGTATCTCTTAACCTCAGACACCTCTGTCACTCAGGCCTTGCATCTCTTAACCTCAGAAGCCTCTGTCTCTCAGGCCTTGTATCCTCAGTATCTGTCACCCAGGCTTTGCATCTCTTAACCTCAGACGCCTCTGTCACTCAGGCCTTGCATCTCTTAACCTCAGACGCCTCTGTCACTCAGGCCTTGAATCCTCTGATATCTCTGTCACTCAGGCCTTGTATCTCTTAACCTCAGATGCCTCTCTCACTCAGGCCTTGCATCTCTTAACCTCAGACGCCTCTGTCACTCAGGCCTTGCATCTCTTAACCTCAGACGCCTATGTCACTCAGGCCTTGTATCTCTTATCGTCAGACGCCTCTGTCACTCAGGCCTTGTATCTCTTAACCTCAGACGCCTCTGTCACTCAGGCCTTGCATCTCTTAACCTCAGACACCTCTGTCACTCAGGCCTTGCATCTCTTAACCTCAGAAGCCTCTGTCTCTCAGGCCTTGTATCCTCAGTATCTGTCACCCAGGCTTTGCATCTCTTAACCTCAGACGCCTCTGTCACTCAGGCCTTGCATCTCTTAACCTCAGACGCCTCTGTCACTCAGGCCTTGAATCCTCTGATATCTCTGTCACTCAGGCCTTGTATCTCTTAACCTCAGATGCCTCTCTCACTCAGGCCTTGCATCTCTTAACCTCAGACGCCTCTGTCACTCAGGCCTTGCATCTCTTAACCTCAGACGCCTATGTCACTCAGGCCTTGTATCTCTTATCGTCAGACGCCTCTGTCACTCAGGCCTTGTATCTCTTAACCTCAGACGCCTTTGTCACTCAGGCCTTGCATCTCTTAACCTCAGATGCCTCTGTCTCTCAGGCCTTGTATCCTCAGTATCTGTCACCCAGGCTTTGCATCTCTTAACCTCAGACGCCTCTGTCACTCAGGCCTTGTATCCTCGGATATCTGTCACTCATGCCTTGTATCTCTTAACCTCAGACACCTCTGTCACTCAAACCTTGTATCTCCTCCTAACCTCAGACGCCTCTCTCACTCAGACCTTGTATCTCCTCCTAACCTCTGTCACCTCTGTCACTCAGACCTCGTAGCTCCTCCTAACCTCTCACACCTCTGTCACTCAGGCCTTGTATCCTCGGATATGTGTCACTCAGGCCTTGTATCTCTTAACCTCAGACGCCTCTGTCACTCAGGCCTTGTATCTGTTAACCTCAGACGCCTCTGTCACTCAGGCCTTGCATCTGTTAACCTCAGATGCCTCTGTCTCTCAGGCCTTGTATCCTCAGTATCTGTCACTAAGGCCTTGCATCTCTTAACCTCAGATGCCTCTGTCTCTCAGGCCTCTGTCACTCAGGCCTTGTATCCTCAGATATCTGTCACTCAGGCCTTGTATCTCTTAACCGCAGACGCCTCTGTCACTCAGGCCTCTGTCTCTCAGGCCTTGTATCTTCAGTATCTGTCACTCAGGCCTTGCATCTTCTAACCTCAGACTCCGCCCCCCAGGCCTGGCTGCGAGAAGCCTTCTCACCAGATGCTGGAAACTTTTTTTAACATTTAAAATAATCATAAAACTCAACACTGAACTCAAAGCAGACAGGGCCCTGTGAATTACACAGGAGCTGAGAGGCCAGAACAGTGTGCGCACCAGTGGGAGAGGCTGCAAGAAGGACAGTGAAAGTGCACCAGGAACATGAAAACTATGCGGAAAGAGCACGCAGAGGACAGGGCATAGTGAGGGGGATTAACTGAGGTCCAGACCAGCTTGTTTGTAGCGAAGACATTTCATAAGATGCTCAGGAAAACAGCAGAACAGGAGAAAGTCTCAGCAGCTTGAAGCAAGAGCACAGCTGGTAAGAGGCTGGTCTGCACCGCAGCTCTGAGGGATGCTCTCTGCGCCCTTTAACTCTCAATCCCTCAGTACCAGCAGCAAACTTTCAAAGACCCAGAACTGCCTGAAAGGGCGCCAAACACTGCTAATAACGCACTTAAAACTGCCGGACAGGATACCCAGCACCGCCTGATAATGCAGTGAAAACTGCCTAACATTACACCAAACTCTGCAGACCCCAGACACCTTGGCCTCCCATTCCCTGCGTTCATTCTCAGACAGCGTCTAACCTCAAATGCTCCCTCTCAGGCCAGTTTGCCCTTCTCTCGCTTTCACGTGCTCTTAACCACAGATTCCTCTGTCACTCAGGCCTTGTCTCTCCTCCTAACCTCAGACGCCTCTGTCACTCAGGCCTTGTCTCTCCTCCTAACCTCAGACACCTCTGTCACTCAGGCCTTGTGTCTCCTCCTAACCTCAGGTGCCTCTGTCACTCAGGCCTTGTGTCTCCTCCTAACCTCAGATGCCTCTGTCACTCAGGCCTTGTATCTCTTAACCTCGGACGCCTCTGTCTCTCAGGCCTTGTATCTTCAGTATCTGTCTCTCAGGCCTTGTATCTTCAGTATCTGTCTCTCAGGCCTTGTATCTTCAGTATCTGTCTCTCAGGCCTTGTATCCTCAGTATAAACAAAGGTGGGGACTGGGAGATTAATGGTCCAGTGCACAGTCTTCCAAAATGAACCTATAATATCAATATAAGTGCACTGTTCCACAAGAGAGAGAGAAACAAGAAAACTAATTTAGTTTGGAAGTGGCGAATCTGTACTGGGTGTTTTTTGGAGGGCCCTCAAGCACCCACTTGGGTGACAGGTATCATCATCGGGCTTACTCCTCGCCAGACTGGTGCTGCAATTCCTGGCTTGCCACCCAGCATTCTGGGTGGCACTCAACCATTGTAAAATTGCTAACAACAAGGGTCTGGGAAAGAGACTAAACAAGAAACAGAGAGTGTTGAAAAAGAGACAAAACTCTTAAAATTAGCTCTGAACCTGAACCATTATTTTAATGCGATAGAAATTGGGTTCAGTCCAAGATTAAAAACGAAAATATAAGAGTGTTACTGGAAATAATGTTCCGTTACACTCTATAATTAGGGAAGGGAGTTCACCTAATCCTACATGGTCAACATGTTTCACGTCTATGGTTGGTCACTAGGTGATCCAGTGACGCTTCTTCAGGACCCACGAAAAAAACCTTTGATTATTAAACTACTTCTCCTATGTGTCAATAATTAATCAAGTGCACACAAAGTCACTTACAGAATAGAAGACAGAGTAAGTCTAAGTCAGTTGGTCAGTACAGTCGCCCATCCCATATTAGAGATTGGGCTCCCTAGGTCTGCGCTAGCATCAACCAAGGAGAACGAATTTGTTTGCTCCTCGGTTTGTCAGGGAAACCTGCCCCGTGCCGCGCGCCTGTAGACCAGGCATTGCAACACCAGTCTGGCAAGGAGTAAGCCCGATGATGATACCTGTCACCCAAGTGGGTGCTTGAGGGCCCTCCAAAAAACACCCAGTACAGATTCGCCACTTCCAAACTAAATTATTTTTCTTGTTTCTCTCTCTCTTGTGGAACAGTGCACTTATATTGATATTACTTGCATCTTCAGTATCTGTCACTCAGGCCTTGCATCTTCTAACCTCAGACTCCGCCCCCCAGGCCCGGCTGCGAGAAGCCTTCTCAGAGGAGTTGAGCAGCCCCTCTCCGGCCGGAGGGATCTCTTCCTTGTGTTACAAGCACTGATGGAATGCCCCGCTCATGCCGGAGGGATCTCTTCCTTGTGTTACAAGCACTGATGGAATGCCCCGCTCATGCCGACTAGGTGTGAAATTGATGGTCGCTTCTAATTTACAAACTGCCTTTACATTGATGGATAGCACATGACTGCGGGCCTCGCGCCGCCCGAGCCCCCGCCCCCTGGTCTTCTTCCTTCTTTCCATCTCAGGCCCCGACGTTACTTCTTTCGCAGTTTCACGCTTAAGTATATTTATTTCTACTGCCTTTCCTGACTCTTTCTTTTTATATCCTTTCCTTTTATATCATTTCTTTCTTTATTTTCTAATTTAGTTTACAATCTTGTTTTTCCTTCTTTTAGTTCCTTCTGTCATTTCCTCTGTATTTGCCCTTTTCTTTATTTTTTCATTGCCGTTTTCTATACTTTGTTCACGTTTTTACTTTAGTCTTATTTTCCTTTCTTCGTTTCTCCCTTTTTTCTTTTATTCATGCAGTATTCCATATACTTTTATTTCTCCCTTTTTTCATCCCTCAATTCAGTGTTAACATTTTTGCCTATTTTGTAGGTCTGCCTAGACACACCCTTAGCTGTTTTGCCAGGCTCTGCTAATAATAAAAAAAACAAGTATATATTATGTACTCTCAGTGAGGGCCTTGGGGTTAGACCTCGTCAGCCATTGGGGTATTCAGCTGCCTGTCTTCTGCGCACCAGAGCCTGCGCCACGGGGCAGTGAATCAGGCCGCCTCAGTCATTGGCTCTCATGTACTGGGACAGCGCCCTCCTCCTAAGAGGAAGTGCACTTCAGTACCAGGACTCATGACCTACTCTACCATTGTTTGTTTTCTTCCAATTCTTTATCTTTTTTAATGTTTTAGTCTACTTTGGGTATTTAAATGGTCTTAAGGTTACAGTCAATCAAATGCAATAGTGCCTACTCTTTGTGCAAATACAATCACATTTTCCTGTGATGTGCATTAAAAGTAATGAGGGTTTCTTTACTTGTTCCAAGTGGACCTGGCTGTTAGCAAACACCTGCTCTGGTCTATGCAGTGGCTATTTTTTTAATTGTAATACTTTTTATTGCAAGCCTACTGTAGTCACCTTGAGAGGCGGCCTGACATTATATTGCTTTCTATTAACTGGCTTTATTTGTTTTAGGCCTTTCGGCATGTCTTTGTCCCTCCTGTGGAGCATAGCTTGTTTATCAACTCTCTGTCCAGTCTTTGTATTCTTCGACGAGTGCTCGGTCTTTGGGAACTCATGCTTTAGGCCTGCTGGCACGGCATGCGCTGTCACTGCAATGAGTATTGTTTACCATAATTGCGTTGGAGCCCACACTTTGCTTACCATTCGTTGGCTTCATTGTCACCCTTCTTTGCTGCCTCCTAATTGGCCGGGCCATGCTGACTTCACTTCCTCTTTTTTTGTGTGGAGCATGGACCACCTACTGATTAATTTAGCTTAGTTAGTGTCCCTCTGTTGTCCATCCATTGCTTGCACTGTGATTCAGATACTAATGTCTTTATTTTCTTCCCCTCCCACCCATTATCAGTCTTGCTTCTTCCCCTCCCACTTCGGTGCTCCTGTTGCTTCTTCCCCTCCCACCTCCGTGGTTCTGTTGCTTTTTCCTCTCCCACCCCACGCTCCTGTTGCTTATTCCCCTTTGATCCCTACCACCAGTGTCCATGTTGCTTCATACCTCCTACTACACAGTCCCGTTGCTTGTGTTGCCTCCCCCGCCATCTGTCATAACAAAAAACAAAAAAAAAACAACTCTATAACATGCCCAGCGCTGGCCGCATCATTTAACTTTATTTTTTTTCCAGCCCTGTTTCCTCCCTCTGGTTGTCTGTCTTCCACCTCCCCACCAGAAAGTAAAAAACACTATGACTGAGCCAGCAATAGCAGCGTCACATCACCTTTTTAACTTTATTTTTAGCCACGCTTCTGTACAACATTGCTAAAAGACATCCGGCAAAGCCAATAGCTCTTGCATAGGTGATAGTTAATGGCTTTGCCTGTGCTTTTTCTTTTTCATGAGGCACTCCATGAGAGTGCATGTGTTTTCAGCTGTGCCCCTTCTATGCTAGTTCAGGAAGCACTGAATGTGCTGTATTTCTTTGAGAAGGTTTCTTGTTTCCTGTGTTTCTGCATCGCTGATTCTACCTATCTCTGGCAGTACCAGTTCATCAGTCATGCATGCTTCTGCGGACAGTGTTGTCTCCATGAGCTTGTTGATTTTAGTCACTGCTCATTACCAATAGCATAACTTAAACAACTCTTTCTCTCAATTTCATGCCATAGTCGCTGGAAGTAGTGGAGTGTGGGGTGCTGACGCACCCCCAAAATAACCATGCTGAAGTTCAGAATCCTTGAGTAGTTAAGATGGTTTTAAAATGTGTCTTTATCCTGCCACATTTGCTGTGTTTTAAGAGAGGTCAAGTGTGGGGCTCTGTCTTCTGACAAATTGTTGCGTATTCTTTTAAAGAGAGCATGATTTTATTTTTTCTTTCTCTGACTGCAAAGTTAGAGGATTTTTGTGACTACAAAATTTAAACGCATGTAAATGAACCGTACAAATATTTGAGAATATATCAGCAGTTAAGAAAGCTCAAATAAAACACAGTTTAATAATTCAGAAGTGTGGTGGAAACAAAGATTTTAACAAAGATTTTCAAAACAAATCTGCACACCTGGTGACGCTGATTTCCATGCATTATTGGCTATGCGCTGTATAGATTTATCAGTAAAACTGTATATCTTTGTACATTCAGCGGTCGTTGTCTGTAAATGGCAGTGCGCCGTCACACCAAGCTTTAGTAATATATTTGCGACAGTGTGCTCCAAAATGCATCGCCAGCAGCATACTTCTCACTCTCCTGCTGAATACATTTGCTAGACTTGTTTTTTGTGTGACATTTGGATCTTTGATCATCCCTATGATGTCACTGATGTAACAATAATGGGAGCATCACCCAATATGCTCCTCTTACCAGCAACACTTAGCACAAGTCTCGACAAAGCAGGTTTTTATAGCACATGCTACCTTGACGGAGCCTATTCTAAGCATCCCTGATGTTTAATATTGTGACTGTGAGGGCTCAGATTTTGTTTCATTCAAGTACATCAACCAGGCTACTTCTTTTGCACGCTTGACTCTGTAAAGGTGGCAATAGCAGGCAGAGCAGGCCTACTTTGGGGTGAAGTAGGAGGGCGGTGACTGGGATATAGCTTACCACCGTATTGTCAAATCTCTATCTCTTCTAGAGACTAAGGGAATAACTTGGAAGGCAGTATGGAACTCTTATGGGCCGAGCCATGTACATCCTTCGCTCCACCTACACCCACCTTACATCCACCCGTACTCTGACCTCCAGTCTGCCGGCATCAATGCATCTCTCAGCCACATGGCAGACCCATACTAAAATACTAAAAACTATTAGCAAACCTAGTAGGTCCCAAAGTCGAGACCTATTGGCTTTGCCTTTGCTTGTTAATTTTATGCCAAATGTTTGCAAGAAAAAAAAAGAAAAAAAATTATAATCTCGACAGCTTTCCCAGACCTTGTGGTGATGCTAATTCATGCTAATTCTAGTTTTCTCTGTAGTCATTCACCTATCTGTTTAGTTCTTTCTTTATGCTCTATTCTTCTCATTGTCTCTCAACTTTTCTCCCACTGTCTTCTATTTGCTTTTGCTTTACTTTCTTCCTATTTAGTCCACTTCTTGTACTTCCACTCTTCTTACATTCCCTTCTATCTTGTTATTGCATTCTGTCATATTTTTCTACATTTTTCCCATTTACCTTTTTTCAGGGTTTCTCCAGTTTGCTTTTCTTCTCCCTCTTCTTATTTTCCATCCTTTCTGTCAGCACCCGTTGCTCTTGCTTCCTTTCCTTACATCAGACATTACATGTTTTCTTTGCATGCTCTTTCCAATCTCCTTTATTTTACAATTTTTCTATTTACTTTCTCTTTTTCACATTTCGCTTCTAACTAAAGAAATAACTTCTGCTTTGCCTTCTTTCTCTGTTTAATTCCTTTACTTGAAATGTTCCCCATTTCTTCACACTGTTCATTTTCACTTATTCACCAGGGTTCTTTTGTTCCTACTTTGTAACTCTTTCCTGCATCTCTTCTCCTTCTGCCCACCTGTGTTTGGGTGCTGTCTTTTCCTGTTGTCTCCTTTATTCCCAGAGAGTCCATCCCCTTCCTTTCTCTTAGTCGGTGTTTTGTTGCACACAGTTCCTTGCCACTGCTCTTCCATTCTTCCATTGTGTTGCTTTTCTTTTTGTCTTTTATTGAGTCTCATTGCACTCTCCTGTTTTTTCTCCCTGTATCTCTAGTTCCAAAGTATGAGGTGTCATTGGAAGCCCCCACCATCCCGCTGCATCCAGAAGACCCCACAGAACTGGTCTGCAAAGTATCTTCTGCCGAATTGTCCAGCAGTATGCGCTTCTCCGTAGCCTGGTACTACGCACATGCGCAGCGCAGTGACGCCGTTGCGGCCTCCGAGCTGGTGGCCACCATGGACCAGGACCTAGTGCTGCGGGTGGAGGACAAGTACCGTGAGCGTGCCCGGAATGGGGACATTGGTTTCTTCAAGCCTGATGTCTCCAGCTTTACGTTACGGATACGGTGGACCATGGATTCCGACCGGGGGAATTATTATTGCATTGTAGCCGCTTGGAGTAGAGAGGGGGCCACCAGCTGGACCAAGAGCAAGGAGGAGACATCTAAGCATGTGAATATCTTCTGGCCGTCTGAAGGTACGTGCTATGTCACGGAGTTGGGTTCCTGTGCTTATGTGTTTCATCACTTAACACCACTGCTTGGCCTCTGGAGTACCATAGGTAGAATAAAGACCAACACCACCCTTCTGCAATGGAAATTCCAGTTGGCCAGTTTAAAATGTCTTTTTAGTGGGTCCTTTGGTAGCAGGTATTTTATTTTTTATCTTGGACTGTAACAGTCCAGTAAAACATATTGACAATGTTTCTGCTCACACAAATATACCAGCTGGGGTAAGCGGAGGCTATTGGAATGAAAACGAATCTGGCATAGGCAAACATTTTTGAGCTCCAACTGGAATTTCCTCCATAACAGTTAACCAATTTACCACAGCTTGATCTAGTTTAAACCATTTGAAACAGGTGAAATGGAAATTTCCACCAGGGATTGCAGTGGTTATTGCATCTTTCAGGGAAGGTGTGTCCCTGGTGTGACCTCAGTGAGAGCTATGGCTGTAGTGAGGGCATGTTTTCTAGTCCAGTGTTTCCCAACCTGTGGTCCGGGGACCCCTGGGGCTCCGTGAAACCTCCTCAGGGGGTCTGCAACTGCTCAGAAAATTAAATAATATTAACAGATTAGGTGCCCAGCTTTTAGACTCAGTAGCGTGGTCCCCAGATTCCAATAAGGATGCAGTGGGGGTCCCCGAGGTCCAGTAATGATAAAGTGGGGATCCACAGAAGTCAAACAGTAGGAAACCACTGTTGTAGTCTATGCTGCTTTCTCTTCTTAGCAGTAGTCCCTCAAGGACTTTGAATTGTCAGGTGATGAAGAAACACACGGGGACACCGCCGTAGCCCAAGGAGAAGGTCCTGACATTTAAGAATTCATTGAATCACACAGCGAGAGAACAGTCTAGAGGATATTGAAAGAGGTCGAAAAGAAACATCAGGAAACTCATCAAGGGTGCACAGGTACTGAGCCGAAAACATAAGACTCTGATGCGAAGACAGTTGTGACGCTCAAACCTTCAATACCTGTAGGCAAGCAGAAGTTGAAAGTGCCCAACAGGTACAAGGAAAAGGTACTGTTGGAGATCAACGCTCAGAAGCCACTTCGAAGTCGAAAGGTGATCGAGCGCATAGAAGGCTCAAGGAACTTCCTGCCAAGGAGACTTCAACACTGATGCCAAATAACAGAACAGAAACAGTCAACATAAGTCAAAAGGATCTCTATGTCAAGAGAAAAACACAGTGCCTCAGTGCCAGAATGGAGGCCTTGATGAGAATGCAGTAAGAGTTCGACAACTCTTTTGAATCGACCTAAAGGCTCCAAGAGAAAAGGACACAGAACAATAGGTGATGGACTTAGACCAACCATTTGTACCCAAAGCACAGGAGGAGGACAAGGAAGAATTCTTCAAGTATGGGAAAAGAAAGTTCTTTTTTTTTTTTTTTTGCAGGATCCTTACCAAGTTGGAGGGATTGGCAAGACGTATATGCTGATTTGCCAGAGGAAGGGGGTAGATTAAAACCTGTCCAGACCGTCACCCTGATGACATTACTACATATAATGCAGTTATAAATAGGGCAGCAGACACCTGTGGTGTTCAGCTGGAAAAAGGTCAGTCGCAATCATATTTACTATTAGAGACATTATCCGATCATAAGAGAAATTAGTGCCTATCCATGTCGCCCAGAGTCCTGAACCAGGGTCGAGAGGCGTTCAAAGAACCTGTGGCTGTACTGCAGTAGAAACAAAATACAGACGCTATATTACAGGCGCTATACTAGGCGCTATAGGGAAACATGGCAGCAGGCTCAGTAATTGTGACTACAGCAGGAAAGAGGGCAAATGCTCCCACCTCAACAGCCCCCCCAATAAGGAGAGTTAGCGATTAGACATGGTGGGATGAAAGATGGCGAGGTCAGATCAGCGCAGTGACGCATAGCTAACTATTGTGCTATTCATCCTTTACGCCCATCAATAATGCAACGAGATTGATGAGCTTATGCATAATTTGCCCAAAGAGTGCAAAGGGAGGGCAAAAACAGTGGCCAAGAGGGTAAGACTTGCCTAAAGTTAACATTAGGTGCTGCAGACACTGATAACTCTGCGTAGCAACTAAACTGAGGCAGCAGGCCGGACTGAGGGGGTCTGATTTTAAACAAGAGGTTCAGGACTCAGACATAAACATACTTCTTACCAAGGGCAGCCTTCCTGGAAATGCAGCTGATTGCAAGAAAAATGACATTGAGAAGGCAAAACCACCTGGGACTTTCCAGAGCAAGGAGGACTTTCATGGAGGACTGGCCCAAAGGAGGAAAATACCAACAAGACGAGGTGTGCCACCTTCAACAACAGAAGCATCGTTCACATGACACAGAGTGGCCGGCCAGCCACACCACCACAGTGGAGGAATTCACTGCCCTCACAACACGCCTTTCCTGGAAGAGGAACCATCCATAGGGGCGTGCATCCTCAGCAAGTGATTTTACTCCACTATCCCACCTACTCAAGCCAGGAGTAGTAGGGTGGTTGGAGGGTTTCTCCAGGAGAGAAAGATCACCTCTGGCAAATGGGTATTAATCTGATCCATCGCTATTGCGTAGAACAGCTAAGCGACCACCTACAATAAGAGGAAGCGGAACCCGCAAGGAAGAAAAACTGCGCTTGCAACAAGAAGTTAATGGCCTCCTTAAAAGACAGGGCAGTAGCAAAATACATCAAGGCCCATAGTACTTAGTAAATGCAAGGGCACTTAACAGATCTATCAAGATAAACCAAACAAAAATTCAAAACAACTTTACTGCAGGAGGCCACCGCTCTCATGCAGACATGAGACTTCATGGCAACCATAGACCTCAAAGGTGGCTGCTCGCACATACCCATTAGAAGAAGGACACCAAAAATTGCCCTACCAGGTTTCCCAGCTCCATACATGAAGCTGCGTATGGACAGGGTTCACTATAAATTCAAGGTCCTACTCTTTGGATAAAGTCTGCACCAAGACTTTTCTCAACGTGTCTACCTGTCGTGGCTGTGAATCTCAGAAGGGAGGGAATACATGTTATCCATATCTGTATGACTGGCTAGTAAATGCGAAGTCCTTCAAATGGTGCAGAGAAACTATTTCTCAAGCTAAGATTCTCCTTCAGCAAAAATAATCACCTAACTGGGAAAAGGAAAAAACTTTCATAGGGGCAGTCGTAAACACATGGAAGACGGAGGCATTCAAAGGGAGTCCAGGGACTAACCAAGCAAGCTCGTCTCAACCAGAAGGGTCGGTGTCCGACGGTGAGAACAGTGGGGAGGATGGTGGCTTATGTCGGCATCTTGCCTTCCCTTAATACGCTCAGCGAGACAACACACGAGACTACAGCAGGAGTGGCTGCACCAGTTATGGTTGCAATCAGCTGGGAGTTGGTGGGGTCTAGCTGTGTTCACAGAAAGAGATGCAATGGTTGAATATAAACATTACAAGGGGGAGACCCAGGGGCGTGGCTTGGTCAGTATGATTGGGGGTTGAAGGGGCTTCAGATTTCCCAACAGTCACGCAGGACATCTTTTTAAAACACATTATATAAGAAACAGGGCATGAGGGATGCTTAAGGAGCATGGGAAAGAGATAGGGGTGCAGATTGTTAGGGGTACTTAAAACACAATATGTTTCAAACTAATCAACATTTTTAAGGCCTTATAAACATGAGAGAGGGAGAGACTGAGAGAGTCAGTCAGTCAGTGTTGGCATGTAAAAATCCAGGTGAAATCTGAGAGACACTACCCGACTGAAAGCTCTTTCATCCATCTGTTTACTACAGAATATATATTTTAGGGGAGTCTAACACCCCCAGTAGACCATTCAAACTACTGACTCCTCCAGTAACCATTACCACAGACGCACCCCACATAGGGTGGGGTGTTCACATGGGAAAACTGAAACCGAGGGGGCGATGGAGCCCAAAGGAAGCAGTGCAACACAAAACTGTGTTAGAGCCCAGGAGCATTTTTAGGGCAGTAGGCCTTCAATGCACATGCAAAAGGAAGGTCGGTCCAAATGCAGACACGAAGCACAGCCACAGTGTTTTATCACAACCAACAAGGAGTTGCGTGCTATCGAAACAAGCGCAGGATATATGGAAGTGGGTTCTAAAAGGGAGGATGGCGCTAATTGTGATGTACCTACTCGGGGAACAGAACTTAGAAGCAGACAGAGAAACCCCACAAACAATTGGGGGCTTATGAGTAGTTCATGACATCTTTCAGAAATGGGTTGCACCACACACAGACTTGTTTGCACCCCAGAAAAATGCAGAATGCCAAAGGTTCGCGTCCAGAATTCACCACCCGCAGTCACCAGGAAATGCACCGTCGACAGAAAGGTCGGGTATTTTTGCCTACACTCTTACAGCAGCCCCATTGATACCATGAGCAATACAGAAATGCAAGCAAGCATGCATGGAACTAATCATGGTAGCCCCTCATTGGGCGTCGCAAATAGGATTCTCAGACCGAGTGGAAATGTGCAGGGCTGGTTCATGAAAACTCTGGTACATCCCAACCTACAAACAATACAGGAAGGAGAACTTTTCCATCTTGAGCCAGCTAATCTGAACTTGCAAGCCTGGTTCTCAAATACATAGAATTTGGTTGTTTAGACTTACCACCAAGGCCCATGGAGATACTTAATGAAACCAGGAGGCCTACAAGAAGGTGTAATATTAACAAGTGAAGCAGGTGCAAACGTTGGAGTAGCAAGAAGCCTTAATAGAGACATAGCAGTAATCTTCTGCTAGACAAAAAGCTCTCCTACGCCTCACTGAAGGTTCACTTAGCAGTCATAGTGACATATACAAGGAGTTATCTTCACCACACTCATCATAGAACATTTCCTAGGGGGAGGGCATCCCCCCGGACTAAGAGAATCCTCAATTTGCTGATGACACAACTAATGAAGGTACCTTTGAACCCATGCATGATGCAGAAGTCAAACTATCCAACCCCGGAACCCATCTTCTTAGTAGCTATGATGTGCTAAGGAGAGTTAGTGAAATGCAGGCTCTTACAACACAGTATCCGTTTCTACAAACCCATAATGATAAAGTAGTGATGAGAAGAAATCCACAGTTTACACCAAAGGTAGTATCACATTTTCAAATTAACCATACAATACACTTAAATGCTTTCTTCCGACAACCCAAGATGCATGAGAACCCTATATATGCCGGATGTGAGACGGGGAATTATGTATGACTTGCAAAAGACAAAACCTATCAGGAAGGGAGATCAGTTTTTCATCTTCTTTGCAGAAGCAAGTGGTCTCCAACTATAAAGGGGACTCGTGCAAGAGGGACAGTCCAAACAATTTAAGACTGTTACAAAACAGCAGGAGTAACATTGAGGGAGAGGTCAAGGTCCCACTTGACGAGGAAAAAGGAAGCAACCCAAGCCTACCTAGTAAATGTATTCTTAAATAAAATCTGCACGGCAGCCACACGGTCTTCCGTACACACCTTCACACAACAGTGCTGTGTGGACATCTGAGCCAATACGTAAACTGTGGCGGGCCAACGAGTGTTGAAACACTTGTTTGCAAATACACAATTTAACAACCCCAGCCTCCTGATAGAAAATACCGCTACAAAATCAATTCACAGCGCGTGAATCTAGAAAAGATTCTCCCTCAAAATGAAAGGGTGACTTAACCAGTAGGAGTAGTTTTACAACTTGAAGATCAGCTTGTTGTTTGGGCTCCTGCAAGCTAACTTTAATTCCCTTGAGCAAAAACAGAATATCCCATCCAAGTCCATGAATCCTTAGTGGTGGCTCTCTCAATTAACCGCATTGACATGTGTTTCACTCAAGGAGTTTGTTATTTTTTAAAATATTTGCTTCTTATTACAGGTTCATATTGCTTTATACTAACTTTCTTGGTAAGTGTTTCTGGTTTAAAAAAAAAATTCTGTGGACAATTTCATTTATCAATCTATGGAAATAGACATGAAACTAAAATATACCGTTGAAAAATACATTGTTTAGTCACCATTTTAGTTAACTGATTGATACAAATGATAATGTTTTATACAATTGGAAAACATTTTGGGACGCATTGCATTGTTTGGATTACATGGCTCTATAAACAGAAAAGCCAAAAAATCTAAAGTTTGCACATTATTTCACCTCAATCTATACATTGTCATCATCTCTGTTTTTATATAACATCATCATAGATAGCGGAGCTACCCCTGAATGTGGACTTGACAGCAAGTGCCTCGTTTCCATAAACAGCTGAAGTGTCCCTAGATCTGGTTGTGAAACGAACACCTTGCTTCTGTATACAGCTGAGCTATCCCTTAAATTGTAGATGTGATGCCTTATTTCCATAGACAGCTGAGCTATCCCTCCGCTTCGAACGACAAAATATTAATTGTGGTTCCATTGACGGCTGAACTGTCCCTGGACCTGGAAATGACAATAAAGCCATCTGTCCATTGATAAGCTTTTCACAGAGGGATAGCTTTTAACTTATCTTAATTCCACAGACAGCCGAGCTATCCCTCAACCCGGAAGAGGAAATCATAGCGTGTTTCCAAGGACAACTGCGCTGTTCCTTAATCTGGAAGTGAATATCACACCTTGCTTCCACATTCAGCTGATTCTCCCTTCTACCTGAAGTGGGATAACCCCTCCATCTCCGAAGAGAGAACAATGCCACGTTTCCATTGACAGCTGAGCTATCCTTGCATCTGGGTGTGGAAATAATACCTCGTTTCTATAAATGTCTGAGATAGTCCTTCGTTCAAGATTTAAAAAAAACGATACCTAGTTGCTGTTGACAGCTGAGCTATCCCTGAATTTAGAAATTAAAACCAAACTTTATTTTGATAGACAGCTGAGCTATCTCTCCACCTGAATAGACAGACAGCTTAGGCATCCATGACCTCTAACTGGACATGGGGACCATTCCTCCCTCGCAGAAGAGAGCATTGCATTCTCTTCCTACAGACAGGTGAGCTCTCCTCGAATCTCAGAGAGGAAGTCATACTGTGCCCCATGTACAGATGAGTGATCCCCCTTACTGGAAGAGAAACTCATACCTTGTTTCCAGGCTTGCTGATCCATCCATTCTTAATAAGCACTGATTATGTGAGCATCATTCTCCCTCCAGCTGAAATAAGATGATGCAGCTATTTTTGGCCTCCTTTCCTCACCTCCACACATGTGCTCCTCTTATGTTGATGTGTTTTTTACTCTGTGATGTTGCGTTTCCTCCTAGATTACCGGCTGACTGTCCAGGCGCTACAAGAGAAGCCCCACTCCACCCCTGGGAACACGTTTCAGATGAGCTGCAAGGTGTCGCCCCACAACATCAAGGCTCCGCGGTTCTCAGTGGTAGTGACCGCAGAGAACCCGCCCGCTTCCTCCATCAGGATCGTCTCCCTCAGCCACGACTCGCTGGTGCGACTGGAGGACTGGAAGGACCCGGCGCGTCAGGACGCGGTGGTGCTGGAGCGGGTTCAAGAGGACCTGTTCCGCTTCAGGATACATCAGACCCAGCTTTCAGACGCCGGGCTGTACCGCTGTGTGGTGACGGCGTGGAC
Organism: Pleurodeles waltl; assembly: GCF_031143425.1. Lineage (NCBI taxonomy): Eukaryota > Metazoa > Chordata > Amphibia > Caudata > Salamandridae > Pleurodeles > Pleurodeles waltl. Next base: position 1,513,341,341 of record NC_090447.1, read on the forward strand.
CCTCGGTGGAGGTGGAACGTGGCGAGCAGCCATCAATGCCACGTCAGAACCTGTCAAGGTGGAGTTTCAAACTTCAGGTGCGTGAGATACTGAAATTATTTGCTTCAGGGGGCCGCCTATGGCAGAAACCTATTTCATAACGTGTTTTCAAATGCACACCTGAACTTTGTTGTTTTTTCTTAAACACTTGCAGCAGGAGACCCCCCCAACACCAAAACAAGCATTTTCAATGTGATGGGTCTCGTGTTTGCTTGAGTTAGAGCTATAATTTTGTAAATTCCTAACTGTACTTTTCTTGCCACATAAATTGAAAATGAAAAGTAGAACAGTTGACATATGTTAGCCTAATCAAAGCGCCACGGCCGTCATGAGCGCGAAGGAGAGACACAAAAGGAAAAAGAAGTTCACTCGCAGTGAAACGTATCGGATATCGTGCAATTATCCATGTAACATGGTCAATGTTCAAGGCGGTAATACAGCTGCTCCAAGGAGAGACAAAGCATTTACCAATGATAAAGAATTTTTGAAAGGCAAGCCCACGAATAAGTGTGTGATGGGCATGAGGTGGCCATGGTTAAAAGCGAACAGATACAACAGGCCACAGCGCTTGCGCGCGCGACCTAAAAATTACCCCTGGGAAATGCTTGGAGTTGCTCACCTGGCTGCAAACCCTATTTTTCAAATGTAAAATATTTGTTAATACTGTCTTACAAAACACTCTTAAAAAAATAATGTAACTCCAACATTCATGATATAAAATTCAGTGTATATTTCCACTTAGGCTCACATGATTGAGTCTCAACGCTTTGTGCCATTTATATTGCAAAAGCTAACATAAGCAGTAGCTTATCCCGTGGGCTAAATGCAGATGGGTGGCAAGAAGCGCTCTACGAATGTGTTGAATGAATGAATAAATGGAGCAACATATACACCAGGCTGCCTGTGTTCTGCCCCTAGGTTTACTAGGGAACAACGTGTGGTTTAGGAGTATAAACTCACTTAGATTTAGGCACTATCCTCCTGGGTCAGAAGAACACCAAACTGATGGCAATGTGGGAATATGTCCCTGTGAGGATGCGACCCTGGGTGGGCAGTCGAAGACCCGCGTTGAATGAACCTTGTAATCAGGGAGAGACAATGTTTTGATCAGTGGTTACCAGGGACAGGGATTCCTATCACAGGCCATTCATGAGAACACTTGGTCTTGTTATATATTTCGTGTTTTTGTCTATCGTTTGTCCCCTCACCATAGCTTCAGTGTATTCACAGATATATGTTTATTTTGTATTATTACATTAGATATTCATTTACAGTGTTTTATTATCAGAGTATAACATTAGCTCATATGTTATATAGAATATTAGATATTCATTTGCAGTGTTTTATTATCAGAGTATAGCATTAGCTCATATATTATATAGAATATTAGATATTCATTTACAGTGTTTTACTATCAGAGTATAGCATTAGCTCATATTATATAGAATATTAGATATTCATTTACAGTGTTTTACTATCAGAGTATAGCATTAGCTCATATATTATATAGAATATTAGATATTCATTGACAGTGTTTTACTATCAGAGTATAGCATTAGCTCATATTATATAGAATATTAGATATTCATTTACAGTGTTTTACTATGAGTATAGCATTAGCTCATATATTATATAGAATATTAGATATTCATTTACAGTGTTTTGTTATCAGAGTATAGCATTAGCTCATATTATATAGAATATTAGATATTCATTGACAGTGTTGTATTATCAGAGTATAGCATTAGCTCATATTATATAGAATATTAGATATTCATTGACAGTGTTGTATTATCAGAGTATAGCATTAGCTCATATATAGAAGTGTGAAGTATGTATTTCAGGCTTGGAATAGGTGTGAAGATGCTGATGGTAACACTACTCAGCAATTGTGCAGTATTTTACAACCTGCATCACAATATTTAACATTTAAAGACAGTGTCTGGAAGTGTATTTGCACTGGGCTCTCAGTTATGACAGGAAGTTGGATCTTCAAGCTCTTAGGGAGTTTGAAGGCCTGGAACTGATGTAGCGCTGCAGACCCAAGGCTGAGGGTTGGCCTTGCTGCCTCTTATCTGAGCTCCAAACACACAATGGAAAACAGACATTGGAAGGCCTAGTCTAGCAAACAGTGCACAGTAAACAAACTTTAAAAAATCCTGTGTTTGAGGTATTTCCAAGCTAACTTAAGAAACATAGCACAGTGCTTTAATATGGAATAGGTTTTACTAGGCGCTGTAAACCTGGGGAGGGATTTGAACATAGTTTGTATTGAAGGCATCAAATATGCTGTCATTTTTTTTCTTGTGTTCACTTTGATTTCAGCTGTTGCCATAACAGTTCTGTTTATTTTGCTCACGAACTGTACCCACATAATATTAGCTAGGATGTTCTTGTGTGTGAGGGAAAGGTTATAAATAATCCTTTAGTCCAGTGGTTCCCAACCTGTGGTCCGAGGACGTCTGTGGGTCCACAAAGCCTCCTTGGGGGGCCTGTGACTGCTTAGAACATTAAATAATATAAACAGATTATTAAAGTGGTTAAATGTACAACTGAAAAGTGTTAAAGGTACTGTAAAATATCAAGGAATTTGAAATTGGATACCAAAAATTAAATTAGTACCCTCAGATTGATTTGTGGGGGCGGTGCAGCTGCACCAAACAAAATATAGTATGAATGATGTGTGGCTTCAATTGAATTTAGAAAAGCTCTATCCTTCCTATTAAAATTAAAACCTTTTTTTTATTTATATTTCTTTGCAAATTAAGTAAAATGTGTTATAATGTGTGTATTTGTTTGATGAATGCTTGTTTTTGATTTTTTGTGTGTATTGTTTTGCGATTCAAATCGTCAACAGTATTTAGGCCGGGGTCCCTCGTTCTAGCAATGACTCAGTGGGGGGTCCGTGGATTCCAATAATGATTCAGTGGGTGGTCCCTGAGCTCCAGTATTGATAAAGTGGGGGTTCACAGAAGTCAAAAGATTAAGAACCACTGCAGTAGTCTCACAGGAGCAAACGTTGCTGAAAATGCATCTCTCCCAGACCAGAGTTGGAGGAAACGTGAGGTACAGTCCCCCAGCTTTTCTTCTTCATAACTATAATTTTGCTAATGCTTGGATCTTTTAGTGGGCTGGATTGTCCAAGCTTGTGTTGTATTTCCCTTTGAACAGGGGTTCTCAAACTTTTGACTTTTGTGGACCCCACTTTATCAGTACTGGAACCCGGGGACCCCCAGTGATTCATCATTGGAATCCGGAACCTGGGTCTAAACACTGTCATGATTTGAATTGAAAAACAATTCACACAAAATACAGAAACAAGCATCCCATCAAACACATGCACAAATGATAACCCATTCTGCTTAATTTGCAAACAAGTATAAATAAAAATTGTCCGCACTGCATTCTGTTTGATGCACCTGTACTGCTCCCATGAATCATTCTGAAGATACTAATTTAATTTTTAGCCTCCAATTTCAAATTCTTTGACATTTACAGTAACTTTTAAAATAATTGATTTCACATTTAGCAACTTAATTTATATACCCCTTATTAATCTGTTAATATTAATTTCTAAGCAGTCGTGGACCCCCTGAGGCGGCTTCATGATCTCCCAATGGTGCCCGGACCACAGGTTGGGAACCGCTGCCCTAGAAAGGTTTGAAAACGTATCAGCCGTCCATTGATACTTTGAACCCTTTTGATCGTCAGTAGATCATGATCGATGGATGACCTGCGATCAAGCCTGGATAGCCTTGATGCACCTTTCGTTAGCTAAGCTATACGAGGATTTGTTGAATGTTGCTCCAGCATTGACCATGATCCAGTGGAAGATTCTCGGTTCTGGGTGACCGTGACCTCTTCTGGACGCTCCGTGCAGCAGTGTGTCTCGTGTTTGTGGGTCAGCTTCTTAAGCTGGCCCTCCTGCAGGTCCTGGCAGCAGTCTGATAAGGCGTTTCGCTGTTCGTTTTGTGGCCAAAACTTTTAAACCCTGGCTGTTCACCAGGTGGTCTGGCTAAAATATAAACAGTGTGCCCTTGACGTGTTCTGAATTTAAGTGGAGCTTTCAAACTTTTCCTCAAATACTTAAAATCTTCTTAAATCTTAAAATACTAAATAATCTTCTAGTCACTCACAGAAATCAACCAGATTTACTTTCTGTGCAGAGCTGTGGTAATTGTCTGGTTAGCTGGAGCTCACGGGCGCAAACCTTGGGATGCCCTGAACCTTCATCTAAGGCAGTGATACTCAAAGTACGGCCCGAGGGCCACATGCGGCCCCCAGAAGAATGACTGCACTGGGCTGCTGCTTACTTGATTGAGAGGTAACATTAAGAAAGATGCTAAATAAAAGGCAAGTGTTTATTTACACTAACTGAAGTGAAAGAGAAGCAAATAAGGTGTCCTGCACCACTTAACTTTAGGAGCACAGTAATTTTTTAAGATATTGTGCAAAAAACTTGTAGAAATATGATACCCTTGTCAAACACGCAGATGTGTTTTACCTTAGTAGGTCAGATTATATTGGTGCATTCAGAAGTATTTTTAAAACTGATAGCTTTAAGAAATGAACGTAGAAACATTCATGCCTCCGCCCACCCTGACAGCAATGCCAACAGTGAGCTGAGATGCAAGCTGGTTGTCGCATAGAACCTTCTGGGTGGTCCGGGTTGTGAGTACACAGCGACAGCATTATACTCTATTCAATCAAACCCAAGACATTGTTTTGTTCAGCGGGTATCCTAAACTTGTGCATTTCCAGGTACTCTGATATGTCATACTGAAGAAAAAGGAGGTAATGTGGAATTAGACAATTGTCTAGGATCACACAAATTGGTCAGTGGGAAAGCCAGGACTAATCCCAGGTTTTCTGGTTTCACATTGTGTAAATCTATTTTATTCTAATTCAGTAATGCTTTCTTTTTACACTCAAATCTCCCAGCTTAACGATAGCGTCCACCTTAACACCTCCTCTCACAAAGCCCCACTCCCACCATGTTGGCATCAGTGTGGCCTTCTGGCTCACCAGAGATCACACTTTGCGGCCCCTGGGAAAATGTTTGTGAGTACCCATGAGCTAAGGGCAGGAGCCAACTACACACATTTCAAGAATACTCTGAGATATCATGCGACGGTCCAGGTCAGTGGATGACGAATGCTCCAGAGGAGGTCCCCTTGCACCCCTCAGGATTCCAGCTGTATTAGTCTGCGCCCTTTATTGCTTTTCCAACTTTCGAGTACTCTGAAGTAACTCAGGTGAACGATAAATAAGGGTGGTTCCACCATCTGGTCACTCCCGCCAGGCTGTGAAATTCTGGCTCCCACGTGCATTTAGGCAGAGGGGCATTGAACAGAATTAGAACAAGCATTTGCAATGCAACGGGTCTCGCGTTTGCTCATGTTCGACCTATTCCCATTTTAAACTCCTACCTGGACTTTTCTTGCCACATAAACTGAAAAGTAAAACAGTTTCACCTAAGCGTGCCCACTGTCCCAATGAAGCGTGAGGGAGACACACAAAAGGAAACAGAAGTTCGCTCACAGTGAAACCTATCGGCAAAAGTGCAATTAGCCATGTAACAGGGTCGATGTCATGCAAATCGCATGACTACTGCGCAGCGAGATCGCGCTGCCTGCGAAATAAAGATAAAAAGTAGTTCAGAAACCATATGGAAAACATGGAGCCTCGTATGTTTTCAGTAGTTGGTCTGTGCGCTTGAGGAGGGCTAAACACCAGAAAAGGCATGACGTATGTGTGCCTTTCACAAATGAAATGAAGCGAATTGTAAAAGGCAAGCCCACGAACCAACCAAACTGATGGGCATGACATGGGCGTGGTTACAAGCCCACAGAGAGATTACAACAGGGACAGAGCACTTTGGGCACTGGATTCTAAAAATGCATGGGGTGTCTGGTGTGTGCCTTGATTAATACTAACAACGTTTGCAGACTCAGGGGGTTCCCTTTTTGTCGGGGTACCTTAGAAATTGTCCTCTGCAGAGGGTAGATGCTGTTGCGTGTCATATCTGGGTCATACATGGCAACAGACCCGATTGAGGTGGGAGACTCCCGAATTTATAAACCAAAAATGGCTTTGTTTTTGCCGTCTCCAACTGAAATTGTCTCTTCTTCAATAAAAGTCAATGGGGGAAATACGCCCCCCATTTTTTTATTTTAATTATTATTTATTTATTTTTTTAATCTACTTCCCTCTTGTAAAATGATGGATGCTCGGTCTGTCCAGTGAGGAGCGGGCGGGAGCTGATGTCTTGTCAGAGGGATGGTGGTCCGGGGACAAGGGGCCTGATGTGTCTGCTGTGGGTACCACGGGGTGACCCTGCGGCTGCCAGTCTGCCCGGTAGGGGTCGCTGTCGCTCCTGCTGTCGGCGCTATAAATACCCTTACCCTGCTGAGCTGGCTGGGCCAGGGGGGGTCTCTGCTGACAGGAGATGTTTAAAAGGTCAGGGCAGCTCTCCGGGGATTTAAATCAACAGGCCAGGGACCTGAGGGGGAAGCCCCCGCTCCTAGCAGGAGGAGAGGCGCTTGAGGTGGCGGGCATCCCCCTCCCCAGGGTGTAAAGTACATCCCGCCGCACAGCAAAGGGCCCGACGGCAGTGCCCAGCGCAGACTGTGCCTGGGACCCGACAGTGCCCCTCTCTACCTTTCTAGCAGCCCCCGCAGTCGCGCTTACCCCGCTCGGGGGCATCCTTTGGGACCCCCTTTTAGCTGCCATTTGAAACAACTTTGAATTTTGTTAGGCACTTCCTGCTAAATCTAGCCTTTTGTTGCCAATTAATGTCGCATGATGTGTAAAAGCTTGAGGCGCAGAAATACTCACCCCTAAGAGAGAGGAGATACTCTGCTTTCTCTGGGGGGCCAAAGGAAACTGCCCACTTTCTCAAATCCTTAAGGGGGGGGGGAAGGGGCTGCCGACGTCGGAGCTGGGGAACCAGGTTCGAGTCTCGGCGTCGCCTCAACTTTCCGTCATTCTGACCAAATCACTTCATCTCCCCGTGCCCACAACTCAGCCTCTTGGGACCCCAGGGGTGATTTGGCGCGGTTTACAAACCCTGGATTTATTTAAAACATCCTTGCGATGTGGTTCTTGGCGCCACTGGGTGCCCCCGTAATCGGAGCCACTTTTGGGGTAGGACAGTGACAATGTTGTCATTTCTAAAGCACACCATTCACATGTAGGAGTCTAGGCGCTAGATGGAATCCAACCTGTTTGAGGAGGGCTGTGCTGAGTCCAGAGGAGGATCCCGAGTTTCCTGCAAAGGTTCCCAGGTTGGTGCTGAGGAATGTCCTCAGGGGCACCAAATTGCCTCACTTAGCGGCAGAGGTGGTCCTTTTAACACGAGGGCGGCAAAGGGCCACTTTACCCCGGGGTGTCAAACATCCTGGCAGCTGCCATGGTTCCCTAGAGCTTGGCGGTAAAATGAAGCACCCCTACGGGTCTGCACATTTATCGATTTATGGTTGTGGGTGCGGTATGCTCAGGCCCCACTGGAATTATGCGGTTATGCGCCTGCGGCCTTTTTATACATGATGGATTTGCCACATAATCCATTGTCAGCCACATAATCTGCAGTTTAACCCAAAAAGTTGTTTCTTGTCCAAACGGTTCAAAAGTTACTAAAACGCAGCGAAACGTGTTGGAGAGCAGTGGAAGGCCCTTTGCAGGGTTGCACCGGGCACCTTTCGCATGATTTACTCAATCGTGCTGCATAATTTTACGTTCTTCTGCCGCATAATTCTAGTGGCTCTGGGTATATTCACCTACTCACAGGTAAATTTCAGCCTCTTGAGCAGGAGGAGACTATCCTGTTATATAAACAGCACTTCCTGCCAGGTTATGTCCTGTGACGTCACTGCCTCGCCAAAGCACTTGCGAAGTAATTTCCAATAATTCCTTCATAGTGTTTATAAGCCTGACAGTATCCGGCTTGTCTGTGGTTGCAGAATGTTGGCCAGTGTGAAGGCACTGCATGAACGGAGGCGTCCCCTCTGATGCCCGGTGTGGCACGAGGCAGTTCGTGCATTGGTGAACTGTGCCAGTGCAGATCATGGATTAAACCGTGACAATGTCTCTGCAGCCCCTGCCTGTGCAATTACTGCCCGCTCCTCTGTCATTACTTCCTGTCCCTCAGTCATTACTTCCTGTCCCTCAGTCATTACCTCCTGCGCACCTGTAATTACTTCCTGGAGGGCCCCTGCAGTGACCTCCCCTGCCATGGGTGAACAATAGGCCTTCGCTCCTGTGTGCCCGGGCGCTGCCATGTGACACGCGCAGCCCTTTGTTAGCTCGCTGTTCATGGCAGCATGTCCGTACTTGAGATGGGGCCAGGGGTGAGCCCGAGGGGCCGGTGAAGACCTGTGCTGGCACCGGCAGGGCGGTGACCTCAGCCTCCCTGCAGCTGGAGCTGCACATCCTGAAAGTATTTGGCAGACACTGTACCCTCGTCAGCTGCTGGGGCACCTTACACCATGTATGGAGAATCGTGTGCAGCCGGAGGCCTGAAACTGCAGAGCTCTGGGGTGGGGGTGACCGAAACTTCACCCTCCCATAAAAGAAACAAGCATTTGCAATGCAAAGGGTCTCGCGTTTGCTCGAGGTAGAGCTATTGGCGTTGTAAGTTCCTAACTGGACATTTCTTGCCACACAAACTGCAATAAAAAGTGGAACAGTTGACATATGCGAACTGATTCAAAGCGCCGTCGAGAGCGCGAAGAGAGAGACAAAAGGAAAAAGAAGTTCGCTCGCAGTCAAAGTTATCGTCAAAAGTGCAATTATCCATGTAACGGGGTCGATGGCCAAGGCGCTAACAAAACCGCCCCAAGGAGGGACAAACGTAAAGCAGTTACCAACCAAAACAAAGGATTTTTGAAAGGCAAGCCCGCGAACGAGTGATAGTGATGGGCGTGCAGTGGGCGTGGTTAAAAGCCCAGATACATAACGACATGTCAGAAAAACAGCGCTTGTGCACTGCTATGCTCGACCTAAAAACACACACGCACTTTCACTTATTCGCTGCAGCTCATCCATACGCCAAGTGTTATGCAGAATCATTCTTGGCGGTGGGGGCAGACAGACGGGGGTGCAGACAGGGGCTACTAAGCAGCTCATCAATATGCTGTTTTATTGCAGCATAATCCTTGTTTAATCCCCGTCCCCCCCCATGGAGGTTCAAGTTGTTTACCACCGGTGTCCTGGGGTCTGTCCTACTATGACTCTGCAAGCCGAGCCGAGTAGGCTTTACGCACTTGACTGTCAGGATACCAAGGGCGATCAGTCACAGGCTCCTTAGGGAGGATGTGTGGGAGGCAAAAAATTCTGAACGCAACAATCAAGCAACAGGCACCAAACCTTAATGTCCAGTCCAGCAGTTTGTGCCTTTTTTAGAAAAAGCAAGTACTTTAATCCCACAACAGAACAATACACAATTTAGTTTGTTAAGAAACATTGGTTTGTATCACTGATTGATTTATATCTAAGGTGTTGCACTGTCCACACCTGCATCCTCTCTTCGGCAGGTATCCCTAGGAGTCCCCAGTATCTGATGGCCGAGGCATGGATTAGGCACACATGCACATTACTGCTCGCGACCACGCCTGATACGTGGCTGTTCTAAGCTGAGTACTGCGCAGAGAGCCCGGGGACCAGCGAATGGGAAGGGTCGCCCATGACTGTGTTCTCTGAAACTGCCTGCTTTTTCTGCGTGCTGAGCACTACAAGAATACTCTGGGCCTCTCCTCCTCACCAGTGTCTCCTGCTGCAGGGCCAGGCAGATTCCTTCCCTCTCTCAGAAGGTAGGCAGGCTTCTAGGCACCAGGCGACTCTCTGCGTCCACAGCAGACAATGCATACTTCAGTGACGTCCCCTCTCCTCTGTGAGATGTGGTATCAGGCCACCACCAGGCCTGGCTATGCAGTAGCCCTTTAAAGACGCTTCGTGCCTTCTCATTTTGTTCAAGAAGAACTTTGGGCTGGAACAAAGTGAGGTGATTTCAATTCTACATTTACACGTTTTCCAGACTGGGGATGTGGTTCCCCTGTCTCAAACTGCAGAATGGGTTCAGGTTGGCTCTCCTTCCAAGAGTCCTTCCCAGGCTGCTCCCCAAAGCAGTCTTTGTGTGAAGTGATGCTTCTAACACCTGGTGCCACCTGGGCTATGAGAAGCTGGAAGTCCAACCACATGGGCACAGTGACGTGTGAGATCTCTCCACCTGGCTGTCAAAGGCCTTTCTGAGGCGCTAATCAGGGACAGACAAAAAGGGGAGCCTGGCCTAGGAACTAACATGCCTTGAAGAACAAAAACTGCAGCCCTACCATCTGCCAAATGGCAGTGCTCAGGAAGAAGTAATCCACACCTCCTAGCTCGCAAAGTCTTCTTGGAAGTTTAAAGTTCTGTTTCCAGCCTCCTCGCTTCGGTGTCTGAACCTCCACCCTCCAGCCACGCAGGAATGCTGGCTGCCTGGGGAATCTGCCCTCACTCTCCATCTTCTACCAGGCTAGTCCGGGGCCATCCAAAATGGATTCCACAGGCTTCAGTACTCCCACTCATACACCCATAGCGCTTTACAGCTGCACATGTACCACATGCATAGTACACATGTCACTCACTGACCATACGCACAGGATGACCGTGCAAGATTTGTGGCACATACAACTGTAGAACTTTACACTGTGGGGATCAGTAGGACGCTCTCTCATTGACACAGATGACATTGTCTGGTTATACTGAGGATTCCGAACACCGAGGTCTGAACCCCCACTTTGTGTTGCACCCCAGAGAGGGGCGGGTGTTCTCTGCTCACTATGACGGCACGCTTGATGTGCACTTCCAGGTCACAGGACAGGTCTTGGACCTCTCAATGTCAGGGACAGGCCTGAGCGCTGCACATGCTAGATGGTGCCCTGCCTCGGTCAACATAAGATTCAGGATACCAGAATCCTCTGCGGTTGGGCCCTCGGGGCAGGGGACAGGCACACAGACCATGCAGGGGACATCTCGCTCTCTCGAGTGAGGTTTTCTGTGGCTGCGGTGTGTACCTACATTAACATTAAGCCTGAACGCTGCCGGGTGACATGAAATTATTTTAAAACAAACTTCCAACACTTAAAATGAATTGTTCCATGTGAAGTCTGTCTGAGGCAAGTACAGCAACAGACTTGCCAGCTCTCGAGGGGATGCTAAAGTTTCATTGTGCCAAAAGTTAATCTTTTAATGGAAATGTTCCCGGGTGACACTCCTTTGCAGCCTGGAGGGGTGTTGGGGTGGCCAGGATTGCGACAAGGTGAGAGTCGCCTCTAATCTACGACCCCTGGGGTAGGTCTGCAAAAAAGGCTCACCCCTGACCTTCACCCCTCCTCACATCAACCTTTCCCCCCCTCAAGGAATCCTCTGTTCCCCGACTCATCTCAGACTAGCTAATACTCCAAAAAAATATATATATTTCTGTTTTATTGTCTAAACGTGCACATCTGGCCAAACGTGTTGTCCTCCGCCTCCCACATGTTCCTGCAACATGTAGTATATTCTAAGGGATCACTGCTGGCCTGTGTCCCTCCTCCGCAGGCGACTGGAGGGCTCTCTAGATGTTTTCAGGCAAGCAGAAGCACAGAATTTGTGTTTTTAGGCGCTTTAAATCCAACATTTGGTACATCTCTGAAGGGGACCCCGATACACCCCCCTGCTCCCCCTCCCGTGCCTGTCTGCGCAGAGTTCCAGTCTGGGGAAGGTGCAAGCTGTAAACCACTTTACACACTGGTGACAAGTGCCACAGCCTTCAATTAACACCCCCCCACTCCTTGGCCTGGGAGCAGACCCTGCAGGGAGCCCCTACCGGCCCCTCCAGCATCCTGTACTTACTAACAACAGATGACTGCCTTGTGACTGAGCCCGCCCGGCACCCAGAGAGCTGGTAGTGAGAGGGCAAAGAGTGAATTTGGGAATTGGGACACCCAATAAAAATAACCACAACTTGTTATGTGTAGCTTCAAGTAGCACACGAGCCACGTCTAAACGCGGCTAATGGATGGTGTTGTTACTTTAACCCCATGTAACGGTACTCATTTTACAACCCGACGGATGTAAGGCCAGTGCTTAATTTGAGCCGGTGCTCGGAACCGTACTTAATTGACAACACTGGCTCTTATGAGAGCGGCCGCATGCTGGTGCTGTTTGTGTATTTTAGAGATGATAAGGACAGTTGTTTATCAATTCAATATACATTAAAAAATACCTGCCGCCCACTCCATCCTTTTAGCGTAGGGCCTCGAGCAGTCTGAACTGGCACGCTTGTAGCAGTGTGATGGTTGGTAAGTGTGTAGAGACTGTCATTGGCAGTGCCGGCAGCAACAATTGGTGGTGCAAACTGCAGTGCTCTCCTGACAGGGTCCTGGCACTTACTGCTATTTATTATTATTATTTACAAATTAAGCACTGTGTAAGGCTGTGTTAGCTTCGCATGGATTCAGACTTGTGAGTTGGAGATCACAGTAGATGTCAGTGGTGAGCATTTAACTCACTTAAGCATTTAGCCACCTCCACCCATCCTTTCTCTGGCGTCACCTCCACACTCTCACAACCTTCCCTCGACAAAGTGCACCTCGGAGGGAGTTGAAACTGGTCTTAAACTCTTTCCAAAGCGCAGAGCCCACTCCCGCTCCCCAGCCCTTCCGGCCACCGGTGTGAAAGGGTAGTGAACTGCTATTAGGCGGATGCCACCGGTGGTGGGTCTGATACCTTGTGCTACTCACCTGGTCAGAGGCTCTGCTCATGAGCCAAGGGTCTTCTTCACCTGGTCCTCGCTATGCCAACGGCCTCCACTGGTCATGAGCCACCCTTCTCCGCCCGCTCATCACTGTGCACCCAGCCTCCACTGGTCATGAGCCACCCTTCTCCTCCTGCTCATCACTGTGCACCCAACCTCCACTGGTCATTAGCCACCCTTCTCCTCCCACTCATCACTGTGCACCCAACCTCCACTCTTCATGAACCACACTTCTTCTCCTGCTCGTCGCTGTGCACCCAACCTCCACTCTTCATGAGCCACACTTCTCCTCCTGCTCATCACTGTGCACCCAGCCTCCACTCTTCATGAGCCACACTTCTCCCCCTGCTCATCACTGTGCACCCAGCCTCCACTGGTCATGAGCCACACTTCTCCGCCCGCTCATCACTGTGCACCCAGCCTCCACTGGTCATGAGCCACACTTTTCCGCCCGCTCATCACTGTGCACCCAGCCTCCACTGGTCATGAGCCACACTTCTCCGCCCGCTCATCACTGTGCACCCAGCCTCCACTGGTCATGAGCCACACTTCTCCGCCCGCTCATCACTGTGCACCCAGCCTCCACTCTTCATGAGCCACACTTCTCCTCCTGCTCATCACTGTGCACCCAGCCTCCACTCTTCATGAGCCACACTTCTCCCCCTGCTCATCACTGTGCACCCAGCCTCCACTCTTCATGAGCCACACTTCTCCGCCCGCTCATCACTGTGCACCCAGCCTCCACTGGTCATGAGCCACACTTCTCCGCCCGCCTCCACTGGTCATGAGCCACACTTCTCCGCCCGCTCATCACTGTGCACCCAGCCTCCACTGGTCATGAGCCACACTTCTCCGCCCGCTCATCACTGTGCACCCAGCCTCCACTCTTCATGAGCCACACTTCTCCTCCTGCTCATCAGTGTGCACCCAGCCTCCACTCTTCATGAGCCACACTTCTCCCCCTGCTCATCACTGTGCACCCAGCCTCCACTGGTCATGAGCCACACTTCTCCGCCTGCTCATCACTGTGCACCCAGCCTCCACTCTTCATGAGCCACACTTCTCCGCCCGCTCATCACTGTGCACCCAGCCTCCACTCTTCATGAGCCACACTTCTCCGCCTGCTCATCACTGTGCACCCAGCCTCCACTCTTCATGAGCCACACTTCTCCATTCACTCATCACTGTGCACCCAGCCTCCACTGTTCATGAACTACACTTCCCCTCCCACTCATCACTGTGCACCCAGCCTCCACTCTTAATGAGCCACACTTCTTCTCTGCCTGCTTACCTCTATGCACCCACCTCCACTCTTCAATAACCACACTTTTTCTCCTCCCACTGGTCACTGTGCACCCAGCCTTCACTTTTCATGAGACACATTTCTTCTCTGCCTACTAATCATTGTGCCTACGGCCTCCACGCTTCATAAACCACACTTCTCCTCTCACTCATCACTGTCCCCATGGCCTCCACTCTTCATGAACCACACTTCTTCTCCTCCTACGCATCACTGTGCACCCAGCCTCCACTCGTCATGAACCACACTTCTTCTCCTGCTCGTCACTGTGCACCCAGCTTCCACTCTTCATGAACCACACTTCTTCTCCTCCCGCTCGTCACTGTGCACTCAACCTCCACTCTTCATGAACCACACTTCTTCTCCTGCCCGTCTCTGTGCACCCAGCCTCCACTCTTCATGAACCACACTTTCTCTCCTGCTCGTCACTGTGTACCAAGCCTCCACTTCATGAACCACACTTCTTCTCCTCCCGCTCATCACTGTGCACTCAACCTCCACTCTTAATGAAACACAGCTCTCCTCTACCTGCTATTCACTGTGCCCCAAGCATCCACTCTTCATGAACCACACTTTTTCTCTTCCAGCCCATCATTGTGCACCCAGCCTCCACTCTTCATGAGCCACACTTCTTCTCCGCCGGCTCATCACTGTGTACCCAGCCTCCATTCTTCATGTACCTCACTTCTCCTCCTCCCACTCATCACTTTGTACCCAGCCTCTACTCTTAATGTAACACAGCTCTCCCCTGCCTGCTATTCACTGTGCCCCAAGCATCCACTCTTCATGAACCACACTTTTTCTTGTACAGCTCATCATTGTGCACCCAGCCTCCATTCTTCATGAACCACACTTCTTCTCCTCCAGCTCATCATTGTGCACCCAGCCTCCACTCTTCCTGAGCCACACTTCTTCTCCGCCTGCTCATCACTGTATACCCAGCCTCCACTCTTCCTGAGCCACACTTCTTCTCCGCCTGCTCATCACTGTGTACCCAGCCTCCATTCTTCATGAGCCACACTTGTTCTCCTCCCACTGCTCACTGTGCACCTAGCCTCCACTCTCCATGAACCACACTTATCCTCCCGCTCATCACTATGCACTCAGCCTCCACTCTTCATGAGCCACACTTTTTCTCTGCCCACTCATCACTGTGCACCCAGCCTCCACTCTTTTTGAACCACACTTCTCCTCCCACTCATCATTGTACACCCAGCCTCCACTCTTAATGAACCATAGCTCTCCTCCGCCTGCTCATCACAGTGCACGCAGCCTCCACTCCTCATGAACCACACTTCTCCTCCTCCTGCTCGTCAGTGTGCACCCAACCTCCACTCCTCATTAACCACACTTCTCCTCCTGCTCGTCTGTGTACACCCAGCCTCCACTCTTCATGAGCCACACTTCTTCTCCGCCCACTCGTCACTGCACACCCAGCCTCCACTCTTAATGAACAACATCTCTCCTCTGCCTGATCATCACTGTGCACCCAGCCTCCACTCTTTATGAGCCACACTTCTTCTCTGCCTGCTCACCTCTATGCACCCACCTCCACTCTTCAAGAACCACACCTTTTCTCCTCCCACTGGTCACTGTGCACCCAGCCTCCACTTTTCATGAGACACATTTCTTCTCTGCCTACTAATCATTGTGCCTACGGCCTCCACCCTTCATGAACCACACTTCTCCTCTCCCTCATCACTGTCCCCATGGCCTCCACTCTTCATGAACCACACTTCTTCTCCTCCTACTCATCACTGTGCACCCAGCCTCTACTCTTCATGAACCACACTTCTTCTCCTGCTCGTCACTGTGCACCCAGCTTCCACTCTTCATGAACAATACTTCTTCTCCTCCCGCTCATCACTGTGCACTCAACCTCCACTCTTCATGAACCACACTTCTTCTCCTGCCCGTTGCTGTGCACCCAGCCTCCACTCTTCATGAACCACACTTTCTCTCCTGCTCGTCACTGTGCACCCAGCCTCCACTCTTCATGAACCACACTTCTCCTCCCGCTCATCACTGTGCACTGAACCTCCACTCTTCATGAACCACACTTCTTCTCCTGCTCGTCGCTGTGCACCCAGCCTCCACTCTTCATGAACCACATTTCTTCTCTGCCTACTCATCACTCTCTCCTCGCCTGCTCATCACTGTGAACCCAGTCTCAACCCTCCATGAACCACACTTCTTCTTCCCCCACTTATCATTGTGGCTGCAGCCTCCACCCTTCATGAACCACCCTTCTCCTCCCGCTCATCACTGTCCCCACGGCCTCCACCTTTCATGAGCCACATCTCTTCTCCACCCGCTCATCACTGTGCCCGCGACCTTCACTCTTCATGAACCACACTTCTTCTCCTGCGCGTCACTGTGCCCCCAGCCTCCACTCTTCTTGAACCACACTTCTTCTCCTGCTCGTCACTGTGCACCCAGGTCCACTCTTCATGAACCACACTTCTCCTCCCGCTCATCACTGTGCACTGAACCTCCACTCTTCATGAACCACACTTCTTCTCCTGCTCGTCGCTGTGCACCCAGCCTCCACTCTTCATGAACCACACTTCTCCGCCCGCTCATCACTGTGCACCCAGCCTCCACTGGTCATGAGCCACAGTTCTCCGCCCGCCTCCACTGGTCATGAGCCACACTTCTCCGCCCGCTCATCACTGTGCACCCAGCCTCCACTGGTCATGAGCCACACTTCTCCGCCCGCTCATCACTGTGCACCCAGCCTCCACTCTTCATGAGCCACACTTCTCCTCCTGCTCATCAGTGTGCACCCAGCCTCCACTCTTCATGAGCCACACTTCTCCCCCTGCTCATCACTGTGCACCCAGCCTCCACTGGTCATGAGCCACACTTCTCCGCCTGCTCATCACTGTGCACCCAGCCTCCACTATTCATGAGCCACACTTCTCCGCCCGCTCATCACTGTGCACCCATCCTCCACTCTTCATGAGCCACACTTCTCCGCCTGCTCATCACTGTGCACCCAGCCTCCACTCTTCATGAGCCACACTTCTCCATTCACTCATCACTGTGCACCCAGCCTCCACTGTTCATGAACTACACTTCCCCTCCCACTCATCACTGTGCACCCAGCCTCCACTCTTAATGAGCCACACTTCTTCTCTGCCTGCTCACCTCTATGCACCCACCTCCACTCTTCAATAACCACACTTTTTCTCCTCCCACTGGTCACTGTGCACCCAGCCTTCACTTTTCATGAGACACATTTCTTCTCTGCCTACTAATCATTGTGCCTACGGCCTCCACGCTTCATAAACCACACTTCTCCTCTCCCTCATCACTGTCCCCATGGCCTCCACTCTTCATGAACCACACTTCTTCTCCTCCTACGCATCACTGTGCACCCAGCCTCCACTCGTCATGAACCACACTTCTTCTCCTGCTCGTCACTGTGCACCCAGCTTCCACTCTTCATGAACCACACTTCTTCTCCTCCCGCTCGTCACTGTGCACTCAACCTCCACTCTTCATGAACCACACTTCTTCTCCTGCCCGTCTCTGTGCACCCAGCCTCCACTCTTCATGAACCACACTTTCTCTCCTGCTCGTCACTGTGTACCAAGCCTCCACTTCATGAACCACACTTCTTCTCCTCCCGCTCATCACTGTGCACTCAACCTCCACTCTTAATGAAACACAGCTCTCCTCTACCTGCTATTCACTGTGCCCCAAGCATCCACTCTTCATGAACCACACTTTTTCTCTTCCAGACCATCATTGTGCACCCAGCCTCCACTCTTCATGAGCCACACTTCTTCTCCGCCTGCTCATCACTGTGTACCCAGCTTCCATTCTTCATGTACCTCACTTCTCCTCCTCCCACTCATCACTTTGTACCCAGCCTCTACTCTTAATGTAACACAGCTCTCCCCTGCCTGCTATTCACTGTGCCCCAAGCATCCACTCTTCATGAACCACACTTTTTCTCGTACAGCTCATCATTGTGCACCCAGCCTCCATTCTTCATGAACCACACTTCTTCTCCTCCAGCTCATCATTGTGCACCCAGCCTCCACTCTTCCTGAGCCACACTTCTTCTCCGCCTGCTCATCACTGTGTACCCAGCCTCCACTCTTCCTGAGCCACACTTCTTCTCCGCCTGCTCATCACTGTGTACCCAGCCTCCATTCTTCATGAGCCACACTTGTTCTCCTCCCACTGCTCTCTGTGCACCTAGCCTCCACTCTCCATGAACCACACTTATCCTCCCGCTCATCACTATGCACTCAGCCTCCACTCTTCTTGAACCACACTTCTCCTCCCACTCATCATTGTACACCCAGCCTCCACTCTTAATGAACCATAGCTCTCCTCCGCCTGCTCATCACAGTGCACGCAGCCTCCACTCCTCATGAACCACACTTCTCCTCCTCCTGCTCGTCAGTGTGCACCCAACCTCCACTCCTCATTAACCACACTTCTCCTCCTGCTCGTCTGTGTACACCCAGCCTCCACTCTTCATGAGCCACACTTCTTCTCCGCCCACTCGTCACTGCACACCCAGCCTCCACTCTTAATGAACAACATCTCTCCTCTGCCTGATCATCACTGTGCACCCAGCCTCCACTCTTTATGAGCCACACTTCTTCTCTGCCTGCTCACCTCTATGCACCCACCTCCACTCTTCAAGAACCACACCTTTTCTCCTCCCACTGGTCACTGTGCACCCAGCCTCCACTTTTCATGAGACACATTTCTTCTCTGCCTACTAATCATTGTGCCTACGGCCTCCACCCTTCATGAACCACACTTCTCCTCTCCCTCATCACTGTCCCCATGGCCTCCACTCTTCATGAACCACACTTCTTCTCCTCCTACTCATCACTGTGCACCCAGCCTCTACTCTTCATGAACCACACTTCTTCTCCTGCTCGTCACTGTGCACCCAGCTTCCACTCTTCATGAACAATACTTCTTCTCCTCCCGCTCATCACTGTGCACTCAACCTCCACTCTTCATGAACCACACTTCTTCTCCTGCCCGTTGCTGTGCACCCAGCCTCCACTCTTCATGAACCACACTTTCTCTCCTGCTCGTCACTGTGCACCCAGCCTCCACTCTTCATGAACCACACTTCTCCTCCCGCTCATCACTGTGCACTGAACCTCCACTCTTCATGAACCACACTTCTTCTCCTGCTCGTCGCTGTGCACCCAGCCTCCACTCTTCATGAACCACATTTCTTCTCTGCCTACTCATCACTCTCTCCTCGCCTGCTCATCACTGTGAACCCAGTCTCCACCCTCCATGAACCACACTTCTTCTTCCCCCACTTATCATTGTGGCTGCAGCCTCCACCCTTCATGAACCACCCTTCTCCTCCCGCTCATCACTGTCCCCACGGCCTCCACCTTTCATGAGCCACATCTCTTCTCCACCCGCTCATCACTGTGCCCGCGACCTTCACTCTTCATGAACCACACTTCTTCTCCTGCGCGTCACTGTGCCCCCAGCCTCCACTCTTCTTGAACCACACTTCTTCTCCTGCTCGTCACTGTGCACCCAGGTCCACTCTTCATGAACCACACTTCTCCTCCCGCTCATCACTGTGCACTGAACCTCCACTCTTCATGAACCACACTTCTTCTCCTGCTCGTCGCTGTGCACCCAGCCTCCACTCTTCATGAACCACATTTCTTCTCTGCCTACTCATCACTCTCTCCTCGCCTGCTCATCACTGTGCACCCAGTCTCCACCCTCCATGAACCACACTTCTTCTTCCCCCACTTATCATTGTGGCTGCAGCCTCCACCCTTCATGAACCACCCTTCTCCTCCCGCTCATCACTGTCCCCACGGCCTCCACCTTTCATGAGCCACATCTCTTCTCCACCCGCTCATCACTGTGCCCGCGACCTCCACTCTTCATGAACCACACTTCTTCTCCTCTTGAACTTCACAGTGCCCACGGCCTCCACCCTTCATGAGCCACACTTCTTGTCCTCCCCTCCATCACTGTGCCCACGGCCTCCATTGCTCGTGAGCCACAGGCCGTCTCAATCAGCTCATCACTATGATCCAGGCCTCCACTTCTAGTGAAACACAGTTCTTCTCTGCCAGTGCGCAGTCCACAATCCTGCCACGTGGCCCCCTTCTTGGGGACCATTGTAAGAATGTATGTTTCAATGACTGTACATCTCCATCGGACCTGCCCCTGACATGTTTGCAGCCTCCTCCCACCATCTCCTTGCACAGACATCCCAACATCAGTCCCATCCCAGACACCTGACCTCTGCCTGGAACCCGCATCCTCAGCCGCTCCTCAGCCCTCTTGGCCAACTCCCGCTCAGCAGTGTGCACCCAACCTCCACTCCTCATTAACCACACTTCTCCTCCTGCTCGTCTGTGTACACCCAGCCTCCACTCTTCATGAGCCACACTTCTTCTCCGCCCACTCGTCACTGCACACCCAGCCTCCACTCTTAATGAACAACATCTCTCCTCTGCCTGATCATCACTGTGCACCCAGCCTCCACTCTTTATGAGCCACACTTCTTCTCTGCCTGCTCACCTCTATGCACCCACCTCCACTCTTCAAGAACCACACCTTTTCTCCTCCCACTGGTCACTGTGCACCCAGCCTCCACTTTTCATGAGACACATTTCTTCTCTGCCTACTAATCATTGTGCCTACGGCCTCCACCCTTCATGAACCACACTTCTCCTCTCCCTCATCACTGTCCCCATGGCCTCCACTCTTCATGAACCACACTTCTTCTCCTCCTACTCATCACTGTGCACCCAGCCTCTACTCTTCATGAACCACACTTCTTCTCCTGCTCGTCACTGTGCACCCAGCTTCCACTCTTCATGAACAATACTTCTTCTCCTCCCGCTCATCACTGTGCACTCAACCTCCACTCTTCATGAACCACACTTCTTCTCCTGCCCGTTGCTGTGCACCCAGCCTCCACTCTTCATGAACCACACTTTCTCTCCTGCTCGTCACTGTGCACCCAGCCTCCACTCTTCATGAACCACACTTCTCCTCCCGCTCATCACTGTGCACTGAACCTCCACTCTTCATGAACCACACTTCTTCTCCTGCTCGTCGCTGTGCACCCAGCCTCCACTCTTCATGAACCACATTTCTTCTCTGCCTACTCATCACTCTCTCCTCGCCTGCTCATCACTGTGAACCCAGTCTCCACCCTCCATGAACCACACTTCTTCTTCCCCCACTTATCATTGTGGCTGCAGCCTCCACCCTTCATGAACCACCCTTCTCCTCCCGCTCATCACTGTCCCCACGGCCTCCACCTTTCATGAGCCACATCTCTTCTCCACCCGCTCATCACTGTGCCCGCGACCTTCACTCTTCATGAACCACACTTCTTCTCCTGCGCGTCACTGTGCCCCCAGCCTCCACTCTTCTTGAACCACACTTCTTCTCCTGCTCGTCACTGTGCACCCAGGTCCACTCTTCATGAACCACACTTCTCCTCCCGCTCATCACTGTGCACTGAACCTCCACTCTTCATGAACCACACTTCTTCTCCTGCTCGTCGCTGTGCACCCAGCCTCCACTCTTCATGAACCACATTTCTTCTCTGCCTACTCATCACTCTCTCCTCGCCTGCTCATCACTGTGCACCCAGTCTCCACCCTCCATGAACCACACTTCTTCTTCCCCCACTTATCATTGTGGCTGCAGCCTCCACCCTTCATGAACCACCCTTCTCCTCCCGCTCATCACTGTCCCCACGGCCTCCACCTTTCATGAGCCACATCTCTTCTCCACCCGCTCATCACTGTGCCCGCGACCTCCACTCTTCATGAACCACACTTCTTCTCCTCTTGAACTTCACAGTGCCCACGGCCTCCACCCTTCATGAGCCACACTTCTTGTCCTCCCCTCCATCACTGTGCCCACGGCCTCCATTGCTCGTGAGCCACAGGCCGTCTCAATCAGCTCATCACTATGATCCAGGCCTCCACTTCTAGTGAAACACAGTTCTTCTCTGCCAGTGCGCAGTCCACAATCCTGCCACGTGGCCCCCTTCTTGGGGACCATTGTAAGAATGTATGTTTCAATGACTGTACATCTCCATCGGACCTGCCCCTGACATGTTTGCAGCCTCCTCCCACCATCTCCTTGCACAGACATCCCAACATCAGTCCCATCCCAGACACCTGACCTCTGCCTGGAACCCGCATCCTCAGCCGCTCCTCAGCCCTCTTGGCCAACTCCCGCTCAGCAATGTGCACCCAGCCTCCACTCTTCATGAACCACACTTCTTCTCCCACTCGTTACTGTGCTCCCAAGCTCCACTCTTCCTGAGCCACACTTGTTTTCCATCCATTTGTCACTCTGCACCCAGCCTCCACTCTTCATGAGCCACACTTCTCTGCCTGCTCATCACTGTGCCCACGGCCTCCACCCTTAATGAACCACACTTCTTCTCCTTCTGCTCATTACTGTGGACCCAGCCTTCATTCTTCAAGAACCACACTTCTTCTCCGCCTCCTCATCACTGGGCACCCAGCCTCCACTCTTCATGAACCACAGCTCTCCTCCGCCTCCTCCTCACTGGGCACCTGGTCTCCACTCTTCATGAGCCACACTTCATCTCTGCCTGCTCACCTCTGTGCACCCACCTCCACTCTTCAAGACACACACTACTTCTTCTGTCACTCGTCACTGTGCACCCAGCCTCCACCTTTCATCAGCTACATTTCTTCTCTGCCTATTCATCACTCTCTTCTCCGCCTGCTCATCACTTTGCATCCAGCCTCCACCCTTCATGAACCACACTTCTACTCCCGCTCATCACTGTCCCCACGGCCTCCACCCCTCATGAACCACACCTCTTCTCTGCCCGCTCATCACTGTGCCCAAGGCTTCCACTCTTCATGAACCACAGTTCTTCTCCTCCCATACGTCACTGTGCACCCAGCCTCCACTTTTCATGAACCATACTTTTTCTTCTGCTCGTCACTGTGCACCCGGCCTCTATCCTTCATGAGCCACACTTCTCCTCTTGCACATCACTGTGCACCCAGCCTCCACCCTTCATGAGCCACACTTGTTCTCATCCCTTTCATCACTGTGCCCATGGCCTCCACCCTTCATGAGCCACACTTCTCCTCCTGCCCTCCATCACTGTGCCCACAGCCTCCATTGCTCATGAGCCACGGCCTTCTCCATCAGCTTATCACTGTGCTCCAGACCTCCACTTCTAGTGAAACACAGTCATCTGCCAATGCCAATGCTCAGTCCACAATTCTGCATGGTGGGGCAGGAGGGTGCATGATGAGGGGGGCCGTGCACGGTGAAGAGGGGGGGTGCACGGTGAGGAGGGCCATGCATTGTGATGGGGGCCGTGCACAGTGAGAGGGGGGATGCACTGTGAGGAGGGTCATGCATGGTGAGGGAAGCCGTGCAAGGTGAGGGGCGTGCATGGTGGGGGTCAGTGCACGGTGTGGAAATGGTGCACGGTGAGGTGGGGTGTATGGTGAGGGGGAAGGCAGTGCACAGTGAGGGGGGACCGTGCACGGTGAGGGAGGGGGTGTTTGGTGTGGGGGGCCGTGCACGGTGAAGAGGGGGGTGCACGGTGAGGAGGGCCATGCATGGTGAGGGAAGCCGTGCAAGATGAGGGGCGTGCATGGTGGGGGGTCAGTGCATGGTGAGGGAGTGGTGCACATTGAGGTGGGGTGTATGGTGAGGGGGCCGTGCACGGTGAAGAGGGGGGTGTATTGTGAGGGGGGACCGTGCATGGTGAGGGGGTAGTGCACAGGGAGGGAGGGGGGTGTATGGTGAGGGAGGACCGTGCATGGTAAGGGGGGGGTGGAGGGGTGGGGAGTGCACACAGATGGACCAGATAGAGCCCGGCCCTTGTCCACCTCTAGTGAAGGCCCGCAGCCGTCTGACCCATCCTGGTGACCCCCGGGCTTCACACACTGCGGCTTCTGTCCCCGCAGCAGTGGGGAGGAGGAGGGCTCGGCTGATCTTGGGGGGGGCTGAAAGGCCCCTCCTTCACTGCAGAGGGTTAGATACTGTGGTGTGCCGCGGAGCCCCAGGGCTGCAGTCTGGAGTCAGGGAGCGGCGCCTTCACATGATGAGCTCAGCACAGAAACATGTGAGCGCCCCCAAATTAAAGTGTTACAGAGGTGGGCGGGAGGATATGGTGCTCCCCAGACACCTGGAGGATCTGCCCCGACGCCCCCACCACACATTCTTCTCTTCTCCCCTGTGCCCCCCTCCTTGTCTGCTATCCTTTTATTGCAGAGAACAAAACAATCGCATGGTTTCAACTGTAGCATTCATATAGCGCTTCAAACCTAGTAAGGGGTCGAAAAGTAGCAGGTAATTGCACCAGGATCCAGGGTGACGTTATCGCAGTACCTTCTAGGCGCAGGGTGTCGGGTATAGGATGACCTATGAGGGGGCTACTGGGGCAGGACGTTGAGAGATGCGCTGCAGATAAGGGGCGAGGGCTTCGCAGCGCTTAAGCATTGCTGAAAAGTGTGAGACTGGAACATGGATACATTCCCCATATTATAGCATTCAATGGAGCACCCAAGGGGGAGAGGAAGTGACGTAACGGCCAGGGCTGCCGAGTTTGGAGCCTGGGAACACTCAACATGCTGTGATTCCGGGCAAATAACTTACGTGCCTACAATTCAGCGCCTTGAGACCCTCGCGTGCCGTTTGCCGCGCTTCACAAATTCTAAGTTGTTCTGATGACTAGCTGTAAGCCTGCGCGAGGCGGAGTTGGAGATGCTCGTGGGTTACTCCTATGGAGACAGGTCCATGTCTTGGGTTTGTTGAAGGGGCCCCTGGGAGTGGGGCCGGCCTGGGGGTCTCTGCTCTGACAGGGTGGTGGGTGCAGACTTCTTGGTGGAGGAGGCGGGGCCAGAGCCATGAAGGGCACAGTTACTCTTCCTAGGAGACCCTTTTGCAGATGGGGCGATAGCTGGAAAAGACCCTTGGGTCAGAGCCTGGTTTGTTCTATAATTGGTTTGATGTGCACAACCCTGACTTGTTCTGCAGACATCTAGGCCTCCGTTCATGACTCCGCCGATGGTTGGCGATGCTTCAGGTCAGGATGGCAACCGTGAGGTATGAAAATGGCCTTGAATAATTTTAGCAACCCGGGGTCTCCTGACGATCCCATTAAAATCTTCAGTGAGACCCTGGCATGACTAGACCCCACAAGATCCTCTAACTGTCCTAAATGCCACCCTAATGGGGCGTATTTTGTACTTATGACGTGGTTGTGCATCCATAGTGCGCCCTTTTGGCGCTACACTTTTTCCTGGCCACCCCTCCTGATCGACATGGAGTTTGCACCAGAGCCACAGAGAGCTTTGCTGAGATGTGTTCTGGGTATACCAGAAAGTGTCCGACGATTTACCCCAATAACATTGCTCTCGGCTAAGCGTGCAATGGCTCTACACGGGGGGAGGTGATTCGCCCACCGCCAAAGCCTGGTTAACCAGCCTCATGTACTGCGATACTACCAGTGACCTGTATGCCACTGTCTAACCACCAACCTCCAGGCCAGAGGATAGTTGCATCCCCTCCAGGACATCCTGCAGGCAGCAGTCTGCGGAACTGACCTCTTGGCTGTGGGTCTGGTCGTGTATTGAGTAGGCCTTGTGGTCCTCAGGCGCGGCCTGTTTCCTGACCTCATCAGGTTCCCGCCCCCTGTACCTCCCTCCCGGGTACCAGGTCCTGCTGTGATCGTACTGCACCACCAGATGTCACCGGTGTCCTCTACGCCACATTAATATGTTGTACATATTGTAATTCTCCCCATCCCTTGGGTTACTGTTGGTTTGTTGATTTCATTATAAAATGATAGATAAGGCTTTAAAAAAAAAAAATCTTCAGTGAGGTTGTTCAGATCCTCACTAGAAGGTGGATTGAAACTTAGACGGTTGTAATGGTGAGGGTGGTGTGTGGCTTGGTTGCTGGCCTTTAATGGTTTTGTCTTCAAGGATTTGTTCCTAATCTTTGGGAAGATCTTTGGCAAGAAAGTCACACAGTTCTCTGGTGTGGTTGGTTTTGGAAGATGAACATTGTGGATATAAGATCTGGGCGATACTCTGATGGAGGTCCTTGGCTGGACCTGCATCTTGATAAATAAGAAGTCTTCTCACCTTTGGAGTCTTAAATTTGTCGACTCTTGAGCGAGATTGAAGCAGCAACCGCTTATCATTGGGATGGTTGGTCTTTCCAGAGTTAGTAGAGATTGTGTGTTAGGTGTTGTGGCATGTCACACAGGAGTCAACCTTCCTCCCTTCCATGGTGGAAGGCGAGGGAGGGTTTAGAAGTAGTGGCTCACAGTGCTTAATTTGTAAATAAAAACGTGCCGGTGCCCAAAGCCCTCCTCTTAAACACACGGCAGCTGCAATTAAATGTGTGAACACGGACTACTGAGGCAGCGTAATGCTGAAGCCATCTCGAGCCTCTTTAATCCATTTACAGCCACTCCCTGCGCCTTCAGCTCACTCTTGCAGCTTTCTGCTTTCTCCCTTTTTGACGCTTTTCCGTTTTTCTCTTCCTCCATCTTTCCCATATGTGTCTTTTGCTTGCAGTAAATGCTTGAGGCAGAAGAATAAGTGCCGGCCCTGAAAAGTAAGTGCCATTGCTCTGCATCGGAAACCAGAAGCACAAAGTAAGCGCTGGTGGCTCAGGGTCTGGCTGGGGGGGAGGGTAGAAGGATGCTAACATGGATTTTTATAATCACAGAATATCTGTTCAGGGATTGGGTGCAAGCCTGGTGTTGAAGCCCCTCAGTATGCAAAGGTTGTGGTTTTCTATCTTAATGGATAAGATGGAGTCTATGAAAATCTCAGATTGCGGAATTGCAAGGGGAAGGAGGGACGTCAGTCAGTAAATGAGGAGTAGGGATGCTGGGAAGAGAGATGTTGAACATTGGACAAGTAGTGATTCGCCTTCTGGAGTAATCTGGTTTAGGTACGTTTTTGAAGGTACTGAGCATTTAGGGGATGGCTTCTCAAGTCTTTTTAGGGTCGAGCCTGCGTTGCATGCGCTCGCGCATGCGTATCGCAGCGATACGCTTTAGGGTTTAGAAAAGGGCTTGGAGCCCTGTCGACGCCACGTCAGTGTTTTTCATTGGTTCGTGGGCTTGCCTATTAAAATCTGCTTGCTTTCATTAGTCGAAGGCATGCATACGTCATGCCTTTTCCGGTGGCTAGACCAAGTACAGAAAACATGCAATGCTCGCTGTTTTCTGTCCGGCTCGTGGACTACTTTTTCTCTAATTTACTAGCGCGATTTCGCTTGGCAGAAGTCGAGCGCTTTACATAGTTAAATGCACTTTTTCGGCTTTCGTACATAAATGCACTTTTGCCGGTAGGTGAAAAGTCGGGTTAGGAGTTTACAACGCTATCAGTTCTAACATGAGCAAACGCGAGACCCGTTGCATTGCAAATGCTTGTTTAACCCTGTGGCTTCTCAAGGGCCTTTTATATCCGTGAGGATTGGTTTCATGTAGGATTGGCCCAAGTTGTCACTTATCCAGGTTTTAGTAATGAAAACCAGGTCAATATCTGAGTATAATAAAAGATCACAGATGCTAGTATTTTTTATTTTTTGTTAGTATATTTTTTATTTTTGAGCGGTTCTGCTTTGGTGAGTGTTGGAGGGTCTTACTGGGAGAGGGATGTTCTTCGAAGGAGCTGGTTCTGGTTGGTGCCTGGGCAGCATGACTGCAGACTTGCTCTCTGTCTAGTAAATTAGGAATCGACATTTCAGCATTTGGATCAGGAAGGGATGGTGAGAAGGGGTAGCGTGAGTTAGATGGGAAGGTTTTTGAGAGAGAGTGTGTGAAAATCAGTTTATTATATGATGTGGTTGTGCAGCCTCACAGTGTAATAAACTCACAAATACATCTTGGCCCCAGTCAGGCCTCGTTTGCAAAACCTCAGCTCCACCCTGGGAGCTGTGGCTTCAAGCAGTCGGGCTTTAACAAAGGAACAAGTACAAAACATTTACAAGTATCAACAAAGCTGAATAAGAAGGAAACATGACAAAGAGGAAGTCCAACACCAATTTATGAAAATAGGTGTTATTTTTATGAATTTATAGACACGCAAACAAACAAGTTTCACCAAAGGCTTCCAGGGATATATATTATTAAGCAAGTAATGAATCACTGCTTTGTATTCAAATCGCAAACAAACATTGGCAACTACTGCAGTTAGTGATTACTTCCAATACTTTTATAAACTTGAGTGCTGCTACTCTGGATTGGGTGACCAACTCCAGTGAGTCACAGGGCCCATCAGGCTTGGTAGGACAGCTACCTTCCAATCAAAGTTCCAGGCTATAGCGGTGAATTGCCATAGACTTCAATGGAGTGGTGCTGATGCAAGGGATACTGAAGGATGCTGATCCGGTGACGGGGTCTACCTGGGGCTACTCCTCGGTCCATGGTCATGGTAGGGTGACTTTGACTGCAGGGCGTCAATGTACCTTGAAGTCCGGATGAGGCCCAGCCAAAAAACATTTGCCACTGGTCTACTGGTCTCCAGTTACAGCCAGTTGCTCCCTTTAACTGAGTATAGTGTCTGTATTAGGCAACCAGAACTGCACTCCAATACCTACCCTGGGTCCAGCAGCTGCGGGTGCAGCTTTTGAGTATCAAGACTTGATCTCCCAAGCTGCAACTCCAGTGGTCAGTGGCGCTCAAGCGATTATGAATATCAACTCTTTAAGGCGGGCTTGTTCAGATTTTGTGGCCCTATAGTTATCACAGGAAGTCAGCCAACTGACTTAGGGAGTCACTGTTTCTGTCTGGGGCTTGGGCACCAAAGGCACAGTCCTGTCTTTGCTAGATCAGCAGGTGCAGTCCAATCTTTGGTGCAGCCTCTCAATAACAGGACCAGGGAATTGTGGGCAGACCTTCTTCGGTCCTCTCCGCAGTGTAGGTAGACAAGATCTGAGGTCGGGAAACCAGTTAATGGGGCCACCACGTGCCCCCCCTGCCCTATCCCCCCCAGTGATGAATTTCTGCAAAGTGTGGCATCTACATGTACCAGAGTGCAATATTCTGCCCACTCCCAAGATGGCAGAACCCCTGACTTGATGTGTGGACCTTGGTAGCCCACCCTAGAGGTGTTGCTATTTAAGGGCTAATTGACCACAGGAAAACTAGTTTTGCAACTGTTTCCCCACCTCTGTCCCCAACACCAGCCTGTCTACGAGAACAAAAGAGCAGCCCCTCTCGTGTGTGTGTCGACCATTTGCCCTTCAAAAGCAACTCCCCCATTGAAGTTCGCCTTTTGGGCTCTCACCCTGGCATACCTGCCAGGGAGAGGTAACACCTCTTCCATTAGCAGGCCCTATGTGTTCCTTCCTGAGAGTTGTTCAAACATCCCTCCAGGAGGGCAGGGGTTGGTTTGTGGCCAGCAACCATAAATGGTTACTGGAAAACTATGGGCAACAGAGTGGCAACTTTCTAAAGTTGCAATTTACTTAAAAGTTGCATTAAATCCAACTTGATGCCCAAGTTGAAGTTAATGTAACAATTCCTTTGATACTTTGAAGTACCAAATTTTAGTAATCCCATTCGGAGGAAGGCACAGCTGAGTTGTTAGCTCATAACCTTGTACCTCTCAGCGTGGCTACTAGCCTGTCTACAGCAAAAATGACAGTCCGGGTTCTCACGGTTTGAACATGCTCTTTTTTTAATAGACCGCACCCTGTATTAGGGCTCCATAGGCCTGCCTTAGAGGGTGACCTACATATTAAAGAGGTTGGCCTGCATCTTGGCATTATTTTAAATGGCAAAGTCGTTTTAGTTCGAAAACTGCTCTGTAAACCAACAAAGGCAGGCTGGGAGTCCTGCCTTACTTAGGTCACACTTGTGGTTGCACAATAAATGCTGCAGTCCCTAAGAGAGACCTTAAATTACAGGCCCTCGGCACCCTTGGTATCATATACGAGAAAGTTATGAGTAAGTTTACTTAGGCCAATTATGAGTGAACTAATCAGACATACATGTTTTAAGCAGGGGCGGCTTCTCCACTAAGACGGAGGAGCGTCGCCCCACTGGATTGTGGGGAAAGGAAAAATAAAATGATGATAACGCGATGTTATTAGCATTTTATTTTTCCTGGGAGTAAGGGGCTGGGCTGGAGGGAGGGAGCTGTAGGAGGGGTTTTGCAGCACAAAGTGCGCATGTCTGTTTGGCCGGCCGTATGTCGCCGGCCAAACAGAGATGCGCACTTTGCATGTTCTCTACTCAGCTGTATTACACGGCCAAGTAGAGAACATGCACAGGCTCCCACCCCCAATCTGAGCGGCGAATCAGGCCGCCCACACCAATCACGATGCTTCTGTCATGCTGGTGACAGCAGCGTCGTGATTGGCTGGGAGCCTGTGTGCAGCCGGGAAGTGGACCGAGGTGAGACGAATGCGTCTTCCCTGAAGGTAAGCGGTTTTTAAATACTTTTTTTATTTATATTTTTTTCACCGCCCGCCACCCCCGTTGAGTGGCAGCCCCCACTGGTTTTAAGGGTCTCTGATCTGAGCCCAGGCACCAAGGCCTGTTTGGCAGTACTCATTGCACCTTCAGAGTCTTCAAACCAGCAGCATCAGTCCAAAACTTTGAGGGTGACCATGAAAAAAAAAAAAAGGCCTTTCCTGACCGCTATTGGAGTGACTGAAGCCAGGAGGGGGGCGTAACATTAGAAATAGGACTAAAGGAAGTATGGCATGTGTAAAAGTGTAATGGTGGGGTTTATATATGGGATCTGGAGGGTTTCATAAAAAGGCTACAGTCGTACGAATGTAAACTGAAACTCTTGCACGGACCTGGGTCCCTGGGAGCAAGTTTTGATTTCACGGTCTAGCGATAAATCGCCGAGTGGTTTTTTAATTCTCATATTTCCATTTACTGTTCTGTGTGATCTTGGGAACATTTTTTTTCCCTCTGCTCAATTATTAAATGCACTTAAATCAGTCACCATTACCAACTAAAAATACATGGGGGCGGAGGGGGGGGCCTTATCTGTCAGCTTTCGACTGGGGGGAGGGGAGCACGGATCCCCCACATGACCAGTTCTGTGACCTGGAAGTGAATCGAACCAGGTCGTGTTTATGGAGCGCCACATAATGTGTACGTTTACATCTTCCACTGATAGCTGCCGTGTATGTTTCGGGGGGGCGGGGGGTCCCCATCATCGCTCACCGCTTCTGTGGGGGTGAGTATCTGTGGGCCTTGGTGTATTAATGCTACAAGAGAGCATCTTAATACTTCCGGGTTTGCAACCCGCGGTCAGCACGGGACTCCTAAAAGCCTTCAGCTGGGTCCTCGTTTTTGAGGGTCCCAAAGGGGGTGACGCCACTTACCCCGTCAGTCCACACGGAAGGCATCGTCACCCACGCTGATAACCTGTAGCCAGAGTAGCTAGGATTACCTGACAGCTCGCAGCCAAATTATGTGGCATGGTTGACTGAACTGTGTGGCAACAAAAAAAGCAAACGATGCAGCCTGCTCCCTGAATTATTTATCTAGTGGTGCTTTTTAACACACGTAGCTCGTGACACGTTTATGATGACACAGAGTTTTCCTTAAAAAAAAAAATACAAATAATCAAGCCGGGCTATTTAAAATATTCTTCACTGATGCCTAATGAGTGCATCTTGCATGGCAGACCAGGACAACAGTTTCCTTACAACTTTGATCTTTGCTTACAAGGGTAAGGTGTTTTTGATATGAAAGAAGTCACCAGTGCTATAACCTGTAGACAGAGCAGCTAGGATTACCTGACAACTCGCAGCCAAATTATGTGGCATGGTTGACTGAACTGTGTGGCAAAAAAATAGTAATTGACGCAGCACGTCACTTGCATTTTTTATCCAGTACTGCTTTTTAACACTCGTTGCTCGTTACGTTTAAGATGACACTGAGGTTGCCTTAAAAAAAACTACAAATAATCCAGACATGCCATGCAAAATGTTGACCAGGATGTCAGTTTCTTACAACTTTGACTTCCCAGAGTAAGGTTGTTTATTGGAATGAGGGTAGTGCTAAGCTCCGCCCATAGATCTACACAAACACATTTTCCAATCAAAGCTGCAACTCTTTAACTCCGCTCATCACTGCAATGTTTTAAAACGTGTGCCCTGTTGCTCTGCGCCTGGTTTCTTCTATATTAACACAGTGGGACTTCCTGAAGCTGCCACTTTATGGAAAACAGCTCTACAAATATTATTGTGTATTGCAGATTTATTATGTAAACATGTCCCCAGGAAGCGCCGTGTGATTCAAGGCATCAGTGTACAGACTGAGTGCCTCTTAAAACACCAGCTGCTTCGACAACCATCGGACGTAAAAATAAATTGTCAGCCACAGAGAAACAAAACATTTCCCTGAGGGAGGCTGGAATTGTTTCCGCTCTCTTCGAAATGTATTTGATTTTGCGGCGATACTTTCCTGGTGTAAATGAAAGTATTCCTAAATTGGGGATATTAACGCCATCTCAGCACTTCAGACTGCTGCTGGTTTGCAGACCAATGCTATCAGCAAAGGGACAAAGTACCAGAGTCCTCTTGGCTTCCTTTTTAGGGTTGAGCGGGCAAGCGCTGTGGCCTGCTGTAATCTCTCTGTGAGCTTTAACCGCGCCCACCGCACACACTTAAGTTTCGTTGGTTCGTGGGCTTGCCTTTTAAAAATGGCTTGATTTCATTAGTGAAGGGCATGCATACGTCATGCCTTTTCTGGTGTTTGGCCCTCCTCGAGCGCACCGGCCAATGACTGAAAACATACGAGGCTCCATGTTTTCCGCATGGCTTCTGGACTACTTTTTTCTTTTTACTTCCTACGCAGCGCAATCTCGCTGGGCAGTAGTCGAGCGCTTTGCATGACATCAACCCTGTTACATGGATAATTGCACTTTTGCCGATATGTTTGACTGCGAGCGAACTTCTGTTTCCTTTTGTGTGTCTCCTTCATGCTCATGGCGGCCGTTGGCTCGCTTAGTTGAAACTGTTGACTTTTCATTTTCAGTTTATGTGGCAGGAAAAGTCTGGTTAGGAGTTTACAATGCTAATAGCTCTAACTCGAGCAAATGCGAGACCCGTTGCATTGCAAATGCTGTGTTGAGTCTATGGGCTATAACCACGCCCACTGTTGCCATTTGTTCTTAGTTGTGCTTGTCTTAAATGCTTCCTCTTTATTCCTTCATTTTTTTAAATGCCTCTTCTTTGTGTGCTTAGTTCCCTCACAGACGATTTTGCTTAGAGAACATTTTTGTTGGCCATCACACTATGTTGGCGTCTCCTCCTGTTGCAGCTAGTGAGGGCCCCTCCTCCTGTCTGGGCTTTGCAGCCTTAGTGTTTTTTGGGTGGTCCGTAGCTATGTGTTCACACCACACAAGTGAAAACACTGTTTAGAAAGGCACTGAAGGTTTTAGGTTTCTTAGGTTTCGTTTGTTCTTGTGCCTCTGCTCAAGTGCTGCTAGCTGTTTCACTGGTCACATCGGTAATTCTTCATTCTAAGTCCTCTAGACAATGCTGCAATCTGCTTCTCTGGCCCCAGTGGTAATTACTCATTCTAAGTCCTTTAGACAGTGCTGCTAGCTACCACTCTGGACCCAGTGGTAATTCCTCATTCTTACGCCAGTAGACAATTCTGAAGCTGCGTCTCTGGTCCCAGTGGTAATTCTTCGTTCTCAGTTCTCTGGACAGTGCTGCAATTGGTAATTCTGCATTCTAAGTCCTCTAGACAGTGCTGCTAGCTGCTTCTCTGGTCCGAGTGGTAATTCCCCATTCTAAGTCCTCTAAGCAGTGCTGCAATTGGTAATTCCTCATTCTAAGTCCTCTAGATAGTGCTGCAGCTGCTTCTCTGGTCCGAGTGGTAATTCCTCATTCTAAGTCCTCTAAGCAGTGCTGCAATTGGTAATTCCTCATTCTAAGTCCTCTAGATAGTGCTGCAGCTGCTTCTCTGGTCCCAGTGGTAATTCCCCATTCTTACTCGTCTAGACAGTGCTGCAGCCTTGTCTCTGTTCTGACATCCACTCCAAACTAAAACACATGGGTAAAAGACATTGGCCCTCATTACGAGCCTGGCGGTCTGTGACCGCCAGGCTCGCGGTTGGCGGGAGCACCGCCGACAGCCCGGCGGTGCCCCACAGGGCATTCTGACCGCGGCGCTTTGGCCGCGGTCAGTGCAGGAAAACCGGCGGTCTCCCGCCGGTTTTCCGCTGCCCGTTGGAATCCTCCAAGGCGGCGCAGCTTGGTGCGCCGCCGAGGGGATTCCGACCCCCCCTACCGACATCCAGTTCCCGGCGGTCCGCCCGCCGGGAACCGGATGGCGGTAGGGGGGGTCGCGGGGCCCCTGGGGGCCCCTGCAGTGCCCATGCCACTGGCATGGGCACTGCAGGGGCCCCCGTAAGAGGGCCCCTAAATGTATTTCACTGTCTGCTGCGCAGACAGTGAAATACGCGACGGGTGCAACTGCACCCGTCGCACAGCTTCCACTCCGCCGGCTCGATTCCGAGCCGGCTTCATCGTGGAAGCCTCTTTCCCGCTGGGCTGGCGGGCGGCCTGAAGGCGGCCGCCCGCCAGCCCAGCGGGAATGTCAGAATTACCGCCGCGGTCTTTCGACCGCGGAACGGTAACCTGACGGCGGGACTTTGGCGGGCGGCCTCCGCCGCCCGCCAAGGTCAGAATGAGGGCCATTGTCATTTACAGCGCCAATAGCTCTAACTCTCACAAATGCAAGCCCTGCTGCTTTGCAAAGGCTTGTTTCCTTTATCCTTTCCTGGCATGCATGCTTTCAATCTCTTTATATGACTAACTCGACAGCACCTGGGGAAGGCATTTAGGCTTTATTTATGGGCACTTTCTCCACATGACACTGTGCCAGCAGAGAAAGCAGCATGGTACGGGTAAAGTCTTGTTCAGGGGTCTGACGTATGCTTCATCATCGGGGGCAGGCTCAACCGAAAGGATGTTTCCTTCAGTTTTGTGGCAAATAACGGAGCGATGGCAGTAAACAAATATTATTATATTTTTTAAATAATATTAAATCATGTGCATTGTTGACCCGGTGCTTATTTTATGCAACGACTAATATTGTAACATCAGTGTTCGTTGTGGCACATTGCTGGGAATTTTTTTTATCAGTATCTAAACAGGGGTCTGCTAAACCTCAGAGTCCCACTCTGAACCCACCTTAAAAACATAATCTTGCACAAGTCTCCAGAAGGGCAGGGCGGGTGTAGCCAGAGTCTGGACAAGATGGGGCTCGGGCAGGGCTGGGTGTCTGACTGGCCCATCCCAGCCCTTCCTGCCCTTGAGAGGCACCAGCCTGGTCTGAAATCTATAGATTTTCCTGCATCCCCGGGAATGGTGTGAAGAAAACAAATAAACTGGGGTGGTGTGGGATGTCTGCTTGCGCCGGTGGACTTCCTCCAGTGAAGAATCCTAGAACCTGATGAGGCATTAAGACATTTATTTTACATATCAACTTTTAAAGTAAAAAAAAAAAAGTAAATTAAACAACTATACTTAAGCTACTAGCATTACACGTGAAAAGCTGCATAATGCATGTAGAACCTTGAGATAAGCAGAGCAAAGGGTTTCTGGGGCGTAGCTTAGTCAGTGAGTGCGGGGGCGGTGAGGTTCAGATTGTCTAAGAATCAGGCTGGCATATAATGTTAAAATACAATAAGTAGGGCACATGAGAAGGGCTAAAGCTGCAGTGGAAAGGCTTATGTGGATTGGTAGGGCTACCAAGAGAGGAAAAACTCAATATTTTGTAAAAAAAAAAAAAAAAAAAACATTTTTGGAGACTTTCAAAGCAGGGAAGGAGAGTCTGTGTTGGTTTTTTGTCTGAGTTTATATAAGAATTCCTTGTGAAGGCCGACAGACACCTCACCATGCCCTTACCCAACTATTTTACAGAAAATACATTTATTAGGGGGGTGTAAGAGCCAACCCCACCGAAGCTACGCCCCCAGAATGTACGCAGGAAAAACATCTGGTAACCCGTAAAGCCAAATTCCCGCTAACATCGCATTCGCTTCCGGTCCCCGTCTTCCTTGGTGCTGCCTCCCTATAAATTCAATACAAAACTGGGGGAAATGGGACTGGACATTTCCATCCCTAAGACCTGTGTATCAGAAAACAAGCATTCAGTCTAAACCCCACAGCCCTCGTCTCCTCTAGGTGGGGTATTGTGCCACATCTGATTTGCATACTAAAGGATCCCACTTGAATAATCTCCTAATTACAGCAATTGAGGAAATTTAGATTTACTGACTCAATTCACTTTCCCCTGGTTGATTGCCGATGGATGCCAGGCAGCAGCACGTCTCATAATATTGCAATTATAAATCAGTTTAATTTATTTTCTGCCAGTGTGAGCAGTTTATTAATGTTGACTATTATAAAAATTTCATTTTGGAAGAGGCAGGTCTGTGTTCCTTTTCCCCGTTGTACAAACAGCGCTTTACGGTGTAGCACATTTTGTTCTACTCAGCAGGAGCTTTGCGCGTCAGTCAGAGTGCGGGGCGATGGATGGATCATGTCGGCTGGTGTGAAGACAGATCCTTGTAATGTTCCTTCATCCTACAGAAAATTGATCCTGATTCCAAGTGGGATCAACCTTCATGACATGGAAATGATCTGCCAGTCTGGTGATCTTGCCTCCTTTATGCGGATTGGTTGATCCTGGAGTTACCTGTCCAGTAAAGCTCTGAGAAGCAAAGTTAGGAGACACCAGCCAACACCCTCGACTTGCAGGACATCTCAAAGCTTTGGGTGGGTGTACCAGTGAAGGTCATAGAAGGCGGTGATGTAACCGACTAATTATCCATTACAGCCAATTTATTAGTGTTGAAAATGGAGCTGGTGTGTTTGAGTTTCAGAATCCCTGGATCCAAGTGAGCTTTCCAACCTGTCCCCAGTGTAATGGGGGCAAAGTCATTAATGTAAAGTTTAAATTTTGTGTTGACGAATCATGTCTACTTATCGATCGATCGATGTAATAGATCCAAGAATGATTGAAAGTACCCTCATCTGAAGGTAATTCCCCTAGCTCTGCCTAAATTGTCCTTATCCTGCATGAAAGCTACTGAGAATTTAGCGAATGTCAAAGGGAACATTGGACAGCCAATCAGGAGGTTATTAAGAGACGAGCTTGTCATTTTGATATAAAGCTCCTTGAGACATGGTGTCTGCCTGTCCAGAAGAGAGTTCAGATTAGCATACGGAATGCTTTTAATCCAAGAATCCATATGCTAATTTCCCTTTCATATCATGCTTGCGGCTCCCACATTTGGGCGTTGATGTTGGGTGGGGTCTCCCATATCCGTCAACTTACCCCGTCTCCGGCCTTCTCTTTACAGACAGACCCTGCAAGGTCTTCACGGTTCCAGCATCACTATCTCCCTCCTTCCCCACTTCTGCTCCTGAAATTTCCTGCCCCCCCCTCACTCCCCTCCCCCACACACACCCCTGTATGTCAATCAGGGACTTTTTAAAAGTGATTTTCGATAATAAATGCACCCCTTAAGGAATCTGAAGGTATCTCTCATGCCCAAGCCTTGTTTCTTACCCCCATGTCAGTTCTGTTTGGGTTTTGGAGCCTTTTCCATGGGAGTCATTTGATGTTGACTCATCAGCGGCATTTAATGCCATCCAATTCTTCTGAAAGGCTTGCAGATATTGGTGTCGGGAACCAATCTCTAGGGTTGATCTAATCTTTTTTCAAAAATATAGATAGAGGAGGCAGTTTAAAGGGCACATCTCTCTCCTGCCACCAAATCACTCATCTTCAGGGTTCCACCAGACTCATCTCTGAACCCAACCTTATTCAGTATTTATTTAACTCCGCCCCAGTACACCCGGTCTCATCCCATCTCAGGACTCTAAACTGGCTGCCAGTCAAGGAGGGGATTATTTTCAAGGGCTTGTTTGTGGCTCACATGGCCTCCTATTGTGGCCCCCAGTATCTTTCTGATAGGCTCTATCTTCCTGCCAGAGACAGCAATCATCCCATGCTCTTCTGGCTGTGGTCCCAAAGCTTAGGCGCATGAGAAAAATAAGTTGCTCCTTCCCTTATCTGGCCCTTTGAGCCTGGATCCAACCTCCAGCCAAGAATCTTCAGCAGCCAACTGTGTTTCCGGAAGTTGCTGAAAACATGCTGTTTGCTTCAGCAGGTCTATGACTGTGATTTTCATGAATGAATGAATAAAAGGGATATATAGAGCGCACTCAGGAGCAACTGTGCGCTCTATATATCCTTTTTATTAATTCATTCATGAATTCATTCATTCATTCGTTTGATGTCTTGATAGTCTACAGTTACATCAGCGGCATGGGTTTATTCTGTATATATGTGGCTCAACCCCCCCCCCCCCTAACCCCCCCCCCTCCAATCGCCTCTCCAGCCCAACCCCTGCAACCTAGACACAATCCTCCAGATAAGGTTTTCAGAACTGGTCTTGATGTTCCAGGTGAGACCTTCAGACCTTTAGACAGTGCAACAAATGAGGCTTCCAGGACTGAGTGGAACAGATGAGGTCTCCACCAATAGAGACCAAGTTCCAGGCG
The DNA here is from genome assembly GCF_031143425.1 of Pleurodeles waltl. NCBI lineage: Eukaryota > Metazoa > Chordata > Amphibia > Caudata > Salamandridae > Pleurodeles > Pleurodeles waltl. Next base: position 1,513,380,028 of record NC_090447.1, read on the forward strand.
AGGCCAGCAAGGCTCCTCTCAGTAATCCAGGTGGTGATTTTTAAAATAATACAACATGTTTCGGTGAGGCTTACAGATCTAACCGCCCTTCTGCAGGTGCTGCCTTCAGGCCTGGATGCGCTCTGCTCCAATGGAGGTATTCAGAAGAGCCCAGAACACTCCACAGTACTCAAAATGTGGCATTATGTATGGTATTCTCACAGCGCAGGCGTAGTAGTCCAGGACAGAAGTGAGTGGACTGGCTGAATGGGAGTCTGTGGTATTTAAAAGATACTGAGGCATTACTCAGACACGGGTACCTTTTTCTGAAGCAGTGGCTGAGAGCATTTCTCCTAGCATGTGGGAATTTGGTTGAAGTTCCAATGAACTATATTAAAAAAATAATAATAATGCTTCATACCATATTTCTGTCACCCAAATTAATGGTAATGATTTCACCTCCTTGGAAGGATGGAAGGTGGAGTTGGCCGGGCAAAGATGCTATAAGTTACCTGCGTATCAGAGCAGATGTCTGCGACGAGCGTTTAACTGAGCCCTCTTGTTTCATTGGTTAGTTGGCAGTGTGGGGTACCCGCAGCCTTCAGTGGTGTCTGGTGCGTTGTGGTGAGCTGGGCATCAGCACCCGCTTCTAAAGCCCTAGGCCTGTAGGGTGGCAGAGGGCAGATAGCGGTAGGTGAGCAAACAGATTAACTGAGCGAGCCGAGCCAAGGGACTGGCTTAGCTCCTAGAGCCTGTCCACGAGCCAAGCCATGAAAATGTTTGCAATGCACATAATTCAACAGAAATCACGTAAAATATGAAAAACGTCTTTAAAATTCCCCCAAAATTCAAAAATGTATTTCTTTAACATGTGGACGCTTTAGCATTTATACATCACATGATAGCACTGCACTGAGAAGTACTAATTAAAAGAGATAGTTTTTAAACATGAACTTGGGGACATCCTGCCCCTGCCCCAGGCCTGGCAACAAGGAACTACAAGGGAAGAAAGTTATGTGAACCCTGAACGTGGCCCAGAATCTTATAAATAGAGCAACAGGAAGTCTAAGTTGAATTCCATAGGTTTTTGTAGGGCTGGTCTTCTGAACTCATGTATTTGAAGGTGCTCTCATATGCAATAATGAGGAAAACAGAGGATTGGTAAAATACAGTATTTGCTGAACATCACACAATTTGGGTGAGTGGGGAAGCCACGAGTGATGTTGGGTTTTTTGGTTTCATTTTGTGCAAATCAGCCACTAAATGGGTATTTACAGGGAGTGCAGAATTATTAGGCAAGTTGTATTTTTGAGGATTAATTTTATTATTGAACAACAACCATGTTCTCAATGAACCCAAAAAACTCATTAATATCAAAGCTGAATATTTTTGGAAGTAGTTTTTAGTTTGTTTTTAGTTTTAGCTATGTTAGGGGGATATCTGTGTGTGCAGGTGACTATTACTGTGCATAATTATTAGGCAACTCAACAAAATAAAATATATACCCATTTCAATTATTTATTATTACCAGTGAAACCAATATAACATCTCAACATTCACAAATATACATTTCTGACATTCAAAAACAAAACAAAAACAAATCAGTGACCAATATAGCCACCTTTCTTTGCAAGGACACTCAAAAGCCTGCCATCCATGGATTCTGTCAGTGTTTTGATCTGTTCACCATCAACATTGTGTGCAGCAGCAACCACAGCCTCCCAGACACTGTTCAGAGAGGTGTACTGTTTTCCCTCCTTGTAAATCTCACATTTGATGATGGACCACAGGTTCTCAATGGGGTTCAGATCAGGTGAACAAGGAGGCCATGTCATTAGATTTCCTTCTTTTATACCCTTTCTTGCCAGCCACTCTGTGGAGTACTTGGACGCGTGTGATGGAGCATTGTCCTGCATGAAAATCATGTTTTTCTTGAAGGATGCAGACTTCTTCCTGTACCACTGCTTGAAGAAGGTGTCTTCCAGGAACTGGCAGTAGGACTGGGAGTTGAGCTTGACTCCATCCTCAACCCGAAAAGGCCCCACAAGCTCATCTTTGATGATACCAGCCCAAACCAGTACTCCACCTCCACCTTGCTGGCGTCTGAGTCGGACTGGAGCTCTCTGCCCTTTACCAATCCAGCCACGGGCCCATCCATCTGGCCCATCAAGACTCACTCTCATTTCATCAGTCCATAAAACCTTAGAAAAATCAGTCTTGAGATATTTCTTGGCCCAGTCTTGACGTTTCAGCTTGTGTGTCTTGTTCAGTGGTGGTCGTCTTTCAGCCTTTCTTACCTTGGCCATGTCTCTGAGTATTGCACACCTTGTGCTTTTGGGCACTCCAGTGTTGTTGCAGCTCTGAAATATGGCCAAACTGGTGGCAAGTGGCATCGTGGCAGCTGCACGCTTGACTTTTCTCAGTTCACGGGCAGTTATTTTGCGCCTTGGTTTTTCCACACGCTTCTTGCGACCCTGTTGACTATTTTGAATGAAACGCTTGATTGTTCGATGATCACGCTTCAGAAGCTTTGCAATTTTAAGAGTGCTGCATCCCTCTGCAAGATATCTCACTATTTTTGACTTTTCTGAGCCTGTCAAGTCCTTCTTTTGACCCATTTTGCCAAAGGAAAGGAAGTTGCCTAATAATTATGCACACCTGATATAGGGTGTTGATGTCATTAGACCACACCCCTTCTCATTACAGAGATGCACATCACCTAATATGCTTAATTGGTAGTAGGCTTTCGAGCCTATACAGCTTGGAGTAAGACAACATGCATAAAGAGGATGATGTGGTCAAAATACTCATTTGCCTAATAATTCTGCACTCCCTGTATTTGTATCTTTGTATGTTATTTTTTTCAAGCACACAATAAAATGTGATAAATTAACCGTACAAATATCTCGGGATACATCCGAATAAAGTAAAACACAAGTGAAGCACTTTTTTTTTTTTTTTGCAGAATGTTGGAAATAAATGTTTTGATATGATTAAAACAAATCAAAATACTAGGTGATGCCATTACCACACATTGTTTGTATGCTGTATAGTTTTATTAGTAAAACTGTACGTCTGTGCAAATGTAATGGTCATTTCAATTCGAGATGTGTTGTCTGTAATGGCAGTGCGCCACAACACCATGTACACTATACTCTGCCATTTTACTCTATACTAGTCCACCTTACTCCACGCCTCTCTGTGACACTCTACGCCCCTCCAGTCTGCGTCCCTTTACTCCACTCTGCGTCCCTTTACTCCACTCTGGGTCACTTCACATTACTCCACTCTACGCCCCTCCAGTCTGCGTTCCTTTACTCCACTCTGCGTCACTCCACTCTACGCCCCTCCAGTCTGCGTCCCTTTACACCACTCTGCGTCACTCCACTCTACGCCCCTCCAGTCTGCGTCCCTTTACTCCACTCTGCGTCACTCCACTCTACACCCCTCCAGTCTGCGTCCCTTTACTCCACTCTGCGTCACCCCACATTACTCCACTCTACGCCCTCCAGTCTACGTCCCTTTACTCCACTCTGCGTCACTCCACTGTCCGCCCCTCCAGTCTGTGTCCCTTTACTCCACTCTGCGTCCCTCCACTCTGCGTCACCCCACATTACTCCACTCTACGGCACTTCTCTCTCTCCCACTGCACTCAGCTTCAGCCCTCTCCGCTCAGCGACGGTACACTCCACTTTACAACACTTCACTATACTACACTGCAGACCGACACTCCACTCTGACACACCTCTCTACAACACCCCACCCTTCTCCACTCCTTGACACCCTACTCCACTCTGACACTCCAATCATCCACCCTACAACACTCCATTCCATGAGATTCCACACCACTTTGCTCCACTCTGTGCCACTTCACTTTGCTCTACGCTATTCCACAGCACTATTCTATTCTGTACCACTCCGCTCCACGCCACTCCATTCTGTGCCACTCTGCTCCGAGCCACTCCATTCTGTGCCACTCTTCTCTGCGCCACTACGTTCTGTACCACTCCGTTCTTTGCCACTCATCTCCGCGCCACTCCATTCTGTATCACTCCTCTCCGAGCCACTCCATTCTGTGCCACTCTTCTCTGCGCCACTACGTTCTGTACCACTCCGCTCGGCGCGACTCCGTTCTTTGCCACTCCTCTCCACTCCATTCTGTATCACTCTTCTCCGCGCCACTCCATTCTGTGCCACTCTTCTCTGCGCCACTACGTTCTGTACCACTCCGCTCGGCACCACTCCGTTCTTTGCCACTCCTCTCCGCGCCACTCCATTCTGTATCACTCCTCTCTGCGCCACTCCGTTCTGTGCCACTCCGCTCCGCGCCACTCCGTTCTGTGCCACTCCGCGCCACTCCATTCTGTTTCACTCCGCTCCACTCCATTCTGTGCCACTCCTCTCCGCGCCACTCATTCTGTTCCACTCTGCTCCACGCCAACCTGCACCACTCCATTCTGTGCCACTCCGCGCCACTCCGCGCCACTCCATTCTGTGCCACTCTGCTCCGAGCCACTCCATTCTGTGCCACTCTGCTCCGAGCCACTCCATTCTGTGCCACTCCTCTCTGCGCCACTACGTTCTGTACCACTCCGCTCGGCGCCACTCCGTTCTTTGCCACTCCTCTCCGCGCCACTCCATTCTGTATCACTCCTCTCCGCGCCACTCCATTCTGTATCACTCCTCTCCGTGCCACTCCGCTCCGCACCACTCCGTTCTGTGCCACTCTGCACCACAACGTTCTGTGCCACTCCGCACCACTCCGTTCTGTGCCACTCCGCTCCGCGCCACTCTGTTCTGTGCCACTCCGCGCCACTCCATTCTGTGCCACTCCGCGCCACTCCATTCTGTGCCACTCCGCGCCACTCCATTCTGTGCCACTCCGCGCCACTCCATTCTGTGCCACTCCGTGCCACTCCATTCTGTGCCACTCCGCGCCACTCCATTCTGTGCCACTCTGCTCCGAGCCACTCCATTCTGTGCCACTCCACTCCGCGTCACTCCATTCTGTGGCACTCCTCTCCGCACCACTCCATTCTGTACCACTCCGCTCCGCGCCACTCTGTTCTGTACCGCTCTGCGCCACTCTGTTCTGTACCACTCCGCTCCGAGCCACTCCATTCTGTGCCACTCCGAGCCACTCCATTCTGTGCCACTCCGAGCCACTCCATTCTGTGCCACTCCGTGCCACTCCATTCTGTGCCACTCCGTGCCACTCCATTCTGTGCCACTCCATTCTGTGCCACTCCACTCCGCGCCACTCCATTCTGTGCCACTCCATTCTGTGCCACTCTGCTCCGAGCCACTCCATTCTGTGCCACTCCGTGCCACTCCATTCTGTGCCACTCCACTCCGCACCACTCCATTCTGTGCCACTCCATTCAGTGCCACTCCACTCCGCGCCACTCCATTTTGTGGCACTCTACTTCACTCTAAAACTCTACTGCACTCTGCCACTCCACTCTACACCACTCAACTCCTCTCTATGCCACTCCACAACACACTACTCCACGCTATTGCACCACCCTACTCCCCTCTGCTGCACTCTACTCCCCTCTGCTGCACTCTACTCCCCTCTGCTGCACTCTACTCCCCTCTGCTGCACTCTACTCCCCTCTGCTGCACTCTTCTCCCCTCTGCTGCACTCTACTCCCCTCTGCTGCACTCTACTCCTCTCTTGTGCACTCTACTCCTCTCTGCTGCACTCTACTCCCCTCTGCTGCACTCTACTCCCCTCTGCTGCACTCTACTCCCCTCTGCTGCACTCTACTCCCCTCTGCTGCACTCTACTCCTCTTGTGCACTCTACTCCCCTCTGCTGCACTCTACTCCCCTCTGCTGCACTCTACTCCCCTCTGCTGCACTCTACTCCCCTCTGCTGCACTCTACTCCCCTCTGCTGCACTCTACTCCCCTCTGCTGCACTCTACTCCCCTCTGCTGCACTTTACTCCTCTTGTGCACTCTACTCCCCTCTGCTGCACTCTACTCCCCTCTGCTGCACTCTACTCCCCTCTGCTGCACTCTACTCCCCTCTGCTGCACTCTACTCCCTCTGCTGCACTCTACTCCCCTCTGCTGCACTCTACTCCCCTCTGCTGCACTCTACTCCCCTCTGCTGCACTCTACTCCCCTCTGCTGCACTCTACTCCCCTCTGCTGCACTCTACTCCCCTCTGCTGCACTCTACTCCCCTCTGCTGCACTCTACTCCCCTCTGCTGCACTCTACTCCTCTCTGCTGCACTCTACTCCTCTCTGCTGCACTCTACTCCTCTCTGCTGCACTCTACTCCTCTTGTGCACTCTACTCCCCTCTGCTCCACTCTACTCCTCTCTGCTGCACTCTGAACCACTCTCCTCCCCTCTGCTGCACTCTACTCCCCTCTGCTCTACTCCCCTCTGCTGCACTCTGCTCCCCTCTGCTGCACTCTGCTCCCCTCTGCTGCACTCTGCTCCCCTCTGCTGCACTCTGCTCCTCTTGTGCACTCTACTCCCCTCTGCTGCACTCTACTCCCCTCTGCTGCACTCTACTCCCCTCTGCTGCACTCTACTCCCCTCTGCTGCACTCTACTCCTCTTGTGCACTCTACTCCTCTTGTGCACTCTACTCCTCTCTGCTGCACTCTACTCCTCTTGTGCACTCTACTCCCCTCTGCTCCACTCTACTCCTCTCTGCTGCACTCTGAACCACTCTACTCCCCTCTGAACCACTCTCCTCCCCTCTGCTGCACTCTACTCCCCTCTGCTCTACTCCCCTCTGCTGCACTCTGCTCCCCTCTGCTGCACTCTGCTCCCCTCTGCTGCACTCTGCTCCCCTCTGCTGCACTCTGCTCCCCTCTGCTGCACTCTGCTCCCCTCTGCTGCACTCTGCTCCCCTCTGCTGCACTCTGCTCCCCTCTGCTGCACTCTGCTCCCCTCTGCTCCCCTCTGCTGCACTCTACTCCCCTCTGCTCTACTCCCCTCTGCTGCACTCTACTCCCCTCTGCTGCACTCTACTCCCCTCTGCTGCACTCTACTCCCCTCTGCTGCACTCTACTCTCCTCTGCTGCACTCTACTCCCCTCTGCTGCACTCTACTCCCCTCTGCTGCACTCTACTCCTCTCTGCTGCACTCTACTCCCCTCTGCTGCACTCTACTCCCCTCTGCTGCACTCTACTCCCCTCTGCTGCACTCTACTCCCCTCTGCTGCACTCTACTCCCCTCTGCTGCACTCTACTCCCCTCTGCTGCACTCTACTCCCCTCTGCTGCACTCTACTCCCCTCTGCTGCACTCTACTCCCCTCTGCTGCACTCTACTCCTGTCTGCTGCACTCAACTCCCCTCTTCTCCACTCTACTCCCCTCTGCTGCACTCTACTCCCCTCTGCTGCACTCCACTCCCCTCTGCTGCACTCCACTCCCCTCTGCTGCACTCCACTCCCCTCTGCTCCACTCCCCTCTCCACTCCTTGACACCCTACTCCACTCTGACACTCCAATCATCCGCCCTACAACACTCCATTCCATGAGATTCCACACCACTTTGCTCCACTCTGTGCCACTTCACTTTGCTCTACGCTATTCAACAGCACTATTCCATTCTGTACCACTCCGCTCCACGCCACTCCATTCTGTGCCACTCTGCTCCGAGCCACTTCATTCTGTGCCACTACGTTCTGTACCACTCCGCTCGGCGCCACTCCGTTCTTTGCCACTCCTCTCCACTCCATTCTGTATCACTCCTCTCCGCGCCACTCCATTCTGTGCCACTCTTCTCTGCGCCACTCCGCGCCACTCCGTTCTTTGCCACTCCGTTCTTTGCCACTCCGTTCTTTGCCACTCCTCTCCGCGCCACTCCATTCTGTATCACTCCTCTCCGCGCCACTCCGTTCTGTGCCACTCTGCTCCGCGCCACTCTCTTCTGTGCCACTCCGCTCCGCGCCACTCCATTCTGTTTCACTCCGCTCCACTCCATTCTGTGCCACTCCTCTCCGCGCCACTCATTCTGTTCCACGCCAACCTGCACCACTCCATTCTGTGCCACTCCGCGCCACTCCATTCTGTGCCACTCTGCTCCGAGCCACTCTATTCTGTGCCACTCTGCTCCGAGCCACTCCATTCTGTGCCACTCTGCTCCGAGCCACTCCATTCTGTGCCACTCCACTCCGCGTCACTCCATTCTGTGGCACTCCTCTCCGCACCACTCCGTTCTGTACCACTCCGTTCTTTGCCACTCCGCTCGGCACCACTCCATTCTGTGCCACTCCTCTCTGCGCCACTACGTTCTGTACCACTCCACTCGGCGCCACTCCGTTCTTTGCCACTCCGCTCGGCGCCACTCCATTCTGTATCACTCCTCTCCGTTCCACTCCTTTCTGTATCCCTCCTCTCCGTGCCACTCCATTCTGTATCACTCCTCTCCGTGCCACTCCGTTCTGTGCCACTCCGTTCTGTGCCACTCCGTTCTGTGCCACTCCGTTCTGTGCCACTCCGCTCCGCACCACTCCGTTCTGTGCCACTCCGCTCCGCACCACTCCGTTCTGTGCCACTCCGCTCCGCACCACTCCGTTCTGTCCGTTCTGTGCCACTCCGCACCACTCCGCTCCGCGCCACTCCGTTCTGTGCCACTCCGCGCCACTCCATTCTGTGCCACTCTGCTCCGAGCCACTCCATTCTGTGCCACTCTGCTCCGAGCCACTCCATTCTGTGCCACTCTGCTCCGAGCCACTCCATTCTGTGCCACTCTGCTCCGAGCCACTCCATTCTGTGCCACTCTGCTCCGAGCCACTCCATTCTGTGCCACTCTGCTCCGAGCCACTCCATTCTGTGCCACTCCGCTCCGAGCCACTCCATTCTGTGCCACTCCGCTCCGAGCCACTCCATTCTGTGCCACTCCGCGTCACTCCATTCTGTGCCACTCCGCTCCGCACCACTCTGTTCTGTACCACTCCGCTCCGAGCCACTCCATTCTGTGCCACTCCGAGCCACTCCATTCTGTGCCACTCCGTGCCACTCCATTCTGTGCCACTCCACTCCATTCTGTGCCACTCCATTCTGTGCCACTCCACTCCGCACCACTCCATTCTGTGCCACTCCACTCCATTCTGTGCCACTCCATTCTGTGCCACTCCACTCCGTGCCACTCCATTCTGTGCCACTCTGCGCCACTCCATTCTGTGCCACTCTGCGCCACTCCATTCTGTGCCACTCTGCTCCGAGCCACTCCATTCTGTGCCACTCTGCTCCGAGCCACTCCATTCTGTGCCACTCCTCTCTGCGCCACTACGTTCTGTACCACTCCGCTCGGCGCCACTCCTCTCCGCGCCACTCCATTCTGTATCACTCCTCTCCGTGCCACTCCATTCTGTATCACTCCTCTCCGTGCCACTCCGTTCTGTGCCACTCCGCTCCGCACCACTCCGTTCTGTGCCACTCCGCTCCGCACCACTCCGTTCTGTGCCACTCCGCTCCGCGCCACTCCGTTCTGTGCCACTCCGCTCCGCGCCACTTCGTTCTGTGCCACTCCGCGCCACTCCATTCTGTGCCACTCCGCGCCACTCCATTCTGTGCCACTCCGCGCCACTCCATTCTGTGCCACTCTGCTCCGAGCCACTCCATTCTGTGCCACTCTGCTCCGAGCCACTCCATTCTGTGCCACTCTGCTCCGAGCCACTCCATTCTGTGCCACTCCACTCCGCGTCACTCCATTCTGTGGCACTCCTCTCCGCACCACTCCATTCTGTACCACTCCGCTCCGAGCCACTCTGTTCTGTACCACTCCGCTCCGAGCCACTCCATTCTGTGCCACTCCGAGCCACTCCATTCTGTGCCACTCCGTGCCAATCCATTCTGTGCCACTCCGTGCCACTCCATTCTGTGCCACTCCGTGCCACTCCATTCTGTGCCACTCCACTCCATTCTGTGCCACTCCACTCCGCACCACTCCATTCTGTGCCACTCCGCTCCGAGCCACTCCATTCTGTGCCACTCCGTGCCACTCCATTCTGTGCCAATCCGCTCCGAGCCACTCCATTCTGTGCCACTCGTGCCATTCCATTCTGTGCCACTCCACACCACTCCATTCTGTGCCACTCCATTCAGTGCCACTCCACTCCGCGCCACTCCATTTTGTGGCACTCTACTTCACTCTAAAACACTACTGCACTCTATGCCACTCCACACCACTCAACTCCTCTCTATGCCACTCCACAACACACTACTCCACGCTATTGCACCACCCTACTCCCCTCTGCTGCACTCTACTCCCCTCTGCTGCACTCTACTCCCCTCTGCTCCCCTCTGCTCCACTCCCCTCTGCTGCACTCTACTCCCCTCTGCTGCACTCTACTCCCCTCTGCTGCACTCTACTCCCCTCTGCTGCACTCTACTCCCTGCACCACTCTACTCTGATACTCCACACTACATTACTCCTCTATACGCCACTACTCTCAACTCTACTGTGACACTCTATCCCACACCACTTTACACAAATCCAGTCCCCTTCTCTGACAGTGTACTTTGTGATGGTTTACTCCACTCTGACACTACACCTCCCCCACCACTCCACAACACATTACTCCATGGCACACTACAACGCTATTTGATACACCATTCTGACACTCTACTGTACTCCAGGACACTCTACGGTAACACTCTGCTCCTTCTACGCTGCTCCACTCTATGCCACTCCACTCTACGCTACTCTACTCTGTGACATTCCATTCCACTCCACTCGGTGCCACTCCACGCCGCTCTCCTCCACACCACTGTTACCACATCAGCCACGCTGGCGAACAACAGGGCTAAAACACGTGGGCAAAGCCAATAGCTCTTGCGTAGGCGAGACATATTGGCTTTGCCACTGCTTGTTTGTGCGTTCCAGCAGTGAGGCGGATCATACACTTCCAGAGGGAGGAAGGAGCCTGGGGTCTCTCATTGTGACAGGGAGTATTGAAGGGGTCCTGGAAGGCATCTGTAGGTGTAAAAGAGCCGACCTAAGAGGGAGCACCACGTGCCCCTGGCATGGTCGTCAGAAGCATGGGGAGGGCAAGGGGGATTTATTGCCCCCAGATTTGGGAGTGGGGGTGACACAGGGGACACTATTCCCCTCAGAGTTTGGAGTGGAAACTGGAGATTAAACAGTGGCAGACAGAACATGTCCTCTCAAGCGCTGCCCGTCACCTGAGCCTACTTGAAGCGCTGTATCTGAGGCGCCTCCTCTGGGGGTGTCTGAGACCTCCTTGTTTTGTTAATCAATTAATTGTGGTTCTTGAAGTGCTGAGAGTCTCATGAAAGCGGGTCTGTTTCTCAAGCCAGGTGGGCCCACAGAGTGAGGAAAGGCAGGCGAGGCGGTTTTGTTAATGTTACTGCGGGCTCAGCAGACTTCAGGAAAGAACCATCTTAGGAGAGGCTCAACTCCTTCATCACCGGAAGTCATCACTTAGCAACACCCAGAGAGCTCCTCCAGTCCCCACAGTCTGCAGCAAGATTTCAGACGGGCATGTCCTTCCTCTGTGTTTGATCTTCTCTGTCCGAGCACACATTTGGCCCAGAAAAACACACCTTTAAATCTTCTAACTAATGCAGATGCACAGGTGTGTGTGTGTTGTCTCAGTTTGATTTAAGGTGTTAGAAGTGTATTTATTGAAAACCATGTTTTTACATTAATTGAATATCAGTAATGGAATAACTGAACACAAGGCACTGACTTTTGGTGTTAAATTGAAGCAAGAATCCCTGCTTCTCCTGTCACCAAATTGTGTGATCCACGACACATCGCTTTACTTTATTAGGTATCATTTTCATCAGCCCTCTAGTTTTCAGTCACATTGAAGTAGTTAATTACAGGATCTGCGCTTTACAAGAGCACCACTTATGTATGGGTAATGTTAAATAGTTACAGTGTAGCCTACATAAGTATAGCACAAGACAAACTCACACACTTTGGGTTACTCGTGGCAGTGTTTTGGCAAGGGCCCCACCAGACACCTACTTCGTGTTTAAAAGAAACTTTCAATGCATGCCACTCAATACAGTTATTTGATCATATGTACTTAATTGATTCAATGACAAATTTAAAAAGTAGATATTTTTTGTAATTTTTAAATCATCCCATTTTTTTCATGACCCTAATTACCTGATTTACATCTTTTGATACTCAGCTTGTGCTTTGCCTCTTAGGGCCAAGCCAGACCCCCACTCCTCCTCCCCTTAAAAATGTCCTTGCCTCCCCCTCCCCCACATATATAAATGTAGTGCCCCAGGGCGGCTCCTTCTCTATGGCAAAGGAGCGTCGCCCCACCGGCTGTGTCAGAAGCAAGCAAATAAAACAATAGTTTGTTTTCTATGTCTGCTCCCGGCACAGCCAGCAGGGCAGGGAGGGGCTGGGCCACGGGTGGTGGAGAGAGTGGACTCAAGTGCGCATGTGTGTTTGGCCGGCCGTCTGAGGCAGGCCAAAAACACACACGCACTTAGGTTTCTCCAGCCTGGCTGTGGAAACTGCACAGACCCCAGGGCTGCATCTGAGCCGCAGTCACTGGTTTTGCATTAGAGCAGCCCAGGATTGCTGGGGAGTCTGATCTGGTGTCCCAGCAGTGAATGCGAGCACTTTCTAGAGTCTTCCCTCAACTATCGCCAGTTATCCTTTTCAATCCAACTAACAGACACCACTCACATTAACTTCCTATACTAATCCACCACTAATCCTTTCATGGTTCCTGTGTAGTGTGCTACTCGCCGAAAAGCACTTCAGTGCCTCATCAGGGGTAGTAAGCGCTACATAAATACAATTACAAATACTCCGCAGGATTCTGTGCTGCTTACGTGTGCATAAAACCCAGAGGTGGGTGTCTAGGTTCTTTGTGATACGTTTTGAAGCGCTCAGCTCCCAATCTGGAAACTACACCTGTGCTGTGAATTAAAGGCTTCCTCCTTGGGAGTGCTCTGTGGTCCGTTGTTGCCCCCTGCTGGCAGGTTTTGAAAGTATGCCCTTTGAAAGTCTTCTTAGTGCTCTGCACCCCCCCCCCCCGCTCTCCAGGATTCGTTTGAGTTGGTCCAGAGTCGTCTCATATTGTTATGGACACACAGAAAGGCTCACGTGGCCAGGCATGTTGGTTGTTTCACACTCTTTCTGTTTCTTTAGTCCACATTTGAGAGGTGGGCAATGCGAGGCTCTCTCCTATGTTCGTGAACATTCTACAGTATGCTTTTGCCCCTTTTCCTCTTTTCTCTGAGGCCCTGGCTAGAAATTAATCACCACATTAGAACTGTGTGGATCCCAAAGAATCACACGGGTGCTAGTGTTTCACCATAAATATCTCAGTGCTGAACCTTTCTGTGACTCCACTGTTCAAGAGTCACTTCCTATGAATAAGACTAACAAAGAAAAGGGAACACCACAGTTCATGAAATGAATTGTCCTTGTTCTGGAAGATAAACATATCTAAAGGATGATCCATATCCAAGCTGAAGAAAAAGTTCTTCTTCTTTTTAATCATCATACCATACTTCAGTATAACAAATTGACCCAGCCAACGTGTTTCGCCCTGTAAGGACTTCATCAGGGTTGTTTTGTCCATGAGTATTTCATATATGTTACGTTATATATACCCTTTTCTTTGTTAAGGTCCTGACTTGGATCTGGAATGATGGGGTCCAAGGTGATGCCTCTTTATACAAGAGAATGTCTACTCCTGAAACCTGTCAGACTCTCTATTTAGTATCATCTTGCCAAAGGCTCTGTTTGCTGGAGCTTAAGTTGAGTGCCTACACGTCTGTAGGACAGGGTTGTCCAGGATTGGTTGGAAGGAGTGGTCCAGCCCTCCAGGAAGACTTAATCACTTATGGATTGCTGCCGCCATTGAGCGACACTGAGGGCGTAGTCTGCAGCCAGGGATTGTGGCCCTTGCATTGTCAGCCCTGGCTGGGCCTGGAATACTTGCAAGGAGGATCTGATCTGGGCCAAGATGTTTTCTTTCTCAGAGGATAGACTAGTGTGTGATCAAGGCTTTCAGTGAATCCTGGCATGCTTTGTGTCTACTGAGAAATTTGCACACCACCTCATTAAGGGGCTTCCCTGCTCAGGCCCTTGTCTCTGCTTTGGTACTGGCTCACCTTCAGTCCATTTATGCCCTTTTCAGGGGCCTCACTCCCTAAAGATTTTTTTCCCATCTCTGGGTGGCCATTACACCTAATAGACACTGAGATGGGGATGGGAGCAGGGATTTTGGAGTCCAGGGCACCGTATTTGAGAGTCCGGAGCTTGTAAATCCCAGGCTAATGATTGTTCCTAAGGCCTCTCCCCAGGAACAAATAGATCGCTCCTCCTTGCTTATTCCATCAATTGTCATTGCTGACGAGGCACCACATAGTCACTGGATGTTGCCCTTGCTGCACCTGACACAATGCCAGACATCTGTTGCTTTGATGTCTATTTATTTCAGGATGAGGGGCCTTTTGTCTGCTCCAGTGTCTCTGCAGCTCTTCCCATTTGACTTTTTGTTAGCCTAGCCCTTGGAGGAGGTAGACACCCAGTCTGTGATGTACCACTGGAGACTCGAGTGAGTCTGGAATGAGTGACAGCTGGCCTCTGAAGTTGATGTATTCGTGCCAGTCACTTAACTTCTCCCACACATTTTTCTGGTCACTACCGGATGGACGTAAGTGGGGCTATGGCATTGGCGTTTCATGCAAGGGTTTTGTCGGCCTTTCTGTGAGTGTAAGATTGCTCTTGGGAAATAAGTTTTGGGGGTGGTGGGCACCAGTGCCAGGTTTCTTTTGTTTGATGACTCTGGCGTATTATTACAAGTTGAGGGCTAGATAGCGCAATAATGAGCTAATAATTTGGTTACTCTCCGATAATGACATTACTGTGATTGAATGTTCTTCCTCCTCCTCCCAGTGCGTGTGCCCCACCCTCCTGCCTGGGATGGACTAACTGATGACACCAAGCCTAAGGACTTTAGGTGGGCAACATCAGAGGTTGATTAGAGGAGGAGATTTTTTAAAGATCTGTTGCTCAGAGGGCAGGCGTTGCCCTATGGAAATTAAAAGTGATTGGGACTTTCCGGGGACGTGGAGTGCCTTTCTGTGAGGTGGGCTCACCTCAGGATTGGGGTGAGGAACTCCAGTTGGACTGATTAGATCATGGTCAGACATTAAACAATCAACAGTTGTTGCTTCTTCTCAGTGTCCTTCAGGCTCACCCCCCCACCCAAGATGGCTTCCAAAGAGCACCAGAAGTCGACACATCAACCTCCTGGCGGTTCCAGCTGCTTTCCTCAAGAGCCTTGTGACTTTAGAAGGTAGCCTTCTTAAAATGGCGGGAGGAGGCGAAGGACATCTAGGCTCATATACCCTGCAAAAAGCAAAACGCACTAGAGATAGAAGGGATCCTGTCGTGTTAACTAGCCCAAGCTGACGGCGCACTCTCTGGAGGTGTCACAAGCCTCTTAAATATGATTTTTATGTGAAAGGCGGGATTAGAAATCAAATATCCTCGGCATTGACCTACATACGTTTTCCGCTCCCATAGCTGAGATTATTCTTCCTCAGCAGTGTTCTCAAGAGGGGGAGAGAAAAGCTCTCTGAACGACTCGGATCCTTATTCCTCCTTCGACCTGCTTCATGAACTTTCTCTTCACAGCATCACCGCCAGTCCTTAAAACTTCGGATGCCACAAAATGGCTGTGCTTGTCCGCTTTAAAGAAAAGAGAGGGCTTTTTTTTTTTTTTTTTTTTTTAAATAAGTGTGCCTCTCCCCCAGGAGAAGTCCTCCCACCACAAATTGCTCCAAAGTGGTAGATGGTGGCACTGGATTACTCCTCCATCAGTTAGTCCTTCTGTCGATGTGTGTCACAAACTGACTGTATGGTCAGAGGATGCTACATTGTGTCATACTCTGCCAGTGACCTCACTAGCGGTCCTTTCTCTGTAACTGACCGCGCGGACAGAGGATGCTACATTGTGTCATACTCTGTCAGTGACCTCACTAACAGTCCTTTCTCTGTAACTGACCGGGTGGTCAGAGGATGCTTCATTGTGTCATACTCCGCCGGTGACCTCACCAACGGTCCTTTCTCTGTAAGTAACCGGGTGGTCAGAGGATGCTACATTGTGTCATACTCTGCCAGTGACCTCACTAACGGTCCTTTCTCTGTAACTGAACGCATCCTTTCTCTGTAACTGACAGTGCGGTCAGAGGATGCTGCATGTTGTCATACTCGGTCAGTGACCTCACTAACGGTCCTTTCTCTGTAACTGACCGGGTGGTCAGAGGATGCTGCATTGTATCATACTCTGCCAGTGACCTCACTTGCGGTCCTTTCTCTGTAACTGACCGCGCGGACAGAGGATGCTGCATTGTGTCAAACTCTGCCAGTGACCTCACTAACAGTCCTTTTTCTGTAACTGACCAAGCGGGTGGAGGATGCTACATTGTGTCATACTCTGCCAGTGACCTCACTAACGGTCCTTTCGCTGTAACTGACCGCGCGGACAGAGGATGCTACATTGTGTCATACTCTGCCAGTGACCTCGCTAGCGGTCCTTTCTCTGTAACTGACAGTGAGTGCGGTCAGAGGATGCTGCGTATTGTCATACTCTCAGTGACCTCACTAACAGTCCTTTCTCTGTAACTGACCGGGTGGTCAGAGGATGCTTCATTGTGTCATACTCCGCCGGTGACCTCACCAACGGTCCTTTCTCTGTAAGTAACCGGGTGGTCAGAGGATGCTTCATTGTTTCATACTCTGCTAGTGACCTCACTTGCAGTCCTTTCTCTGTAACTGACCGCGCGGACAGAGGATGCTACATTGTGTCATACTCTGCTAGTGACCTCACTTGCAGTCCTTTCTCTGTAACTGACCGCGCGGACAGAGGATGCTTCATTGTTTCATACTCTGCTAGTGACCTCACTTGCAGTCCTTTCTCTGTAACTGACCGCGCGGACAGAGGATGCTACATTGTGTCATACTCTGCTAGTGACCTCACTTGCAGTCCTTTCTCTGTAACTGACCGCGTGGACAGAGGATGCTGCATTGTGTCAAACTCTGCCAATGACCTTACACGCAGTCTTTTTTCTAGGTCTGTGTAGCTCACTACGCAGGTGGAGGATGCTACATTGTCCTAAAGTCTGCCCATGAATTCACTAATTGCCCTCTTTGTACACAAGATCCCATAAATTGGTGGTCAAGACATCTCAGCAGAAAAGGGGTGGAGTCAAGCGGGTTGGATTCATGAAAAGCCTCCTGGCATTCCTCTTATCTATTTATTTATTAAAATCTCTGCTGCAAGGAAATTAGCAACAAGGACAAATGTGACCTTAAATCTGTTCTTGTTTACTTAATTGGTTTCTACCACACCGTATTTTAAAAATATATTATGGGGTTAAGGCGCTTGCTGCAGAGCTGTTTGTGTGCCCAGCAGTCTTCAGAAAGCAGTGATAACGGTAAGATACTTCTGGTGGTTAAAGCAC
This sequence comes from Pleurodeles waltl, assembly GCF_031143425.1. NCBI lineage: Eukaryota > Metazoa > Chordata > Amphibia > Caudata > Salamandridae > Pleurodeles > Pleurodeles waltl. The sequence continues at coordinate 1,513,397,450 of NC_090447.1, forward strand.
TTGCTGGAGAGACCTATGTTGTGCTTGTCACAGGTGTGACTCATCCGAAAGTAGCATAGAGGGTTAATAGCTTGCTGCAAAGCGCACCGTGGAACCTGTGGATCGGATTTGTATTTTATTTAGATAGCTCAGTGATTTAGTACTTTTTTCACAGAGATCCTATCTTTAGTTACAATCCTAATATAGCTCATTGAGGCTATGCCTCAGCATCAAGCAACTGCGTGTCAATTTCAGGGCATAGGTTTACAATTTTATTGTCTTTTTTTTTTTCTCAATCGATTGTTAATCTAAAATTGCTAAAAACTGTTCCTTTGGGTACTAATGAAGTCCTAATATTACAGACAACCTCAGATGGTGCATTAAGTTTTAAACCACAAGTTTCTGTTCCCCCAGACCAAGCACATATAATTCCTACCAGTATGGATTATATGTGACTATTACACCCTGTAACCCTCATTGTTTTCCATTACATTCCCTGTACATTGATTTACTTGTATGGTTCATTGTCTGTGTACATCTATGTGTGGTGTAAAGTCCTCTAACACCCTACTGTGGGATGAGTAGGGTAATCAAAGAATTTAAATAAAAAATACAATAGAAAGTGCTATTTAAATCGTTATTAGTGTAATTATTAGTACAGGTACATATGATAGTTTTACAGCACATGCATTTGTTACGTAGAGGGGTTGAATAAAGTTTTTTATTTTTTTTAAACCCCTGCGTACAAATCATAGTTTCTCTTAAGCACTGTGAAGTGAAAATAAGCTGGGCTACTTTGTTTCCCTGCATAGCAGTGGCACGCAGGTGTTAGGTTCTGGAAATATCAAAGCCACAATGGGACTCCAAACAAGCATTTGCAATGCAATGAGTCTCACGTTTGCTCAAGTTAGAGCTATTGGAGTTGTAAATTCCTAACTCGACTTTTCTTGCCACATAAATTGAAAATGAAAAGTAAAACAGTTGACATAAGAGAGCCGATTCAAAGTGCCACGGCCGCCATGAGCATCAGTGAAAGGAGAGACACAAAAGGAAAAAGAAGTTCACTTGCAGCAAACGTATCGGCAATAGTGCAATTATCCATGTAACAGAGTCAATGGCCGAGATGGTAACAAAACTGCCCCAAGGAGGGACAAATGTAAAGCATTTACCAATGGTAACAAAGGATTTTTGAAAGGCAAGCCCACGAACGAGTGAGTGTGGTAGGCGTGTGGTGGGCATGGTTAAAAGCCGACAATACTTACAACATGTCAAAGCGCTTGCGGGCTCGACCTAAAATAAAGAGGGTTGATGCCCGTTTAAGGGAGTTCTTTCTGGTGTTCCTACCCGGAAGTGAAAAGAAGATCACCACCTGTAAGTTACTTTCCCGAACCTAAAGCAGACAACATGCAGGTGATGTTTAAAGTGGACCAGTGTAGACAGATTACACTGGGGTAAGTTCAGCGTATTTTAATGGGGGTCGACTAAGATCTCTGATCCGGCTGAGTAGTGCCTGCGGGATCCAGGATCTAGCTGGACCCTTCTCATTTTATGCACCGTCTGGTGGGCTCTTTAACTGACGGTGGATGCTGTCCCAGCATGCTTCGTCGTGCCAAACTCTGCCAGTTACCTCAAAATGTCCTTTCTGTAGGTCTCTGTGATTGGCGCTGTGGACTGGCCCTGTTGTGACCTCACAGTAACTGCAATATAAACATACCATATTCTGCAACATATTACAAAGTGGACTAGTGGTATAGTCCCCACCTGTCACACCAGGAGACCTGGTTCCTGACCTCCAGCTTCTAACACTGGGTGATCTTGGGCACATCTTGTGGCTCAAGTCCCTTTTATTCTGATGCACATAAAATACTTGAACACTAACTGTGTGCACAGAGACACGTATCTGTCCAAGAAATCTGCGCTCACGCCATTAATAAAAAGAAAAATAGTCTGAATTCTACAGCTGTGGAAAACCGAGATTCCTCAGGATCACCGGAGCATACAAGCTAAAATACACAAGCTCAGAATACAAATGTATATGTTTTCATACACAGGGCTGCAGTAGACATCATGTGATAAAAAGGAAACTAGTTATGCAGCTGCAGAAACTGAAACCGTTGGGATTAGTATGCAGTCGACCTTCAGACTCCTATAAATATGTAAACTTTCAGAGCTGAGTAAGCGGTTACAGAAACCCTCGCCTACTGAGGACAAGGCTTTACGCATCAAATGCCGGAACAACTTGGTGTCATGGTTTAGCTGTTGCATTAAAGCAATACTTTTACATTCCAGCCTGCTAACTCCAAGTTTCCTTTCTCATGAATGGTTGCCTGACGCCAGGCACGATCTCATGGTAGACTTGTGTCAGGTGGAATGAGACTGATGTATTGTGTCTGATGTTTGAGACCCGTGTGTCTGATGTTTAACCCTCTAGGTTTGCTTGTTGTGATGTTTGAGCCCTGTGACAGTCTGATGTTTAGCACTCTAGGCTTGCTTGTTGTGATGTTTGAGACCCGTGTGTCTGATGTTTAACCCTCTAGGCTTGCTTGTTGTGATGTTTGAGCCTGTGACAGTCTGATGTTTAGCACTCTGGGCTTGCTTGTTGTGATGTTTGAGCCTGTGACAGTCTGATGTTTAGCACTCTAGGCTTGCTTGTTGTGATGTTTGAGACCCGTGTGTCTGATGTTTAACCCTCTAGGTTTGCTTGTTGTGATGTTTGAGCCCTGTGACAGTCTGATGTTTAGCACTCTAGGCTTGCTTGTTGTGATGTTTAAGCCCTGTGACAGTCTGATGTTTAGCACTCTGGGCTTGCTTGTTGTGATGTTTGAGCCTGTGACAGTCTGATGTTTATCCCTCTGGGCTTGCTTGTTGTGATGTTTGAGCCTGTGACAGTCTGATGTTTAGCACTCTAGGCTTGCTTGTTGTGATGTTTGAGCCCTGTGACAGTCTGATGTTTAACCCTCTAGGCTTGCTTGTTGTGATGTTTGAGCCTGTGACAGTCTGATGTTTAGCACTCTGGGCTTGCTTGTTGTGATGTTTGAGCCTGTGACAGTCTGATGTTTAGCACTCTGGGCTTGCTTGTTGTGATGTTTGAGCCTGTGACAGTCTGATGTTTAGCACTCTAGGCTTGCTTGTTGTGATGTTTGAGCCCTGTGACAGTCTGATGTTTAACACTCTAGGCTTGCTTGTTGTGATGTTTGAGCCCTGTGACAGTCTGATGTTTAGCACTCTAGGCTTGCTTGTTGTGATGTTTGAGACCCGTGTGTCTGATGTTTAACCCTCTAGGCTTGCTTGTTGTGATGTTTGAGCCTGTGACAGTCTGATGTTTAGCACTCTAGGCTTGCTTGTTGTGATGTTTGAGCCTGTGACAGTCTGATGTTTAGCACTCTAGGCTTGCTTGTTGTGATGTTTGAGCCTGTGACAGTCTGATGTTTAGCACTCTAGGCTTGCTTGTTGTGATGTTTGAGACCCGTGTGTCTGATGTTTAACCCTCTAGGTTTGCTTGTTGTGATGTTTGAGCCCTGTGACAGTCTGATGTTTAGCACTCTAGGCTTGCTTGTTGTGATGTTTAAGCCCTGTGACAGTCTGATGTTTAGCACTCTGGGCTTGCTTGTTGTGATGTTTGAGCCTGTGACAGTCTGATGTTTAGCACTCTAGGCTTGCTTGTTGTGATGTTTGAGCCCTGTGACAGTCTGATGTTTAGCACTCTGGGCTTGCTTGTTGTGATGTTTGAGCCTGTGACAGTCTGATGTTTAGCACTCTGGGCTTGCTTGTTGTGATGTTTGAGCCCTGTGACAGTCTGATGTTTAGCACTCTAGGCTTGCTTGTTGTGATGTTTGAGCCCTGTGACAGTCTGATGTTTAGCACTCTAGGCTTGCTTGTTGTGATGTTTGAGCCCTGTGACAGTCTGATGTTTAGCACTCTAGGCTTGCTTGTTGTGTGTTTCTATTGGCTGCTGTGAGACTGCACAGAGCCAGTCACTTTGCCAAATGCCAGGCACAGTCAGCAGGTTGCCTGTCTAAGGGGCTTGTGTATTACAACTACTGGGAACATTTTGAATGGTCGTGTCTGGGCCATTCTTGGGTGTCTCCGTCAGTCATTCTTGGGTGCGTCAGTCCTTACCTGGTGGTGAATCCGTTGTTTGGGGGCCCTGTGTGAGCTGTGACCTTGTATGTGTTGAGCTTAGGTGTTTCTGTTTAGCTACTTCTAGTGTGGCTCATTGGGAGCCATTGTTTGGCAGCCCAGTGGGAGCCATTGTTTGACAACCTGATGGGACCCCATGTTTGACGACCCAGTGGGAGCCATTGTTTGGCTTCCCAATAGCATCCGTAGTTTGTTGGTGGCCCAATGGATGCTGTTGTTTGGCAGCCTGGTCGAACCCACTGTTTGGCACCCAAGTGGGAGCCATTTGACACCCCAGTGGTTGCCATTGCTTGGCCGACCAATGAGAGACATTGCTTGGCAGCCCAGGGGGAGCTATCATTTGGCAGCCCAAGGGGGAGCCATTGTTTGGCATCTCAGGGGGAACCATTGTTTGGCATCTCAGGGGGAGCCATTGTTTGGCTGTCCATTGGAAGCCATTGTTTGGCTGCCCATTAGGAGCCATTGTTTGTTGGTGGTCCAACGGATGCCATTGTTTGCCTGCCCAGTGGGAGCCATTATTTAGCAGCCCGAGGTGTTCCATTGTTTGGCAGCCCAGTGGGTAACCTTGCTTGTTAGCCCAGTGTGAGCCATTGCTTGGTGGCTCTGTGTGAGTAATGCTCAGTGTCCCTGTATGCATCATGCTTGGATGTTTGTGTTATTTCTTGGGTGGTCGTGTGTAAGTCAATCTTGGGAGGCCCTGCCAGCCATTCTTGTGTGACCTGTGCGAGTTCTTGTAAGTAGCTTGAAGAGTCATTCCTGATGGATTCCTCGAGTCATTGTTAGGCAACTGTAAAGAAATGGCTCCCTGTTGCAGTTACCCCCCACTTTTTGCCTGATACTGATGCTGACTTGACTGAGAAGTGTGCTGGGACCCTGCTAACCAGGCCCCAGCACCAGTGTTCCTTCACCTAAAATGTACCATTGTCTCCACAATTGGCACAACCCTGGCACCCAGGTAAGTCCCTTGTAACTGGTACTTCTAGTACCAAGGGCCCTGATGCCAGGGAAGGTCTCTAAGGGCTGCAGCATGTCTTATGCCACCCTAGGGACCCCTCACTCAGCACAGACACACTGCTTACCAGCTTGTGTGTGCTAGTGAGAACAAAATGAGTAAGTCGACATGGCACTCCCCTCAGGGTGCCATGCCAGCCTCTCACTGCCTATGCAGTATAGGTAAGACACCCCTCTAGCAGGCCTTACAGCCCTAAGGCAGGGTGCACTATACCATAGGTGAGGGCACCAGTGCATGAGCACTGTGCCCCTACAGTGTCTAAGCAAAACCTTAGACATTGTGCCAGACATTTTTTAGAGAGAATTAAAGTGATAGAAAAAGAGAAAAAAGTTTTCAGAACTTTTTGGAAAGACAGAAAAAAACTTTTTAAACTTTTAAGAACTTTTTGAAAGTTTAGAAGTACTTTTCAGCACTTTAGAAAAGAGTGAAAAGAGGAAATGCAAAACTTTTTGGCTATGTGTATATACACTGACCTTGTTTTGTATATTTTTCTCTTATGAAAAGTACAATGACAAGAGTGGTAAGTAGTCTCAAGCACTTATCCCACCACTGCACAACCAATGTAGGAGGCTGGACTGGCTTGTAGTGAGTACCAAGGGGTACTTGCACCTTGCACCAGGCCCAGTTATCCCTTATTAGTGTATAGTGTGTCTAGCAGCTTAGGCTGATAGATAATGGTAGCTTAGCAGAGCAGCTTAGGCTGAACTAGGAGACGTGTGAAGCTACTACAGTACCACTTAGTGTCATATGCACAATATCATAAGAAAACACAATACACAGTTATACTAAAAATAAAGGTACTTTATTTTTATGACAATATGCCAAAGTATCTTAGAGTGTACCCTCAGTGAGAGGATAGGAAATATACACAAGATATATATACACAATAGCAAAAATATGCAGTATAGTCTTAGAAAACAGTGCAAACAATGTATAGTTACAATAGGATGCAATGGGGAAACATAGGGATAGGGGCAACACAAACCATATACTCCAGAAGTGGAATGCGCACCACGAATGGACCCCAAACCTATGTGACGTTGTAGAGGGTCGCTGGTACTATTAGAAAATAGTGAGAGTTAGCACAATAACCCTCCCCAAGACCCTGAAAAGTGAGTGCAAAGTGCACTAAAGTTCCCCTAAGGACAAAAGAGTCGTGTTAGAGGAATAATGCAGGAAAGACACAAACCAGCAATGCAACAACTGTGGATTTCCAATCTAGGGTACCTGTGGAACAAGGGGACCAAGTTCAAAAGTCACAAGCAAGTCGGAGATGGGCAGATGCCCAGGAAATGCCAGCTGCGGGTGCAAAGAAGCTTCGACTGGACAGAAGAAGCTGAGGTTTCTGCAGGAACGAAAAGGGCTAGAGACTTCCCCTTTGGTGGACGGATCCCTCTCGCCTTGGAGAGTCGTGCAGAAGTGCTTTCTCGCCGGAAGGACGCCAACAAGCCTTGCTACACGCAAATCGTGCGTTTGGCGTTTTTGGACGCTGCTGGGGCCCAGGAGGGACCAGGAGGTCGCAAATTGGACCTGCAGAGAGAGGGGACGTTGAGCAAGACAAAGAGCCCTCACTGAAGCAGGTAGCACCCGGAGAAGTGCCAGAAACAGGCACTACGAGGATGCGTGAAACGGTGCTCGCCGAAGTTGCACAAAGGAGTCCCACGTCGCCGGAGACCAACTTAGAAAGTCGTGCAATGCAGGTTAGAGTGCCGTGGACCCAGGCTTGGCTGTGCACGAAGGATTTCCGCCGGAAGTACACAGGGGCCGGAGTAGCTTGCAAAGTCGCGGTTCCCAGCAATGCAGCCCAGCGAGGTGAGGCAAGGACTTACCTCCACCAAACTTGGGCTGAAGAGTCACTGGACTGTGGGGGTCACTTGGACAGCGTCGCTGGATTCGAGGGACCTCGCTCGTCGTGCTGAGAGGAGACCCAAGGGACTGGTAATGCAGCTTTTTGGTGCCTGCGGTTGCAGGGGGAAGATTCCGTCGACCCACGGGAGATTTCTTCGGAGCTTCTGGTGCAGAGAGGAGGCAGGCTACCCCCACAGCATGCACAAGCAGGAAAACAGTCGAGAAGGCGGCAGGATCAGCGTTACAGAGTTGCAGTAGTCGTCTTTGCTACTATGTTGCAGGTTTGCAGGCTTCCAGCGCGGTCAGCGGTCGTTTCCTTATCAGAAGGTGAAGAGAGAGATGCAGAGGAACTCGGATGAGCTCTTGCATTCGTTATCTGAAGTTTCCCCAGAGACAGAGACGATAAATAGCCAGAAAAGAGGGTTTGGCTACCTAGGAGAGAGGAAAGGCTACTAACACCTGAAGGAGCCTATCAGCAGGAGTCTCTGACGTCACCTGGTGGCACTGGCCACTCAGAGCAGTCCAGTGTGCCAGCAGCACCTCTGTTTCCAAGATGGCAGAGGTCTGGAGCACACTGGAGGAGCTCTGGACACCTCCCAGGGGAGGTGCAGGTCAGGGGAGTGGTCACTCCCCTTTCCTTTGTCCAGTTTCGCGCCAGAGCAGGGGCTAAGGGGTCCCTGAACCGGTGTAGACTGGCTTATGCAGAATTGGGCACATCTGTGCCCAAGAAAGCATTTCCAGAGGCTGGGGGAGGCTACTCCTCCCCTGCCTTCACACCATTTTCCAAAGGGAGAGGGTGTCACACCCTCTCTCAGAGGAAGTTCTTTGTTCTGCCATCCTGGGCCAGGCCTGGCTGGACCCCAGGAGGGCAGATGCCTATCTGAGGGGTTGGCAGCAGCAGCAGCTGCAGTGAAACCCCAGGAAGGGCAGTTTGGCAGTACCAGGGTCTGTGCTACAGACCACTGGGATCATGGGATTGTGCCAACTATGCCAGGATGGCATAGAGGGGGCAATTCCATGATCATAGACATGTTACATGGCCATATTCGGAGTTACCATGGTGAAGCTACATATAGGTAGTGACCTATATGTAGTGCACGCGTGTAATGGTGTCCCCGCACTCACAAAGTTCAGTGAATTGGCTCTGAACAATGTGGGGGCACCTTGGCTAGTGCCAGGGTGCCCACACACTAAGTAACTTTGCACCTAACCTTTACCAGGTAAAGGTTAGACATATAGGTGACTTATAAGTTACTTAAGTGCAGTGTAAAATGGCTGTGAAATAACGTGGACGTTATTTCACTCAGGCTGCAGTGGCAGGACTGTGTAAGAATTGTCAGAGCTCCCTATGGGTGGCAAAAGAAATGCTGCAGCCCATAGGGATCTCCTGGAACCCCAATACCCTGGGTACCTCAGTACCATATACTAGGGAATTATAAGGGTGTTCCAGTAAGCCAATGTAAATTGGTAAAAATGGTCACTAGCCTGTTAGTGACAATTTGAAAGTAATGAGAGAGCATAACCACTGAGGTTCTGGTTAGCAGAGCCTCAGTGAGACAGTTAGGCACCACACAGGGAACATGTACATGCACACCTATGAGCACTGGGGCCCTGTGTGACAGGGTCCCAGTGACACATACATATAGGCCACAAACCTATGAGCACTGGGGTCCTGACCAGCAGGATCCCAGTGACACATAACAACCATACTGAAAACATAGTGTTTTCACTATGAGCACTGGGGCCTGGCTATCAGGATCCCAGTGAGACAGTGAAAACAGTGACAAACACCCTGACATACACTCACAAACAGGCCAAAAGTGGGGGTAACAAGGCTAGAAAGAGGCTACTTTCTCACAAAGTGCAGGGTAGCCATAAGAGTATATGGTCTGGGAGTCTGTTTTACACGAACTCCACAGCACCATAATGGCTACACTGAAAACTGGGAAGTTTGGTATCAAACTTCTCAGCACAATAAATGCACACTGATGCCAGTGTACATTTTATTGTAAAATACACCACAGAGGGCACCTTAGAGGCGCCCCCTGAAACCTATCCGACTATCTGTGTAGGCTGACTGGTTCCAGCAGCCTGCCACACTAGAGACATGTTGCTGGCCCCATGGGGAGAGTGCCTTTGTCACTCTGAGGCCAGTAACAAAGCCTGCACTGGGTGGAGATGCTAACACCTCCCCCAGGCAGGAGCTGTAACACCTGGCGGTGAGCCTCAAAGGCTCACCCCTTTGTCACAGCACCACAGGACACTCCAGCTTAGTGGAGTTGCCCGCCCCCTCCGGCCACGGCCCCCACTTTTGGCGGCAAGGCTGGAGGAAACCAAGAAAACAACAAGGAGGAGTCACTGGCCAGTCAGGACAGCCCCTAAGGTGTCCTGAGCTGAAGTGACTCTAACTTTTAGAAATCCTCCATCTTGCAGATGGAGGATTCCCCCAATAGGATTAGGGATGTGACCCCCTCCCCTTGGGAGGAGGCACAAAGAGGGTGTACCCACCCTCAGGGCTAGTAGCCATTGGCTACTAACCCCCCAGACCTAAACACGCCCTTAAATTTAGTATTTAAGGGCTCCCCTGAACCTAGAAAAACAGATTCCTGCAACTAACAAGAAGAAGGACTGCTGAGCTGACAAACCCCTGCAGAGGAAGAACAGAAGACACCAACTGCCTTGGCCCCAGACTTACCGGCCTGTCTCCTGCCTTCCAAAGAAACCTGCTCCAGCGACGCTTTCCAAGGGACCAGCGACCTCTGAATCCTCTGAGGACTGCCCTGCTTCGAAAAAGACAAGAAACTCCAGAGGACAGCGGCACTGCTCCAAAAGAACTGCAACTTTGTTACAAGGAGCAGATTTAAAGACCCCTGCAACTCCCCGCAAGAAGCGTGAGACTTGCAACACTGCACCCGGCGACCCCGATTCGACTGGTGGAGAACAACCAACTCAGGGAGGACCCTCCGGCGACTCTACGACTGTGAGTAACCAAAGTTGTCCCCCCTGAGCCCCCACAGCGACGCCTGCAGAGGGAATCCCCAGGCTCCCCCTGACTGCGACTGTCTGAACTCCATTTCCCGACGGCTGGGAAAGACCCTGCACCCGCAGCCCCCAGCCCCTAAAGAAACAGAACTTCTGTGCAGGAGTGACCCCCAGGAGGCCCTCTACCTTGCCCAGGTGGTGGCTACCCCGAGGAGCCCCCCCTTGCCTGCCTGCGACGCTGAAGAGATCCCTCGATCTCTCATTGACTTCCATTGAAAACCCGACGCGTGTTTGCACACTGCACCCGGCCGCCCCCGCGCTGCTGAGGGTGTACTTTTTGTGCTGACTTGTGTCCCCCCCGGTGCCCTACAAAACCCCCCTGGTCTGCCCTCCAAAGACGCGGGTACTTACCTGCTGGCAGACTGGAACCGGGGCACCCCCTTCTCTCCATTATAGCCTATGCGTTTTGGGCACCTCTTTGACCTTTGCACCTGACCGGCCCTGAGCTGCTGGTGTGATAACTTTGGGGTTGCTCTGAACCCCCAACGGTGGGCTACCTTGGACCCAAACCTGAGACTTGTAAGTGATTTACTTACCTGACAAAACTAACAAAAACTTACCTCCCCCAGGAACTGTGAAAATTGCACTGTGTCCACTTTTAAAACAGCTTATTGTGTTTTATGTAAAAAGTATACATGCTAAAGTAATGATTCAAAGTTCCTAGAGTACTTACCTGCAATACCTTTCAAATGAGATATTACATGTAAAATTTGAACCTGTGGTTCTTAAAATAAACTAAGAAAAGGTATTTTTCTATAACAAAACCTATTGGCTGGATTTGTCTCTGAGTGTGTGTACCTCATTTATTGTCTATGTGTATGTACAACAAATGCTTAACACTACTCCTTTGATAAGCCTACTGCTCGACCACACTACCACAAAATAGAGCATTAGTATTATCTCTTTTTGCCACTATCTTACCTCTAAGGGGAACCCTTGGACTCTGTGCATGCTATTCCTTACTTTGAAATAGCACATACAGAGCCAACTTCCTACAGCAACCATCTCAGGTATTTGGAAATTGGCATTTTGCTGTTTATTTTTTGTTCACCCTGTGAGAGTCGCTCACGGGCATCCATGTTCTTAGGTCACCCTGGAGTTGTTCTCGAGTGGCCATCGGTGTCACTTTCTTGTGTGGTTCCAAGCCTTTCCTTGGTGGCTCGTGTGAGATGAACTGATGTTTGTCTACAGCTCCAGGGCGCAGATTTGCATGTCCACATAAGTGTCCATCTCTTTGGGCATTCCTTGTCATCCTCAGTGGGTAGACTATATTGATTTAATGTAAAGCTCCGTGAGATGTGCGTGTAGGGGGTCCACAAATTTCAGCCCAACAACCATGTATTGTAGTATCTGCAAATTCTGAGATTCAATCTTGCGCAGTAGGAGGCGCGGAGGAAATGTGAGCTAAGGTGGAGGTTCTTAGACCAACTGTTAGGTCTTTCTTCCAATTCGGTTTTCCCATTTTAAACTTGTAGCAGAATATTCCCTTCTCTGTATGGTGTTCTGGGCGTGGATGGATATATTGAGGTGGTTCCACCAAACATGGATTGTATGTAAGGGGTTTTTGTTCACACCTGATTATAATGTCTTCTGTTTTATACACACGCTCCTTGCCCTGTGGCCATCCTGTGCCCTCTTGCGTTGCAGCTTGTCTCTTCCCATCGGCATAAGCCTGAGTGCCGCGTTGCCTCATGTTTTGGAAGGGGCTGGGTCACGTCTTCTGATGCTGTTTGACTCGATGTGTGACCATAGTACAATAACCTGATTTTCACCCTCTTTTGAAAATCAATCAATCAAGGATTTCAATCACTGATTTATAAAGCATGGCAAATTAGCCGTGAGGGTCTCAAGGTGCTGAATCAATAAATACAGTAAAAAAAAAAAACATTTTTGTAATTGTATTTCTAGCGTTTACTACCCCTGACGAGGCGTTGAAACGGTTTTCGGTGATAAACTTACGATAAAATGGATTCCTCATGCTTCAGGTGCAAATATATTTGGTGGTCTCTGTGCACAGATTTGCTTCGCGCTGGCAATAGAATGGATTAATTTGGGCATCAGCCAGTCATGGCTCGCAGTGCTAAAAAGGGGCAGTGCGGGTGCAGCGCGAGAGGGGAGGTGGGGAGTTGGGGGGTACATTTAATAAATAAAGAAAAAAAACGTACGTGATCCGCCGACCCGCTCTCCTTTCCATCGTCGGTGCAGGCACAGCCTCCCAGCCTGCCTTGCGGCCAATCCTGATGCTGGATTGGCTGGGAGCGCCCAGCCATGGCGCACCCACGCAGACTGGGAGCCTCACAGGCTCTCTCCAGCCTGGCAACTGTGTTGCTAGGCTGGAGAGAAGCCTGTGCGCATGTGTGTTTGTCCAGCCCGTGACGGCTGGCCAAACACACATGCGCTCTTGAGGGGGAGTGCTGTGCACTCCCCCTCACTGCTCGTCACCCCTATGGCCCGCCGCTTTCTGAGAGAAAGGATAATAAACATAGTTTATTATCCTTTTTTTCTGAAAGGTTTGCAGGTTCTGCTGCTACTGTCGGAGGGGGGCGACGTTCCTCCGCCCTAACAGAGAAGCCGCCCCTGGCATCAGCCCTCTTGTAGCAGACGCCACCTAGTGGTAGGTGCTGGAGACTAAACTGTGATCCCTGTGTTACCAGATTGTATGTAGCATCTGTGACCAAGAGTATTAATGTGCAACGATAGCTGTGTTTGTCATGCCTCTGTGCGAGAACCCAACAACTACTGTGTATACTGATAAAAGGTATTATCGTATTTGCCTTCCGCTGGCGCCGGTCATAAATACATGTTTAAAAGCCGGTCTTCATCCTCACTTTTATTCCTTCTGTATCACCCCAGGTCCAGTCTTTAACGTCTCGGTGCATTCGGACAGTCCATCCGTGTACCAGGGAGAGAGGGTGGAGCTGCACTGCGTCATCACCATCCAAGGGCCGGCTCTGGATCCAGGTAATGTATTGTTCCGCCCCCCTGCCTCGCCGCCTGGCCACAGGTGCTGTCCTGTTACACGCACCCGCCTCGCCGCCTGGCCACAGGTACTGTCCCGCCTCGCCACCTGGCCACAGGTACTGTCCTGTTACACGCACCCGCCTCGCCGCCTCGCCACAGGTACTGTCCTGTTACACGCACCCGCCTCGCCGCCTGGCCACAGGTACTGTCCTGTTACACGCACCCGCCTCGCCACAGGTACTGTCCTGTTACACGCACCCGCCTCGCCGCCTGGCCACAGGTACTGTCCTATTACACGCACCCGCCTCGCCGCCTGGCCACAGGTGCTGTCCTGTTACACGCACCCGCCTCGCCAACTGGCCACAGGTGCTGTCCTGTTACACGCACCCGCCTCGCCGCCTGGCCACAGGTACTGTCCTGTTACACGCACCGCCTCGCCGCCTCGCCACAGGTACTGTCCTGTTACACGCACCCGCCTCGCCGCCTGGCCACAGGTGCTGTCCTGTTACACGCACCCGCCTCGCCACCTGGCCACAGGTGCTGTCCTGTTACACGCACCCGCCTCGCCACCTGGCCACAAGTGCTGCCTCTGCACCAGGCTGGTGGCCGCATGGGTACAGGTACTGTCCTGTTACACGCACCCGCCTCGCCACCTGGCCACAGGTGCTGTACTGTTACACGCACCCACCTCTCCACTGGGCTGGTCGCCACCTGGCCTGGTTACAGGTACTGTCCTGTTTCTCTCACACACCTCTCCACCTGGCTGGTCCCCACCTGGCTTGGGGGCAAGTACTGTCGTGATACACGCACCCACCTCTCCACCTGGCTGCTCGCCACCTGACCTGGGTACAGGCACTGTCCTGTCACACGCATCTGCCTCTCCACGTGGCTGCTTGCCGCCAGGCCTGGGCACGTGTACTGTCCTATTACACGCACCCGCCTCGCCACCTGACCGGGGTACAGGTAATATCCTGTTACACGTACCCGCCTGTCCACCTGGCTGCTCGCCACCTGGCCTGGGAACAGGTATCATCCTGTTACATGCACCCACCTCTACACCTGGCCTGGGTATAGGTTCTTTCCTGTGCCAGGGATCCAGCTCACCAGCTGGTAGGGCTGGCTGCTCTTTCTCACACAACCGTCTCTCCACCTAGCCTGGGTACAGGTACTATCTTGTGCAATGCACCCACCTTGTGTACAGGCACTGTTCTGTGTCACACACCCACCTCTCCACCTGTCTGGTCGCCACCAAGCCTGGGCACAGGTACTGCCATGTTCCGTACACCCCCCTTACCAGTTGTCACCTATCCTGGGTACAGGTCCTGTGCCACACACCCACCTCGCCACCTGGCTTGGGTACAGGTATTGGGCCAGACACCCGCCTCACCACCTAACCTGTGTACAGGTACTGTCCTGTGCCACACACCCATCTCTCTGTTCGCCTCCTAGCCTGGGTACAGGTACTGTCCTGTTCTGAGCACTCACCTCGCCGGTTCCCACCTAGCCTGCGTACAGGGCCTGCCATGTGCCACACACCTACCTCTCCGCCTGTCCTGAGTACAGGTTCTATCCTGTGCCACACACCCACCTGGCCTGACCACAGGTACTGACCTTTGCCACACGCCCCCCCTCTCCTTCTGGCCTGTGCATAGGTACTGTCCAATTCCACACACTTCACCACCTGGCTGGAACTCTGTCTCTATCCCTTACTGCCACAACGAGCCTTGGCACAGGTGGCATTAAGGCTCCACTGTCTGCAGTTATGGTGCAATGGAAGCATTGCCCTCCACTCTGCGGGGCACTCTAGTAAAGCACCCCAAGTCTCATGTTCAGTCTGCACACCCCTTCTGAGATCCACCCCATCTGCTGAGAACAGTGTACCATAGGAAAGGATTATTGGAATTCTGTGTTGAATGGAGAACCAAAGTATGCGTCAGGGTTGACAAAATTGTGTGACAAGAAAGGGAAATTACATGGCACTTGGGTACGGCTCCTAGCATAGCAGTTACGATACAGGCTTGGTTTGTCAAGTTTGCAAGTGCTGTTAGGTTACATCTTTTGGTATAGCGAAACATTTGCAAATTACTGGCTTCGCGGCGCTTCATGTGGAAGAAACAGTTCGATCTGTTAGGTTCCCAATGGAAGCTCTCTGTTGAGGGAGGTCAATGAAAACCCTGTGGTCTGAGAGGGGTGTGGGTGGTGTGGTTTGGTGGCGAGTATTATGAGTGGTATGTCACAGCAGCTTGTGTGGTATTGGCATTATGGGACGCGGTAGTGTAGTGGGGTG
This sequence comes from Pleurodeles waltl, assembly GCF_031143425.1. Taxonomy (NCBI): domain Eukaryota; kingdom Metazoa; phylum Chordata; class Amphibia; order Caudata; family Salamandridae; genus Pleurodeles; species Pleurodeles waltl. Next base: position 1,513,412,719 of record NC_090447.1, read on the forward strand.
GGTAGAGTGATGGAGGTGTGTGTAGTGTTTATTGTAGTGTGTTGTGGTTCCCCAAGGAGTGTGATGGGCATTGCAGAGAGTTGTTAAGGTGTGGTCTGTGGTGATGTGGCGGGATGTCTAGTCTAAGGCGGTGGTGAGTGGTGCCTGGTGTGACATGATGGGGTGTGGAGTCGCTTGTTGTGATTTGATACAAAATGAAGTTGTGAAGTGACGTCGTGAGAGAGGAAAGGACAAAGAGTGCAGACAGGAGGAAGGTTTTGGAGAGAGTGCATGAGGAAACGAGAGTGAACATCATAAGGAACAGAGTGAGCAGAATGACGGGAAGAGAAAAGAGAACATAGGGAAGCAAAAATAACACAGGGGTTGGGAAGAGAGCAGGGTTGCAAGAGGTGAGAGGAGTGGAGAAAAGGAAGCCAGAGGGAGTGAGCGGGTGAAGTCGATGGAAGGGGAGAGGAGATCAGGGGAGGGTAGAAAGATTCAAGGAGGAGAAGAAGGCAAATAGTTGACTTAAAGACAGCAGAGAAGAGGGTGAGGATGAAAGCCGCAAGAGCGGGGGAAAGAATAAACTTAAAAAGTGTTGACTAGGTGTACAGAAAAGGACAAAGAGAAAAGGGTGGAGGAGGGAGCTGAAATTTGGAGAGGCAGGCAGTAGGGGGTAGGAAGAAAAGTGAAAGTAGGAAAAAGGACGGAGAGTCGAAGTGAAGGGAGGTGGAAGAAGTGAAAACGAGGGAGGGCGTGCAACGGAGAGATGAGAAGTAGAAAAGAGGACAGGAGCAGAAGGTAGGGCAGTCATGATATGGCAGGTGCTAGGTGATTTACAGTGTAGTGAGGTGGGCGGTGGCATTTTTGTGAGCTTTTAATGTGGAATGATTTAATTGGTTTGTTAAATTGCCGCAGAGTGTGATAGGGCGTGTAGTGCTTAGGAGAGTGTCAGATCATGGTGTGGTGGGATGAAGTGTGGCATGGTGGTGGTGGAGTGATGTGGGATTGTGTGGTGGGGCTTGGTGAGCTATGCTGTAGGGTGTTTGGTGTGGTCAGGTTTGTAGTAGAGAACTGGTGTGTTGACTGGTGCGATTCCTTCAAGGCGTGCTGAGTATTGGGGTGATGTGCATTGGTGCAAGGTGTTGGATCGCACACTCCAGCATGGAGCGGGGTGCTCTTTCACACCATGGCAGGTTGTTTTGGAGCGCTGTTCTAGGCAGGGTGCGTTAATTGGTGGTGGTGGTCTTGGCAGGAGGCTTCTTTTGGGATGGTGATCCACAGAGGGTGCTTCAGTTGTTGGTTATAGTAGTGTCTGTGTATTGGAGTGCAGAGCCCATGTCTCATGGATGTCTGTCCATTTTCCTTCTTCCCTCCACTCTAGATGATATGTCCTTTGATGTCTCCTGGTTTGCCGTCCGCTCCACTGCCCTGGACAAAGCCCCTGTTTTCTTGGCTTCACTGGACCGACGAGCTGTGGTGATGCAGGCACCCCGGAATGGCAGCAGCGATGTGGGTGTGGATCGGGTGAGCGCCATGGAGTTCCGGCTGAGGGTATACGGCTGCGAGGAGCAGGACTTTGGCAGCCATTTCTGCACCGTGACCCCCTGGGTACTGTCCACCGCGGACAACTGGCAGAGGCAGCCTGATATCCGGTCCAAACCCATCCTCGTGACAGTCAAACCGGACAGTAAGTACTGTGTGTGATGTTTGCGCATCAGTTGTGAGCTGGTCCGGGTTGCGTGGTGACTGGTGCCCAGAGGGTGCACATGCCAACCCATACTAAACTAGAAGACATGTGTCTACCCTTGTGCACACTTGCCAACATCCTGTGACCAAAAAGGAGGATTGTTCAGATTTTAAGATTGCTAAGTAGCATAATGATGACATCATAGGAAGTTATGTTCCATGATTCTTCACTGTGAAACCCCTGTAAATTACAACACAGCCCTCAGGAAGAACCATTCCGGGCCCCAGACATGATGTAGGGGGCTGTCGTGACAACAGCTGTCAGTCACACACCTCCTCCAGCTACCTTTAGGAAGCCCATAGGTCTGCTTTAGCAAACTGCTGCAATGGTTACATTTGTTTTTCATTTGTATTGTAAGCATATGTCACAAAAGTAGAAATGGGCTTACTAATTCACCCATCCTGAATGCTGCAGCGGGTGGACGCAAACATGTGAAAGACCAGTGAATGAAAAGAGTCAAAGCCCATCTATGTATATAAATATGTATTTTTAATTTGTTGTTCTTAGGTCGAGCGCGCGAGCGCTCTGGCCTGTTGTAATCTCTCTGTGGGCTTTTAACCACGCCCATCACTATCATTCGTTCATCAGCTTGCATTTCAACAATCCTTTGTTATCATTGGTAAATGCTTTACGTTTTGTCTGTCCTTGGAGCAATTTTGTTTCCTCCTTGGCCATTTACCCTGTTACACGTATAATTGCACGTTTGCCGATATGTTTGACTGCAAGCGCACGTATTTTTCCTTTTGAGTCTCTCCTTCTGGCTCATGCTCGGCTGTGGCACTTTGAATCGGCTCCCTTAGGTCAACTGTTTTACTTTTCATTTTCAATTTACGTTGCAAGAAAAGTCCAGTAATGGAATGTTCGATGGCATCTGTCGCTGTAGATACGCATGTTTTGCATAGCTCGCCATCTGGTGTTGGGCCGGAGTGTTACAAGTTGTTTTTCTTCGAAGAAGTCTTTCGAGTCACGGGACCGAGTGACTCCTCCTTTTGTCTCCATTGCGCATGGGCGTCGACTCCATCTTCGATTGTTTTTTTTCCGCCATCGGGTTCGGACGTGTTCCTGTCGCTCCGAGTTTCGGAACGGAAAGATAGCTAATTTCGGAAGATTTTCGTCGGTATTGTTGCGTTCGGGATCGGCGTAGTTAGATTCAACACCGCGTCTAAGATCGAAGAGCTCCGGTGCCCTTCGGGGTAATTTTTTCGATCCCCCATCGGGGCCTGGTCGGCCTGACCGCGTGCAGAAGAACGCCGATGGAAACGGACCCCGTTCCGTTTCTGTCCCAAATGCCACAATAAATACCCCTATACAGACCAACACTTGGTCTGCAACCTGTGCCTGTCACCTGAGCACAGTGAAGACACCTGCGAGGCCTGTCGTGCGTTCCGGTTCTGAAAAACACTCCGAGACCGTCGAGCCAGAAGACTTCAGATGGCGTCCGCGCCGACAGCCCACCGGGAGTTCGAGGAACAAGAAGAGGAGGGAACCTTTTCGATCCAAGAATCGGACTCCGAAGGATTCGACGATACACAAACCGTGAGTAAGACGTCGAAAACCACTCAGAAGAAGATTTACAAGGCCCAGGGGACGCCACTGCCACCAGGCCATGGCTCGACCCATAAATTCGGTGACCGACCGTCGGCACCGAAAAAGGCCCAAACAGTGCCGAGATCGTCCGACTCCGGTAGAGACACCGGCACGCAGCCTTCTCGGGACCGAGAAAGTGCTGGAGACAAGCATCGACACCGAGATACCGGTGTAGACACGGCTCAACGCCGAGACAGCGGCACCGAAGAAGATCGACGCCGAGAGGTTTCGGCCCCGAAAAAGAAAAAAGTCACCTCGGAGCCGAAAAAAGATGCAGACAGGGTTTCGGTGCCAAACAAACTGCAACCAACCCAGTTTCAGGCTCTTATACAGAAGAGCACTCGCTAACCTCCCAAATGCAAAAGCATAGGTTTGAGGAAGAGCTACACTCAACTGATGTAGACCATACGCAAAAGCGTATTTTCATACAGCAGGGGACAGGAAAAATAAGCACCCTTCCCCCTATTAGAAGAAAGAGAAGATTGGAGTTCCAAACTGAACAAACACCACAAACAAAAGTGGTGAAAAAAGTTACCCCACCACCCTCTCCTCCACCTGTGATTAACGTCTCACCAGCACAAACTCCATCACACTCCCCAGCTCACACCACCATAAGCCAGGGTGACCAAGATCAAGACGCATGGGACTTGTACGACGCCCCAGTGTCAGATAACAGTCCGGAGGCATACCCTACGAAGCCATCTCCACCAGAGGACAGCACTGCGTATTCTCAAGTGGTGGCTAGAGCAGCACAATTTCACAATGTAAGCCTCCACTCAGAACAGGTCGAGGATGACTTTTTATTCAACACACTCTCCTCCACCCACAGCTCATACCAAAGCCTGCCTATGCTCCCTGGTATGCTCCGGCACGCAAAAGAAATCTTTAAGGAGCCGGTCAAAAGTAGGGCTATCACACCAAGGGTGGAAAAAAAGTATAAGGCGCCTCCTACAGACCCGGCTTTCATCACTACACAGCTGCCACCAGACTCTGTCGTTGTAGGAGCAGCTAGGAAAAGGGCCAACTCCCACACATCTGGAGATGCACCACCCCCAGATAAAGAAAGCCGCAAGTTCGATGCAGCTGGTAAAAGAGTCGCAGCACAAGCTGCAAACCAGTGGCGCATCGCGAACTCCCAGGCACTACTTGCGCGCTATGACAGAGCCCATTGGGATGAGATGCAACATCTCATTGACCATCTGCCCAAGGACCTACAAAATAGGGCAAAACAAGTGGTTGAGGAGGGACAGACCATTTCCAACAACCAAATCCGCTCCTCCATGGACGCTGCAGATACAGCTGCACGGACAATTAATACATCTGTAACTATCAGAAGGCATGCATGGCTCCGAACGTCTGGATTTAAACCAGAGATTCAGCAAGCAGTTCTCAATATGCCTTTTAACGAAAAAGAACTGTTCGGTCCAGAAGTGGACACAGCGATTGAGAAACTCAAAAAAGACACGGACACTGCTAAAGCCATGGGCGCACTCTACTCCCCGCAGAGCAGAGGGAATTACAGCACATTCCGTAAAACACCCTTTAGAGGGGGGTTTCGGGGTCAGAGCACACAAGCCAGCACCTCACAGGCAACACCGTCCAGTTACCAGGGACAGTACAGAGGAGGTTTTCGGGGACAATATAGAGGAGGGCAATTCCCTAGGAATAGAGGAAAATTTCAAAGCCCCAAAACCCCTACTACTAAACAATGACTCACATGTCACTCACCCCCTCCACACAACACCAGTGGGGGGAAGAATAGGTCATTATTACAAAGCATGGGAGGAAATCACTACAGACACTTGGGTTCTAGCAATTATCCAACATGGTTATTGCATAGAATTTCTACAGTTCCCTCCAAACATACCACCAAAAGCACAAAATTTGACAAAACATCATTCCAATCTCCTGGAGATAGAAGTGCAGGCACTATTGCAAAAGAATGCAATCGAATTAGTGCCAAACACACAAATAAACACAGGAGTTTACTCACTGTACTTTCTGATACCAAAGAAGGACAAAACGCTGAGACCAATCCTAGACCTCAGAATAGTGAACACATTAATCAAATCAGACCACTTTCACATGGTCACACTACAAGAAGTATTACCATTGCTAAAACTACACGACTACATGACAACTTTAGACCTCAAGGACGCGTATTTCCATATACCAATACACCCATCGCACAGGAAATACCTAAGGTTTGTATTCAAAGGAATACATTACCAATTCAAGGTACTGCCTTTCGGATTAACAACCGCACCAAGAGTCTTTACCAAATGTCTAGCAGTAGTCGCTGCACACATCAGAAGGCAGCAAATACATGTGTTCCCATATCTAGACGACTGGCTAATCAAGGCCCATTCGTTAATAGAGTGCTCAAATCACACAAATCAGATCATACAAACCCTCTTCAAACTAGGGTTCACCGTCAACTTCACGAAATCCAACATTCTGCCGTGCAAGGTACAACAATACCTAGGAGCCATAATAGACACAACAAAAGGAGTAGCCACTCCAAGTCCCCAAAGAATTCAAAATTTCAACACCATCATACAACGCATGTATCCAACACAAAAGATACAAGCAAAGATGATATTACAACTCCTAGGCATGATGTCTTCATGCATAGCCATTGTCCCAAACGCAAGACTGCACATGAGGCCCTTACAACAGTGCCTAGCATCACAGTGGTCTCAAGCACAGGGTCATCTTCTAGATCTGGTGTTAATAGACCGCCAAACTTACCTCTCGCTTCTGTGGTGGAACAACATAAATTTAAACAAAGGGCAGCCTTTCCAAGACCCAGTGCCACAATACGTAATAACAACAGATGCTTCCATGACAGGGTGGGGAGCACACCTCGATCAACACAGCATACAAGGACAATGGAACGTACATCAAACAAAACTGCATATAAATCACCTAGAACTTCTAGCAGTTTTTCAAGCACTAAAAGCTTTCCAACCAATAATAGTTCACAAATACATTCTTGTCAAGACAGACAACATGACAACAATGTATTATCTAAACAAGCAAGGGGGGATGCACTCCACGCAGTTAAGCCTGCTAGCACAAAAAATTTGGCGTTGGGCAATTCACAACCAAATTCGCCTAATAGCACAATTTATACCAGGGATCCAAAATCAACTCGCAGACAATCTCTCTCGAGATCACCAACAGGTCCACGAATGGGAAATTCACCCCCAAATTCTGAACACCTATTTCAAACTCTGGGGAACACCTCAAATAGACTTGTTTGCGACGAAGGAGAACGCAAAATGCCAAAACTTCGCATCCAGATACCCACACAAACAGTCCCAAGGCAATGCCCTATGGATGAACTGGTCAGGGATATTTGCTTACGCTTTTCCTCCTCTCCCTCTCCTTCCTTACCTGGTAAACAAACTCAGTCAAAACAAACTCAAACTCATATTAATAGCACCAACTTGGGCAAGGCAACCCTGGTACACAACGCTGCTAGACCTATCAGTAGTACCCTACATCAAATTGCCCAACAGGCCAGATCTGTTGACACAACACAACCAAAAGATCAGACACCCAGATCCAGCATCGCTGAATCTAGCAATCTGGCTCCTGAAATCCTAGAATTCGGGCACTTACAACTTACCCAAGAATGTATGGAAGTCATAAAGCAAGCCAGAAGGCCATCCACCAAGCACTGCTATGCAAGTAAATGGAAGAGGTTTGTTTGCTACTGCCATATTAATCAAATACAACCATTACACACAACTCCAGAACATGTAGTGGGTTACTTGCTTCACTTACAAAAATCTAACCTGGCTTTCTCTTCCATTAAAATACACCTTGCAGCAATATCTGCATACCTGCAGACTACCTATTCAACTTCCCTATATAAGATACCAGTCATTAAAGCATTCATGGAGGGCCTTAGGAGAATTATACCACCAAGAACACCACCTGTTCCTTCATGGAACCTAAATGTTGTCCTAACTAGACTTATGGGTCCACCTTTTGAACCCATGCACTCCTGCGAAATACAGTTCCTAACCTGGAAGGTTGCATTTCTCATCGCCATTACTTCCCTAAGAAGAGTAAGCGAGATTCAGGCGTTTACAATACAAGAACCTTTTATACAACTACACAAGAATAAGGTCGTCCTAAGGACTAATCCTAAATTTTTGCCAAAGGTTATTTCACCGTTCCATCTAAATCAAACAGTGGAACTTCCAGTGTTCTTTCCACAACCAGATACCGTAGCTGAAAGGGCACTACATACATTAGATGTCAAAAGAGCATTGATGTATTACATTGACAGAACAAAAAACATCAGAAAGACTAAACAACTATTTATTGCATTTCAAAAACCTCATGCAGGAAACCCAATATCAAAACAAGGTATAGCCAGATGGATAGTTAAATGCATCCAAATCTGCTACCTTAAAGCTAAACGACAGCTGCCCATTACACCAAGGGCACACTCAACCAGAAAGAAAGGCGCTACCATGGCCTTCCTAGGGAATATTCCAATGCACGAAATATGTAAGGCAGCCACATGGTCTACGCCTCACACATTTACAAAGCACTACTGTGTAGACGTGCTGTCCGCACAACAAGCCACAGTAGGTCAAGCCGTATTAAGAACATTATTTCAGACTACTTCCACTCCTACAGGCTGATCCACCGCTTTTGGGGAGATAACTGCTTACTAGTCTATGCAAAACATGCATATCTACAGCGACAGATGCCATCGAACTGAAAATGTCACTTACCCAGTGTACATCTGTTCGTGGCATCAGTCGCTGTAGATTCGCATGTGCCCACCCGCCTCCCCGGGAGCCTGTAGCAGTTTGGAAGTTACCTTCAACTATTTGTATATGTATCATCTCAACCTTAAATAGGTACATACTTAGTCACTCCATTGCATGGGCACTATTACTACAATTCAACTCCTACCTCACCCTCTGCGGGGAAAAACAATCGAAGATGGAGTCGACTCCCATGCGCAATGGAGACAAAAGGAGGAGTCACTCGGTCCCGTGACTCGAAAGACTTCTTCGAAGAAAAACAACTTGTAACACTCCGGCCCAACACCAGATGGCGAGCTATGCAAAACATGCGAATCTACAGCGACTAATGCCACGAACAGATGTACACTGGGTAAGTGACATTTTCATTACAACGCTAATAGCTCTAACTCAGGCAAATGCGAGACCCTTTGCATTGTAAATGCTTGTTTTTTATGACATGAGGCTGGCAAGATGGCTAACCTGTCTTTAAGCCAAAATCTAAAAATAGGTGAATATCCACAAATCTATTTAAGATGTCTCCCCTTGAACATCCTAAAGCAGCCTCCTTTTGTTACAATTCTCAGACTTCGCTGTCCTACAAATTTCATCTTACCCATGCCCTGTTCATGTTAAAGTATATGTGGTTGTGTTTATTTTAAAAAGGTTTTTGGGGGATAAAAGCATATTATTCCCTATGCAAGAGATGCAATGTCTTCCACATAGTCCTGTTTTCCCTACTGGAGACCTATTGTTCCTGCAAGCCTCTGTTGTATTTTGAGGGGGCGATGAGGATGTTTAGGGGTACACTGTTGAACTCCAGCGTAGAGCGCCCTCATTTCTCAAGTATGAATCGATCATAGATTCACATGCTTGTATTCTGCTAAAGAGTGACTGCTTCCAGTCAACATTCGAATTCGACAAGTTCTCTAGAATCGAGTTAGCGTTCACGCATTGGCCAGATGTCTTTATCTGCCAGAACATTCAGTTCTGGAATCTGTTTTTGTAGCTTTGCCATAGACTATAGCTTTTTTTGTTAATTACATTTATCTCACACAACGCGTCACGATCTCAAAGTTGCAGTTGATAGGTATGGGCCATTTTATTGAGTTTTTTTCTATTTTTGCCTTTTAGGTTTCTGCTAGGGGTCTCTGCCTTGGAATACACCCATAACTTTGAAGGGTTTACTCCAAGAGGGTGGCAGCAAGTACATAAAGACAGTGCCACATGCTGACTGTCTGCCTCAGATCACGATGGTGGTAGTGGCAAGGCTTCACAGATATTCGAACCGAAGACTTTCAACCTCGGTGGGATGTTGACCCTGATCAAGGGACCAGCAAGAGAAAAAGAGGGAGTCCTTGTTCACCAACTGCTACTCGGAGAAGGGAGGGGAGGGTAACAATGTCAATGCTTTTTTGCAGCCTTCAGTCTTCCTTGCCAAACCACGTTTCCCTACTCCATATGTGAACTACCCTTCAAGGACCACGTTGAGTGGCAGAGACAACGTCAACACGTAATATAATGTTCGATGGCATCTGTCGCTGTAGATACGCATGTTCTGCAATAGCTCGCCATCTGGTGTTGGGACGGAGTGTTACAAGTTGTTTTTCTTCGAAGAAGTCTTTCGAGTCACGGGACCGAGTGACTCCTCCTTTTGTCTCCATTGCGCATGGGCGTCGACTCCATCTTCGATTGTTTTTTTTCCGCCATCGGGTTCGGACGTGTTCCTGTCGCTCCGAGTTTCGGAACGGAAAAAATAGTTAATTTCGGAAGATTTTCGTCGGTATTGTTGCGTTCGGGATCGGCGTACTTAGATTCCACACCGCATCGAAGATCGAAGAGCTCCGGTGCCCTTCGGGGTAGTTTTTCGATCCTCCGTCGGGGCCTGGTCGGCCCGACCGCGTGCTGAAGAACGCCGATGGAACGGACCCCGTTCCGTTTCTGCCCCAAATGCCACAATAAATACCCCTACACAGACCAACACTTGGTCTGCAACCTGTGCCTGTCACCTGAGCACAGCGAAGACACCTGCAAGGCCTGTCGTGCGTTCCGGTCCCGAAAAACACTCCGAGACCGTCGAGCCAGAAGACTTCAAATGGCGTCCGCACCGACAGCCCAACGGGAGTTCGAGGAACAAGAAGAGGAAGGTACCTTCTCGATCCAAGACTCAGACTCCGAAGGATTCGACGATACACAAACCGTGAGTAAGACGTCGAAAACCACACAAAGAAACATTTACAAGGCCCAGGGGACGCCACTGCCACCAGGCCATGGCTCGACCCATAAATTCGGTGACCGACCGTCGGCACCGAAAAAGGCCCAAACAGTGCCGAGATCGTCCGACTCCGGTCGAGACACCGGCACGCAGCCTTCTCGGGACCGAGAAAGTGCTGGAGACAAGCCTCGACACCGAGATGCCGGTGTGGACACGGCTCGACGCCGAGACAGCGGCACCGAAACAGATCGACGCCGAGAGGTTTCGGCCCCGAAAAGGAAAAAAGTCACCTCAGAGCCGAAAAAACACGCAGAGAAAGTTTCGATGCCGAAACAAACTGCAAGCGACCCAGCTTCAGGCTCTTATACAGAAGAGCACTCGCTAACCTCCCAAATGCAAAAGCATAGGTTTGAGGAAGAGCTACAAGCAACTGATGTGGACCATACGCAAAAGCGTATCTTCATTCAGAGGGGACAGGAAAAATAAGCACCCTTCCCCCCATTAGGAGAAAGAGAAGGTTGGAGTTCCAGACGGAACAAGCACCACAACCAAAAGTGGTGAAAAGAGTTACACCACCACCCTCTCCTCCGCCCGTGATTAACGTTTCACCAGCACAAACGCCATCACACTCCCCAGCTCACACCACCATGAGCCAGGGTGACCAAGATCAGGACGCATGGGACCTATACGACGCCCCAGTGTCAGATAACAGCCCGGAGGCATACCCTACAAAACCATCTCCACCAGAAGACAGCACCGCGTACTCTCAGGTGGTGGCTAGAGCAGCACAATTTCACAACGTAAGCCTCCACTCAGAACAGGTCGAGGATGATTTCTTGTTCAACACACTCTCCTCCACCCACAGCTCCTACCAAAGCCTGCCTATGCTCCCTGGTATGCTCCGGCACGCAAAAGACATATTTAAGGACCCGGTCAAAAGTAGGGCAATCACACCAAGGGTGGAAAAAAAGTATAAGCCGCCTCCTACGGACCCGGTTTTCATCACAACACAGCTGCCACCAGACTCTGTTGTTGTAGGAGCAGCTAGGAAAAGGGCCAACTCTCACACATCTGGAGATGCACCACCCCCAGATAAAGAAAGCCGCAAGTTCGATGCCGCTGGTAAGAGAGTCGCAGCACAAGCTGCAAACCAGTGGCGCATCGCGAACTCCCAGGCACTTCTTGCGCGCTATGACAGAGCCCACTGGGACGAGATGCAACATCTCATTGAACATCTGCCCAAAGACTTCCAAAATAGGGCAAAACAAGTGGTTGAGGAGGGACAGACCATCTCCAACAACCAGATACGTTCCTCCATGGACGCTGCAGATACAGCTGCACGGACAATTAATACATCTGTAACTATCAGAAGGCATGCATGGCTCCGAACGTCTGGATTTAAACCAGAGATTCAACAAGCAGTTCTCAATATGCCTTTTAATGAAAAAGAACTGTTCGGTCCAGAAGTGGACACAGCGATTGAGAAACTCAAAAAAGATACGGACACTGCCAAAGCCATGGGCGCACTCTACTCCCCGCAGAGCAGAGGGAATTACAGCACATTCCGTAAAACGCCCTTTCGAGGGGGGTTTCGGGGTCAAAGCACACAAGCCAGCACCTCACAAGCAACACCGTCCACTTACCAGGGACAGTATAGAGGAGGTTTTCGGGGACAATATAGAGGAGGGCAATTCCCTAGAAATAGAGGGAGATTTCAAAGCCCCAAAACCCCTACTACTAAACAATGACTCACATGTCACTCACCCCCTCCACACAACACCAGTGGGGGGAAGAATAGGTCATTATTACAAAGCATGGGAGGAAATCACTACAGACACTTGGGTTCTAGCAATTATCCAACATGGTTATTGCATAGAATTTCTACAATTCCCTCCAAACATACCACCAAAAGCACAAAATTTAACAACACACCATTCCAATCTCCTGGAGATAGAAGTGCAGGCACTATTGCAAAAGAATGCAATCGAATTAGTGCCAAACACACAAATAAACACAGGAGTTTACTCACTGTACTTTCTGATACCAAAGAAGGACAAAACGCTGAGACCAATCCTAGACCTCAGAGTAGTGAACACTTTCATCAAATCAGACCACTTCCACATGGTCACACTACAAGAAGTATTGCCATTGCTAAAACTGCACGACTACATGGCAACTTTAGACCTCAAGGATGCTTATTTCCATATACCAATACACCCATCGCACAGGAAATACCTAAGGTTTGTATTCAAAGGAATACATTACCAATTCAAGGTACTGCCTTTCGGATTAACAACCGCACCAAGAGTCTTTACCAAATGTCTAGCAGTAGTCGCAGCACACATAAGAAGGCAGCAAATACATGTGTTCCCATATCTAGACGACTGGCTAATCAAGGCCCATTCGTTAATAGAGTGCTCAAATCACACAAATCATATCATACAAACCCTCTTCAAACTAGGGTTCACCGTCAATTTCACAAAATCCAAAATTCTGCCACGCAAGGTACAACAATACCTGGGAGCCATAATAGACACATCAAAAGGAGTAGCCACTCCAAGTCCACAAAGAATTCAAAATTTCAACACCATCATACAACGCATGTATCCAACACAAAAGATACAGGCAAAGATGGTATTACAACTCCTAGGCATGATGTCATCATGCATAGCCATTGTCCCAAACGCAAGACTGCACATGAGGCCCTTACAACAATGCCTAGCATCACAGTGGTCTCAAGCACAGGGTCACCTTCTAGATCTGGTGTTAATAGACCGCCAAACTTACCTCTCGCTTCTGTGGTGGAACAACATAAATTTAAACAAGGGGCGGCCTTTCCAAGACCCAGTGCCACAATACGTAATAACAACAGATGCTTCCATGACAGGGTGGGGAGCACACCTCAATCAACACAGCATACAAGGACAATGGAACGTACATCAAACAAAACTGCATATCAATCACCTAGAACTTCTAGCAGTTTTTCAAGCACTAAAAGCTTTCCAACCAATAATAGTTCACAAATACATTCTCGTCAAAACAGACAACATGACAACAATGTATTATCTAAACAAGCAGGGAGGGACGCACTCCACGCAGTTAAGCCTGCTAGCACAAAAAATTTGGCATTGGGCAATTCACAACCAAATTCGCCTAATTGCACAGTTTATACCAGGGATACAAAATCAACTCGCAGACAATCTCTCTCGAGATCACCAACAGGTCCACGAATGGGAAATTCACCCCCAAATACTGAACACTTATTTCAAACTCTGGGGAACACCTCAGATAGACTTGTTTGCGACAAGGGAGAACGCAAAATGCCAAAACTTCGCATCCAGATACCCACACAAACAATCCCAAGGCAATGCCCTATGGATGAACTGGTCAGGGATATTTGCTTACGCTTTTCCTCCTCTCCCTCTCCTTCCTTACCTGGTAAACAAACTCAGTCAAAGCAAACTCAAACTCATATTGATAGCACCAACTTGGGCAAGGCAACCCTGGTACACAACGCTGCTAGACCTTTCAGTGGTACCCTGCATCAAATTGCCCAACAGGCCAGATCTGTTGACACAGCACAACCAAAAGATCAGACACCCAGATCCAGCATCGCTGAATCTAGCAATCTGGCTCCTGAAATCCTAGAATTCGGGCACTTACAACTTACCCAAGAATGTATGGAAGTCATAAAACAAGCAAGAAGGCCATCCACCAGGCACTGCTATGCAAGTAAATGGAAGAGGTTTGTTTGCTACTGCCATATTAATCAAATACAACCATTACACACAACTCCAGAACATGTAGTGGGTTACTTGCTTCACTTACAAAAATCTAACCTAGCTTTCTCTTCCATTAAGATTCACCTTGCAGCAATATCTGCATACCTGCAGACTACCTATTCAACTTCCCTATATAAAATACCAGTCATTAAAGCATTCATGGAGGGCCTTAGGAGAATTATACCACCAAGAACACTACCTGTTCCTTCATGGAACCTAAATGTTGTCCTAACTAGACTTATGGGTCCACCTTTTGAACCCATGCACTCCTGCGACATACAGTTCCTAACCTGGAAGGTGGCATTTCTCATCGCCATTACTTCCCTGAGAAGAGTAAGCGAGATTCAGGCGTTTACTATACAGGAACCTTTTATACAACTACACAAAAATAAAGTCGTCCTAAGGACCAATCCTAAATTTTTGCCAAAGGTTATTTCACCGTTCCATCTAAATCAAACAGTGGAACTTCCAGTGTTCTTTCCACAGCCAGATACCGTAGCTGAAAGGGCACTACATACATTAGATGTCAAAAGAGCATTAATGTATTACATTGACAGAACAAAGAACATCAGAAAGACTAAACAACTCTTTATTGCATTTCAAAAACCTCATGCAGGAAACCCAATTTCAAAACAAGGTATAGCCAGATGGATAGTTAAATGCATCCAAATCTGCTACCTTAAAGCTAAACGACAGCTGCCCATTACACCAAGGGCACACTCAACCAGAAAGAAAGGTGCTACCATGGCCTTTCTAGGAAACATCCCAATGCAAGAAATATGTAAGGCAGCCACATGGTCTACGCCTCACACATTCACCAAGCACTACTGTGTAGACGTGTTATCCACACAACAAGCCACAGTAGGTCAAGCTGTATTAAGGACATTATTTCAGACTACTTCCACTCCTACAGGCTGATCCACCGCTTTTGGGGAAATAACTGCTTACAAGTCTATGCAGAACATGCGTATCTACAGCGACAGATGCCATCGAACTGAAAATGTCACTTACCCAGTGTACATCTGTTCGTGGCATCAGTCGCAGTAGATTCGCATGTGCCCACCCGCCTCCCCGGGAGCCTGTAGCAGTTTGGAAGTTACCTTCAATTATTTATATATGTATCATCTCAACCTTAAATAGGTGCATACTTAGTCACTCCATTGCATGGGCACTATTACTACAATTCAACTCCTACCTCACCCTCTGCGGGGAAAAACAATCGAAGATGGAGTCGACGCCCATGCGCAATGGAGACAAAAGGAGGAGTCACTCGGTCCCGTGACTCGAAAGACTTCTTCGAAGAAAAACAACTTGTAACACTCCGGCCCAACACCAGATGGCGAGCTATTGCAGAACATGCGAATCTACTGCGACTGATGCCACGAACAGATGTACACTGGGTAAGTGACATTTTCATTCTCTGACTGATGGTTTGACCCTGACTTGAATGTCTTGACCATCCAATCATCAGGTTTGATCATGCCTTTGCCCCATTCAAGGGCATTTACCTTGAGTTCGGAGCCCTCTGAGGAGCGTTCCTCTCATGGGTGCCTTCCACGGAGAATGCACTTAGATTTGCAGCATAGCTCATTGAAGACAAACTCTGGATGTCTGAGTCATGGCTTTTGATATTACTTGACATCTGTGGCTCTTTCATGTCTGTTCAAACAAGAATATCAATGATGTATAGAAACAGGAATATCTACTCATGAGTTTTGAGAGTCCAGAAGGCCTCATCCATCCTACAACCCTTCGATGAGGGTGTACCACCCTAGAAGGCATTGTCAGCCTGTGATATGACTGCGTTACAGCTTAGAGTCGTGTTGTTGAAAAGTACACCCTGCCTTCTCCAACTGAGAGAACGATTTCCTGGTGGAAACATCTTGATTTCATCTTCTGGACTATGTTTGTGATCCGTTCAGAGTCCCAAAGCACTATTGCCAAAGAGCCAACAGGGCTGCGAAATGTGGGGATCACTGGTAGAGTATCTGAAACAAAAATACTGTGTGGACAGAATATCGTGCCAAAAATGTCGAAGACCAAAACATCGAGAAGATAAGTATAGATTCACTATTCTTAACTCCACATCTACGTACCTTGACGATATATATACATATGTCAAGGTACATGCATGTGGAGTTATATATAGTAATACTTTGCTTACCTGTATAAACTTACCTTCATGATATGTTGGTCCTCGACATTGTTGACACAATATTTTGTCGCATAATATTTCAGTTTCCGATATTCTGTCCAAGCACCGGAATGTGGTGGGAAGCTGGATCCTTAGTCTGCCCGGATGTGACTAAATGATGCCTAGGATTAGGATGAGAGGACTTTATGGAGACCAGGTTATGGTCTCCCTTTCTCGCCTGACTGCAAAATACGATCTGATTTTTGTCCAAGCATCAACCCCCAGAGGGGGTGACGGCCCTCCTCCATCACCAGAGATTGACTGAAGAACCTCCACTATCAGAGTGGGCTCTTCGGTGTGGTGCTGCGGAGACTCAAAGTTACAAAAACTTTGACTACCGGCAACCCTTCAGCCTGTGCCAGATCTTGAGTAATGGTTACTTGGGGACAGTCCGTCCATGTCAACTCTTTACGCAGAAGTTTTTAAGGTGTTGACAGCCATTGAAAACCCTTTCAGGCAGGAACCGTGCAAAAAATGTTCATCGTTCCCAGTAGAATGTTTACCTTTTGGAGGGCTCACCTTATAGAGCGCTCCCCGTGTACTGAGAAAATACATTTTACTAGGTCTTTTTTCATTACTTGGCACAATGACTGCCGCTGCCCTCGCCTTATGGTAGCAGAGGCCCTGCAGGTGTGGCACAGTCCAGTGATAGTGCCTGCGGGACAGTGTCCTTTGTAGTTTTCAGGTGGTTTCAGTTAGCAGCTGGTCGCCATACGATAGCAACCCTTCATGTCACAACTATGACTATCTGAACAGGCAGGAGGAGCAGAGCTGCAATTTCCCATGCTAAGAGCTAGTCAAAGATGTGCTTTAAAACATGTCTACCTGGGGAAGAAAGACCAACCTGAACTGAGCACAAACCTGGGGTTTCATACTTCACTAGAATAGGAGGGTTCCAATGAATGCTGGACCCGCAAAACAAATGCTTGAAGGCTTGTTCTGGTCGCAGAGCAGGGGCCTGTACCCATACCAAGCAGGCATCACCTGGTTTTGGTCTTGATCTTTTCACTCGTCTCAGCTGTGTCCATTTGTCATCGGTACACGTGTTATCCGATACTGTAGCAGGGCGTGCAGATATTGGAGAGGCTCGGACGACTCTCGTAAGAGTTGGTGCTGCACTCGTCCACTTCACGAATCCAACACCTGGAACTGAAATGATCAGTCCAAAGCTAACATCTGATGGCAGCGGGCTTGGCAAAATGGACTATAGCTCAGTGTGACACATGTGTCAGAAAGGAAGGGCGTTCAGGCATTTACTTCATTGAGATGAGTAGTTATTCCCTTGTATTTAAGTTCACGAGAAGACAGTGCGATATCAAGGGAAAGCAAAGTTGCCTGGTGCGAAGCGTACCAATGAGTCAAGCCATGCAAGGTATTTCACATACATCCCAAACTGTTCTAAAGTAGGTCCAGGGTTCAGGGCCGTGCAGTTTTTAGGTATCGCCTATCAAAGAAAGACCTATTGTGGACCTACAAAAAACATTGTGGGCTTGGAGCCCGCCCATTGCTTTCTATTGGTTGGTTTTATTGTCATTTTCATATACTTACTCAATGGCTTGCCTTCCCCACATTTTGTTTGGCCTTCCCCCGGAACATATCCTCTTTACCATCCTTTCGATTGGAAGGATTCTGCCACCGCTCACATTTAGAGAACTACTTTTTTCATTTTATTTTAGCACTCCATGATAGTGGAAGCGTTTTCTAGCTTTCTCCTTTCTCTGCTGCTTCCCTCCCACAAATACCCACCGCTCCCTGCGCATGCTCCATGTTGCTCTCTCCCTTATGCGCCCCCCCCCCACCCGGCTTTGTTTTTATTTTATCCACACCAGTCTCATTTACTTCCCACCATCTGCTCCTCCGGTGCTCTTGCACCCCTCGAAAGTATCAGTTTTATCGTGCACATTTTTGATGGGTTCAGTAGCTGCCATTTGCTGTCCAGTCACTCTGCTACATCAAAAGGTCTTTCACGCGCTGTAGGAGGCTGGACTGGCTTGTAGTGAGTACCAAGGGGTACTTGCACCTTGCACCAGGCCCAGTTATCCCTTATTAGTGTATAGGGTGTCTAGCAGCATAGGCTGATAGATAATGGTAGCTTAGCAGAGCAGCTTAGGCTGAACTAGGCGACGAATGAAGCTCCTACAGTACCACTTAGTGTCATATGCACAATATCATAAGAAAACACAATACACAGATATACTAAAAATAAAGGTACTTTATTTTTATGACAATATGCCAAAAGTATCTCAGTGAGTACCCTCAGTAAGAGGATAGCAAATATACACAAGATATATGTACACAATACCAAAATATGCAGTAATAGTATTAGAAAACAGTGCAAACAATGTATAGTTACAATAGGATGCAATGGAGACACATAGGGATAGGGGCAACACAAACCATATACTCCAAAAGTGGAATGCGAACCACAAATGGACCCCAAACCTATGTGACCTTGTAGAGGGTCGCTGGGACTATTAGAAAATAGTAAGGGTTAGAAAAATAGCCCACCCCAAGACCCTGAAAAGTGAGTGCAAAGTGCACTAAAGTTCCCCAAAGGACATAGAAGTCGTGAAAGGGGAATTCTGCAGGAAAGACACAAACCAACAATGCAACAACGATGGATTTCCAGTCGAGGGTACCTGTGGAACAAGGGGACCAAGTCCGAAAGTCACAAGCAAGTCGGAGATGGGCAGATGCCCAGGAAATGCCAGCTGTGGGTGCAAAGGTGCTACTACTGGACAGTAGAAGCGTAGGTTTCTGCAAGAACGACAAGGGCTAGAGACTTCCCCTTTGGAGGACGGATCCCTCACGCCGTGGAGAGTCGTGCAGAAGTGTGTTCCCGCCGAAAGACCGCCAACAAGCCTTGCTAGCTGCAAATCGTGTGGTAAGCGTTTTTGGATGCTGCTGTGGCCCAGGAGGGACCAGGATGTCGCAAATTGCAGAGGGACGAGGGGACGTCGAGCAAGACAAGGAGCCCTCTCAGCAGCAGGTAGCACCTGGAGAAGTGCCAGAAACAGGCACTACGAGGATGCGTGAAACGGTGCTCACCCGAAGTCGCACAAAGGAGTCGCCGGAGAACAACTTAGGAGGTCGTGCAATGCAGGTTAGAGTGCCGTGGACCCAGGCTGGACTGTGCACAAAGGATTTCCGCCGGAAGTGCACGGAGGCCGGAGTAGCTGCAAAAGTCGCGGTTTCCAGCAATGCAGTCTGGCGTGGGGAGGCAAGGACTTACCTCCACCAAACTTGGACTGAAGAGTCACTGGACTGTGGGAGTCACTTGGACAGAGTTGCTGGATTCAAGGGACCTCGCTCGTCATGCTGAGAGGAGACCCAAGGTACCGGTGATGCAGTTCTTTGGTGCCTGCGGTTGCAGGGGGACGATTCCGTCGACCCACGGGGAGATTTCTTCGGAGCTTCTAGTGCAGAGAGGAGGCAGACTACCCCCACAGCATGCACCACCAGGAAAACAGTCGAGAAGGCGGCAGGATCAGCGTTACAGAGTTGCAGTAGTCGTCTTTGCTACTATGTTGCAGTTTTGCAGGCTTCCAGCGCTGTCAGCAGTCGATTCCTTGGCAGAAGGTGAAGAGAGAGATGCAGAGGAACTCGGATGAGCTCTTACATTCGTTATCTAAGGAATCCCAAGAGACAGAGACCCTAAATAGCCAGAAAAGAGGGTTTGGCTACCTAGGAGAGAGGATAGGCTAGCAACACCTGAAGGAGCCTATCAGAAGGAGTCTCTGACGTCACCTGATGGCATTGGCCACTCAGAGCAGTCCAGTGTGCCAGCAGCACCTCTGTTTCCAAGATGGCAGAGGTCTGGAGCTCTGGGTACCTCCTAGGGGAGGTACAGGTCAGGGGAGTGGTCACTCCCCTTTCCTTTGTCCAGTTTCGCGCCAGAGCAGGGCTAAGGGGTCCCTGAACCGGTGTAGACTGGCTTATGCAGAAATGGGCACCAAATGTGCCCATGAAAGCATTTCCAGAGGCTGGGGGAGGCTACTCCTCCCCTGCCTTCACACCATTTTCCAAAGGGAGAGGGTGTAACACCCTCTCTCAGAGGAAGTCCTTTGTTCTGCCATCCTGGGCCAGGCCTGGCTGGACCCCAGGAGGGCAGATGCCTGTCTGAGGGGTTGGCAGCAGCAGCAGCTGCAGTGAAACCCCAGGAAAGGCAGTTTGGCAGTACCAGGGTCTGTGCTACAGACCACTGGGATCATGGGATTGTGCCAACTATGCCAGGATGGTATAGAGGGGGCAATTCCATGATCATAGACATGTTACATGGCCATATTCGGAGTTACCATTGTGAAGCTACATATAGGTAGTGACCTATATGTAGTGCAAGCGTGTAATGGTGTCCCCGCACTCACAAAGTCCGGGGAATTGGCCCTGAACAATGTGGGGGCACCTTGGCTAGTGCCAGGGTGCCCACACACTAAGTAACTTAGCACCCAACCTTTACCAGGTAAAGGTTAGACATATAGGTGACTTATAAGTTACTTAAGTGCAGTGTAAAATGGCTGTGAAATAACGTGGACGTTATTTCACTCAGGCTGCAGTGGCAGGCCTGTGTAAGAATTGTCAGAGCTCCCTATGGGTGGCAAAAGAAATGCTGCAGCCCATAGGGATCTCCTGGAACCCCAATACCCTGGGTACCTCAGTACCATATACTAGGGAATTATAAGGGTGTTCCAGTAAGCCAATGTAAATTGGTAAAATTGGTCACTAGCCTGTTAGTGACAATTTGAAAGAAATGAGAGAGCATAACCACTGAGGTTCTGGTTAGCAGAGCCTCAGTGAGACAGTTAGGCATCACACAGGGAACACATACATATAGGCCACAACCTTATGAGCAGTGGGGTCCTGGCTAGCAGGGTCCCAGTGACACATAACAAACATACTGAAAACATAGGGTTTTCACTATGAGCACTGGGCCCTGGCTAGCAGGATCCCAGTGAGACAGTGAAAATACCCTGACATACACTCACAAACAGGCCAAAAGTGGGGGTAACAAGGCTAGAAAGAGGCTACTTTCTCACACAACCCCCCCCCCCCCAAATGAAGGACAATAAGGCTAACCTTGGCCAGTTGAGACTTTATTGTCTAAGTGGTGATAAGTAGAGAGTAGCTCTGCAATAGACTGGTTACTCCCTTTATCATCCACTATATGGTTACTTCCCTGTGGGGATGTAAACCACCCTGTTTGAAGTTTTTTAGCTAAGCAACAATGTGAAGATGTATTTTCAGAGTTTCTATCAGTAAGTTTTAGTTTAGAGCAGTGGGAATTGTCCACTGAACCTATTTGTAGTGATGGAAATGCCAGACAGGGATGCTGTCTCAGAAAAGCCATAGCTGGGCAAAAACTTTGTCCATATGGCTGGAAGAGAGAACAGGGATGCTGTTTCTCTTGAGTTGGAGCAGGGCAGGGATGCTGTCCTATGAGCTCCACACTAGGGCAGGGATGCTGTCCTAAGTGTTGTGAGGCAGTGCAGGGTTTCTGCACTAAAGTTTCTCTGGGAGGGTTGGAGGGATGCTCCATGTTAACTAAAATGGTGCTCTTTTTCTCACCAATGTTAGTTATCCCACAGAGAGGTACTTCTACCTCAGGGAGTCCAGCTTTGCCAGCTGATGATTCCCTTGGAACAGGTGCCACCCTAGGAGAGGTTTCTCCCACCACAGGAATGGTATCCTGAATGGTAGGGTGGTTAGGGGATACTGTGATACCCTTTTTACCTGTTGATGGAGAGGGATCCTGAGTTTTCAGGCCTTCTCTCCTTTGTTTTTTCATTTCAGTAGAAATGAGAGGGAACAATTCCTCTGGGATGCCCAGCATGGCTGCATGGGCATAAAACTCTACATCAGCCCAACCTGAGGCCTCTAGGTCATTACCTAAGAGACAGTCTACAGGTAAGCTAGGTGATACCACCACCTGCTTAGGGCCAGTAATTCCACCCCAACTAAACTGAATTATAGCTAAGGGAAGAAACTTAGTGGAGTTATGGACATCAATAATTTTATACTGTTGTCCAATTATGTGTTGATCAGGGTGCACTAGGTTTTCAGTCACCAAAGTGATACTGGCACCTGTGTCCCTGTAGGCCAAGGCCTCAACACCATTTATTGAAACTGTCTGCCTGTACTTATCCATTGTAAGGGGACAAGCAGCCAGTGTGGCAAGGCCAATGCACCTAGGTGTGACAGAAACTGTCTTGGGACTGACTACCCCAGTTTCTACTATGGACCCATAAGTGAACCCAACTACACCCTTAACTTGACTGTTGCCAGCAGTCCCACCACTAGTACCACTACGGCTAGGGGCACTAGAGCTTGATGTATTAGTGGTGGTAGGCTCAGGGGGTTTACCTGGACAGGACTTATCCCCTGGCCTATGGCCTCTGTTTTTACACACAAAGCACCAAGGCTTTTTTAATTGTGTAGGTTGAGAAGAAGAGGAAGAATTTGTTTTATCCCCACTCCCTGAAGAGTGTTTAAGATTTGAAGTGATATCTTTGGTTTTACCCTTATCCCCATGCTTATCTTGAGATTTTTCACCATCTTTCTTCTTATTGTTCTCTTTGTCACCCCCTGTATGAACTTTTCTGTTCACCCTTGTTCTGACCCATTTGTCTGCCTTCTTTCCCAATTCTTGGGGAGAGGTCAGATCAGAGTCCACCAAGTACTGGTGCAACAAATCAGACACACAGTTATTAAGAATATGCTCTCTCAGGATTAAGTTATACAGGCTGTCATAATCAGTAACTTTACTGCCATGTAACCACCCCTCCAAGGCCTTCACTGAATGGTCAATGAAATCAACCCAGTCTTGTGAAGTCTCCTTTTTGGTCTCTCTGAACTTTATCCTGTATTGTTCAGTGGTTAAGCCATAACCATCCAGGAGTGCATTCTTAAGAACTGTAAAATTATTGGCATCACTTTCTTTCACAGTAAGGAGCCTATCCCTACCTTTTCCACTAAATGATAGCCATAGGATAGCAGCCCACTGCCTTTGAGGGACATCCTGTACAACACAGGCCCTCTCAAGTGCAGCAAACCACTTGTTAATGTCATCCCCCTCCTTATAAGGGGGAACTATCTTGTGCAGATTCCTAGAATCATGCTCTTTTGCAGGATGACTATGGGGAATACTGCTGCTGCCACCATGGGTTTCTAAACCCAGTTTGTCTCTACTTCTAAGGACTGTCTATCCAAATCCAGCTGTTGCTTCTTGAGCTTCAGTCTGGTTTGTTCCACTCTCAATCTATTGAGCTCCCTTTCTAACAATCTGTCATCAGGGTGGGTGGGAGGGACATTCCTAGACACAGAAGTATGATGAGAATGAACAGAAGGAGACCTGTCCCTTACAGAGGGCACCCTAACAGCTTGGCTGACAGTGTAATGTGAGAGCCCACCATCTGTATGATGTGACTCCACCTCAGTACCAACTATGCTAGACTGTCTAGCAATGGGCAGGCTAAGAAGTTTCTTTCCTGAATCTTTTCCTGGGGGAGTCCCTAGATCAGATTGGGAACCATTAGCTACTTTTTCAACAGATGGGGCACTTTTAGCCTTATCTTGTTCTCTAAGCATGTTAAGTAACAATTCCAAGGAAGGATTCTTCTCTACACTCAAACCTCTCTCTATGCAGAGACTCCTTGCTCCTTTCCAGCTAAGGTGATCATATGCAATTTTGGACAGATCAACATTTTGGCCTGTGCCAGACATTTTTAGAGAGAGTTAAAGTGATAGGAAAAGAGAAAAAAGTTTGTCAGAGCTTTTAGAAAGACAGAGAAAAAAAAACTTTTAAAACTTTTTTGAACTTTTTGAAAGTTTAGAAGTACTTTTCAGCACTTAGAAAAGAGTGAAAAAGAGGAAATGCAAAACTTTTTAGCTATGTGTACACACACTGAACTTGTTTTGTATATTTTTCTCTTATGAAAAGTACAATGACAAGAGTGGTAAGTAGTCTCAAAGCACTTATCCCACCGCTGCACAACCAATGTAGGAGGCTGGACTGGCTTGTAGTGAGTACCAAGGGGTACTTGCACCTTGCACCAGGCCCAGTTATCCCTTATTAGTGTATAGGGTGTCTAGCAGCATAGGCTGATAGATAATGGTAGCTTAGCAGAGCAGCTTAGGCTTAACTAGGAGACGAGTGAAGCTCCTACAGTACCACTTAGTGTCATATGCACAATATCATAAGAAAACACAATACACAGATATACTAAAAATAAAGGTACTTTATTTTTATGACAATATGCCAAAAGTATCTCAGTGAGTACCCTCAGTAAGAGGATAGCAAATATACACAAGATATATGTACACAATACCAAAATATGCAGTAATAGTATTAGAAAACAGTGCAAACAATGTATAGTTACAATAGGATGCAATGGAGACACATAGGGATAGGGGCAACACCAACCATATACTCCAGAAGTGGAATGCGAACCACGAATGGACCCCAAACCTATGTGACCTTGTAGAGGGTCGCTGGGACTATTAGAAAATAGTAAGGGTTAGAAAAATAGCCCACCCCAAGACCCTGAAAAGTGAGTGCAAAGTGCACTAAAGTTCCCCAAAGGACATAGAAGTCGTGATAGGGGAATTCTGCAGGAAAGACACAAACCAACAATGCAACAACGATGGATTTCCAGTCGAGGGTACCTGTGGAACAAGGGGACCAAGTCCGAAAGTCACAAGCAAGTCGGAGATGGGCAGATGCCCAGGAAATGCCAGCTGTGGGTGCAAAGGTGCTACTACTGGACAGTAGAAGCGTAGGTTTTTGCAAGAACGACAAGGGCTAGAGACTTCCCCTTTGGAGGACGGATCCCTCACGCCGTGGAGAGTCGTGCAGAAGTGTTTTCCCGCCGAAAGACCGCCAACAAGCCTTGCTAGCTGCAAATCGTGCGGTAAGCGTTTTTGGATGCTGCTGTGGCCTAGGAGGGACCAGGATGTCGCAAATTGCGTCAGGAGACAGAGGGGACGTCGAGCAAGACAAGGAGCCCTCTCAGCAGTAGGTAGCACCCGGAGAAGTGCCAGAAACAGGCACTACGAGGATGCGTGAAACGGTGCTCACCCGAAGTCGCACAAAGGAGTCCCACGTCGCCGGAGAACAACTTAGGAGGTCGTGCAATGCAGGTTAGAGTGCCGTGGACCCAGGCTGGACTGTGCACAAAGGATTTCTGCCGGAAGTGCACGGAGGCCGGAGTAGCTGCAAAAGTCGCGGTTTCCAACAATGCAGTCTGGCGTGGGGAGGCAGGGACTTACCTCCACCAAACTTGGACTGAAGAGTCACTGGACTGTGGGAGTCACTTGGACAGAGTTGCTGGATTCAAGGGACCTCGCTCGTCGTGCTGAGAGGAGACCCAAGGGACCGGTGATGCAGTTCTTTGGTGCCTGCGGTTGCAGGGGGACGATTCCGTCGACCCACGGGAGATTTTTTCGGAGCTTCTAGTGCAGAGAGGAGGCAGACTACCCCCACAGCATGCACCACCAGGAAAACAGTTGAGAAGGCGGCAGGATCAGCGTTACAGAGTTGCAGTAGTCGTCTTTGCTACTATGTTGCAGTTTTGCAGGCTTCCAGCACGGTCAGCAGTCGATTCCGTGGCAGAAGGTGAAGAGAGAGATGCAGAGGAACTCGGATGAGCTCTTACATTCGTTATCTAAGGAATCCCAAGAGACAGAGACCCTAAATAGCCAGAAAAGAGGGTTTGGCTACCTAGGAGAGAGGATAGGCTAGCAACACCTGAAGGAGCCTATCAGAAGGAGTCTGACGTCACCTGATGGCATTGGCCACTCAGAGCAGTCCAGTGTGCCAGCAGCACCTCTGTTTCCAAGATGGCAGAGGTCTGGAGCACACTGGAGGAGCTCTGGGCACCTCCCAGGGGAGGTACAGGTCAGGGGAGTGGTCACTCCCCTTTCCTTTGTCCAGTTTCGCGCCAGAGCAGGGCTAAGGGGTCCCTGAACCGGTGTAGACTGGCTTATGCAGAAATGGGCACCAAATGTGCCCATGAAAGCATTTCCAGAGGCTGGGGGAGGCTACTCCTCCCCTGCCTTCACACCATTTTCCAAAGGGAGAGGGTGTAACACCCTCTCTCAGAGGAAGTCCTTTGTTCTGCCATCCTGGGCCAGGCCTGGCTGGACCCCAGGAGGGCAGATGCCTGTCTGAGGGGTTGGCAGCAGCAGCAGCTGCAGTGAAACCCCAGGAAAGGCAGTTTGGCAGTACCAGGGTCTGTGCTACAGACCACTGGGATCATGGGATTGTGCCAACTATGCCAGGATGGTATAGAGGGGGCAATTCCATGATCATAGACATGTTACATGGCCATATTCGGAGTTACCATTGTGAAGCTACATATAGGTAGTGACCTATATGTAGTGCACGCGTGTAATGGTGTCCCCGCATTCACAAAGTCCGGGGAATTGGCCCTGAACAATGTGGGGGCACCTTGGCTAGTGCCAGGGTGCCCACACACTAAGTAACTTAGCAACCAACCTTTACCAGGTAAAGGTTAGACATATAGGTGACTTATAAGTTACTTAAGTGCAGTGTAAAATGGCTGTGAAATAACGTGGACGTTATTTCACTCAGGCTGCAGTGGCAGGCCTGTGTAAGAATTGTCAGAGCTCCCTATGGGTGGCAAAAGAAATGCTGCAGCCCATAGGGATCTCCTGGAACCCCAATACCCTGGGTACCTCAGTACCATATACTAGGGAATTATAAGGGTGTTCCAGTAAGCCAATGTAAATTGGTCACTAGCCTGTTAGTGACAATTTGAAAGAAATGAGAGAGCATAACCACTGAGGTTCTGGTTAGCAGAGCCTCAGTGAGACAGTTAGGCATCACACAGGGAACACATACATATAGGCCACAACCTTATGAGCACTGGGGTCCTGGCTAGCAGGGTCCCAGTGACACATAACAAACATACTGAAAACATAGGGTTTTCACTATGAGCACTGGGCCCTGGCTAGCAGGATCCCAGTGAGACAGTGAAAATACCCTGACATACACTCACAAACAGGCCAAAAGTGGGGGTAACAAGGCTAGAAAGAGGCTACTTTCTCACACGCGCTTATTTCTTTCTTTTTTTTTTTTTTTTTTAAATTAAGAAATCTAGATGGCGTCCCCATCCTAGAGCAGTCAAGAAAAAGGAAAATCACACTATTTTTTTCGACTGTGCTGTGCAACATCGGCAAAAAGCATTAACAAAGCAAGCAGGTCCAAAAGGCAAGACCTGTTGGCTTTGCCAAGGCTTGTTAGATTTGACTGCCTCTAGATAGTTAGCTCTCTGGCAGGTCTTTTCATACAAATACTTTAAAAAAGTATAAAGCGGACTTAATTCAGTCTCATCACATGTATCATTCCACCTACTATGGAGTGCTTTGCAGTATATGAGGATTGTTTTACATTTAAAAGGTGCATTGTCACACATTTTCTGTCATGGATGCATTGTATACATACCTCTATTTCCACTCCCTCCAGTGCGGCTTGCCTGCCCCTAAGACCCACCACCCCTGTACCTACTCAGTAATGCTCTCTCCTACATGTTCTGCTCTCCCTCTACTGTGCTTGGCCCCGCCCCTCACTTTGGCGTGTCGCCCTCTCCCTCATGTTCTGCCTTGCCCCTCCCCCACAGCAGGCTTCTCTTTCATCTTAACCCCCACAGCCCTCCCCCCCAATTTACTTCAGGACACATGGTCTTCCATTTCTCCCCCACAAATTGCGGGCATTTATTATTTTTTTTCAAATGCACTGAGCATTTCTGGGTTTTTTTTTTTCATTAACTATCTGCCATCATAAATCAGTCAATAAAAAACAGGAAAATGTCACCCCCGTCATCCTGTAAGCATGTGCAGATGTGATGACACGTGCACGTAAAGACAGATGTGACTGGCATCTCTGCTTTTTTTCTTCTTTATTTGCCGATGCCATGCACTGTTGGCAAAATCAGAGAGCATTGGCAAAACAGTTAGTGCAAAAGCCGAGACATGTTGGCTTTGCCAATGCTTGGTAGATTTGGCTACAGATAGCTAGGTGTCTGGCAGGATTTTTCTTACAAATTCTTCAGCATATATGTAGAGTGGGTTTTTACTCGCCTCCAGAGCAGTATTACCCTCTCACATGTATCATTCCGCCTCCCTTGGACTCTCTCACATGTATCATTCCGCCTCCCCTGGACTCTCTCACATGTATCATTCCGCCTCCCCTGGAGTGCTTCCACTGCAGTGCGCGAGGGGCTATTTTACATGCATTATATACATACCACGGTTACCACTGCCGGCACAGATACCACCAATGTAGTTATGTCAGGGAACACCAAACTCATCACGGTCACCACCACCATTGTGTGTGTTCCACCAGTAATACAACAAAGCATTGGCAAAACCAGCAGTTGTGGCATGTAACTGAAAAGCCCAAATCAGACCTTTTGACTTTGTCAATGCTTGTCCTTTTCTAGAAGGGATGAGATGAGGACAGTTCAATTTCTGGTAGACCACAATAAGGAGAAGCCATGCTGGTATCACTTTCAGTGCAAAAAGGGCAAACAAATCCAGTGCTTCGCTGGCTCATAGGCTAGGATCCCACTTTACAATTGCACTGAAATATAATAAAAACAAAATACATTTGCAGTCATGTGTATATGGGGGAACATTTTGCTAATTGTTTTTTGGTTAACTGCTAATTAGGTTTGAGATAATGGATGTTGTACATAACTCAATGGCTGGGGACAGATTTGTCAGTGTGGAATTGCAGTTTTTCTTTTTTTCTCCGCAGGTTTGGGACATTTTGCAAATTTGCCACAAGTATTTGTAATTTTCATAATTGCCTGCAGATTTTATTTTTCCACCTAAATTTAATGACTGAGGAACACATGTAAAAGATTTGTAAAGAAAAGCGGAATGACTGAAGCCATGAACAGACTGTCGCAGTGCCCACTACTTGGACAGTCTCGCAACGCTGCATGCACCAGCTGTGTTACTCTAATACTATGGCAGCTCAGCTAAGTCACTGGCTGGACTGAACAGCGGGCGTTTGCCTAGTACGTCTTTGCTTCGGAGTCACTCAGTTTGTCACTCAGATGCCCCAACTCTTCTGTTCTCTAAAACTGAGCTGGTGTGGCTGTAGATTCACATGTCTGCATGCTCCTGCCACCCAGTATTGATCTCAGAGGTTTGGAGGTTGTTTTTGTTCGAAGACGTCTTTTGAGTCACAGGATTTGGCATGACTGCGCCAATTGTGGACAGTGCTTATGGGCACCAGCTCCCATATTGGATTGTTTTTTTTCTGCCATCGGGTTTGGATGTACACGAGAGGTCTCTGAGTTTCTGCATTTTTCACATTTGTTTTGGCCCACACAGTTAGAATTTGACACCGACAATTCGGAAGGACCAGTCCACAGTCAATGACTGTGTTCTTTGAAAGGACACTCCGAGGACCAGTGCGCCAGACCCTATACGACGAGACCCGGCACCTTTTGAGGACCATGTGGTCTCCACTGAGTTTCAACAACGGAGAATACGGATCGCAAGACACCCTGCCAAAATTGCCCTCAGTACCATACCAAGTTTCGGTGATCAGATCATTCTGACGCCTTCAACTTTTTCCTTTCTCTGGACCATGACAACACCTCTTGCAAGTCCTGTCTCAACATCTGCTCGAAGAAAACCTTACGGAACCATAGGGGGAGAGGTTGGTTGAATCACAAAATGCCCCATGAGTTGTCCTGCAAAACCTCTTTATCTTCGGCAAGTAGGATCCCTTTGGCACTGATGAAGAAGAGGCAGCCCTTCTGGAATCTCCACAGGCCAAGCTATTCCCAGTCTGGTGTCCTGTTCCTCGAGGTCCTCTGAACACAAAGGAGGTTGAGGACGTCGAGCCAGCACCGAAGACCAGCAGCCCTCGAACCAAGGCCAAGCCCATGGTCATAACTACATGACTCATCTCTGACACTCCCTCAAGGACTCACACAAGAGATCTCCTGCTGAGGTAGATCACTTCTTCTGTAGTGGTCTGGGTCAAGCTCTCCAAAGAAGAGATTGCTGCAGCTTTGACAATGACAAAATGCGTAACGAAAGAATGATCTGCCTAAGGGCATCGACCCTCAACAGCCATCAAAACCCACTTTTCCTTAACAGTGCCGAACAGTGTAGTTTCACCAAAACCAGCATTGGAGGGACCATTAACTCCCTTGTTGATGTCCATAGTCCCATCAATGTTGAAGATCCTGTCAACATGGAGAGCACTGGCAACAGCCGGATCTGAGGAATAGGAGTTGCCCGTCCTGCAGAAGCTCCAAGAGGCACTCAGTGCCTCTTCATCAATCCCGTCACCAGGGAAATCTTGACAAAACCACTCCACTGAAGCCAGCAGAGACTCTGCCTCGCAAAGGTAGCTAGCTTTCGAGGAAGAACCAGTTTGCGATCCACCCTCCAAACCGGCACTGAAGCAACATAGAGACAGGGGCACTATATCTCTTCCTTATGATCCGGCTCTGCCACCAACCCCACCTCCTCCTCTACCACCTCCATCCCCACCCTCATGCACACCACCACCTGTGCTTCTGCTCAAGTTAAATGAGGAGTCCCCGTGCACCTTTTCTGATGCAGACAGTCCCTGTGATCTTGCTGATCCTTATCAGCAGCCCTTGTTACACGGCCTCTGACGATTATAAGTCCAGATCTGGACCACTATCCCATCAGGCCATCCATGCCCAGCAATATCATGGACCATCCTGAGGTCACTGAATGGGCAACAGCCACCTCTGAGATCTTTAAGGAGCCCGTAAAGGCAAGGGCGGCAACAGCTGAGGTGGAGAAGGACAAGCCCTCACCCAGTACCTCTGTGTAAATCGAGGCTTTGTTAGTCCCCTATCCAGATATCACAGGTCCCAGTTCGAGGAGATTCTGACGCTCACAAGGCACTTTCCAGAGGAGTTTAGCGGAGAAGACAAGACCATCTCCAATACTTACATTCATTGTGCCCTCGATGCCGCCGACAGCCTCTCGAGGCATTACTAGTGCCCTTTTTGGACGTCACGCCTGGCTCTCACATCTCTAGTTTAAACTTGAGGTCCATCAGCATCTCCTACAGCCTCCAACTGCTGCTAGGACCTTTTGGAAGCAACGGCCAGGGGAGCAGCCAAGCCCACCTCCCTTGGTCTTGCCAAAGACAGCAGCAGTCATACCACCAGCAGCTGGGAATGGTAATAACAAGGGTAAAGCAGGCCCCGATAAAGAGTCTCCACCTCCAAGCAGTGACTTGCTCCGTCTTCCCCCCAATCACAAACCACCAGTGGGGGGAGACTACAAGATTTTCTGTCACACTGGGAGAAAATCACTTCAGATCAGTGGGTTTTAGTGTGGTTCGCCATGATCACTGCCTAGAACTTCTCACAACCCCACCCAACATCCCACACCATGCACACATTCTCAGCAGGTAAACTAGACCTCAGGCCTCTCAACGAATAATTCCTATCCAAGCATGTTCAAAAGAGAACCCTGCAGGACATCATTTCTGTGCTCAGCAGGGCAACTACAGTACAACTACATTCCAGAGCTAGACCTCATAATTTAATCTACCCATCCACATTGCCCACCAACAATAGCTTTGTTTTGTGGCTGACAGCACTTTTAATTCAAATTACTTCCTTTTAGGGTCACTACAGCGTCGGTGGTGCACATGAAGTGCCTAGCATTGGGGTCCACTGGTTAATGCAGGGGTGACACTCACATCTTCCCCTACCCCAGAGGTTGGTTTGATCAAGAGTGCAGGAAGCAATGACACGTCTACACTCCAGCTGCAAATTCCCAGCTACACTATAAATGCCGCAAAGTCCCACCTTCAACTCTTACAGGTTCAGACCTTCCTAGGGTTTGTCCTAAACGCAGTCACAGGAAAAGACTACCCCAACCAACAACAGTGTTGGCATTTCAGCAGCACCTGTCTTTTTCAGCCCATTCATCAACATCGGGACTGCAATAATCCTCATGGGAACGATGACCACCTCCATCACCAATGTACCGCATACGAGGCTCCAACATGCACATGTTACAGTAAGTGCAGAAGTCACAAGCACAGGGTCACTGGGAACATCTAGTGTTGGTAGAGGCCTCTGCTCATCGCACTCTGCAGTGGGTAGGTCTTTCGTGCAGGCTTGGGGAACATTTAAAAAATATGAATGTCCTGGGAGTGTGGCCCCCTCAGCACCAGTGGTGCAACATCAGCTACCTCGAGCCTAGTTCTCAAAGCTTTCTTTCAGGTGACTGAGAGTAAAGTAGTTTTCATCCAAAGAGACAACACGACTACCATGTATTGCAGACAGAAACCGATTAGCGTACACACTTCCCTGTGGTCACAACTAGACCGGGAGATGTGGCACTTGGCAATCTGCCACCAGATACTCCTTGTGGCAGGATACCTTCCAGGGCTGGGCAATGACTTTTGGGACCTGCTCAGCAGGATACATCACTAGGCTCATGAGCCCTACACAGGTACTTCTATTGGTGGATGCCTCACCACTGGACCAATTTGCAGCCCCAGAAAACATAGAATGCCTAAACTTCACCTCCAGATACCCACACCCACTGTCCATAGGCAGTGTACTGTGGATGAAATGCCAGGGTTCTTTGCATATGCTTTTCCTCCTCTACCACTCCTTCCTTACATGGTAGGGAAGATGAGTCAAGCGTTGTACATCCTGGCAGCCCCCACATGATCCAGACAGCCTTGGTACTCTCTTGAGATGTCCATCAGCCACAATGAGAAGCCTCCATAAAAACTCCCAATCAGGCTAGAAAATCTCACCCAGACCATACATAGCTCAACCTGGCAATCTGAGGTCTTGATCTCAGACAGGAATGAATCCCTACCCTCCGCAAAGCAGGTCTGTCCACTTTTTTGATTTGTAGGAACTTAGACCCTCTAAAATCCATTGTTTAGGACATTATTTGCTACCTCTTGCCTCTACAGACATCAGACCTCACCTACACTTCTGTAGGGCTCCATAGCTACCATTGTGTCCTAAATGGATAACGGGGAACATTCTTCCTTGCTTAAAATTCCATTAGTTAAGGCATTCATGGAGGCCATCAAAGGTATCATTCCTTCCAAAGGACCTTGTTACCCTTGTGTGAAACCCATCGTAGTCCTCACCAGACTCATGGGTCCTCCCTTTGAACCATTTCACTCTTGCTGTTTACAGAACCTCTGTTCTTTCCATGGAAAGTGGCTTTCTTAGGAGCCATAGTTCAGATGCATTAGTTACCTGCACATGGTTACCCTGCGAGATCCTTTCAGGTTTGTAGGGATTGGGTTGTTTCTTAGAACTCACCCTAATCTTCTTTCCAGGATGGTATCAACTCTCCACCTCAATCAAACCGTATAGCTCCCCGGTTTCTTTCAGAAGCCAGACTCCACACCACAAAGAGCACTTCACATTTAAGACTTGAAACAACTTCTCATATGTTATATTGACAGGACCAAGCCTTTCTGCCAGTCTGACCAGCTGTTTGTAGCCACACAAAAGCCATTCCATCTCTAAGGATGCTATAGCAATGTGGATAGGCAAGTGCATCCAAGCCTGCGTCACAAAGCTAAGGACCACTACCAATTTCCCAGTGGCACACAGTACCTGTGAGAAAGAGGGAACCATGACTTTTTGGGAAAACGTCCCACTAGCTGACATCTGCAAAGCTGTCACCTGGTCAACCCCACACACTTTTATCAAACACTACTGTGTGGACCTCTGCCCCCCAGGAGACTATGGTGGCCAGACAATCTTAAGAACTTTTGTTTCAGACAACTGCCTCATCCGTAAGCTTGCAGTATACAGAAGGTGCTTCTTTACAGTTGCTGCAGAGCGTGGCTGTCTGCAGCTGCACATGCTGCAAACGGAAAATGTTGCATACCCTGCAAGCATTTGTTTGTAGGCGGTAGTGCTGTAGATTCACATAATTCAACCCTCCTCTCCGTAAACCTGTGTCAGTTGAAGATCTCTACTGTTATTATCTGCTATTACCTGGTTGGCACAATACGCATTGCACACCGCGTTACATTCAGTTTCCTCTCCATACATACTCTCACCTGCCGTGCAAAAGACAATCTAGAATGGAGTCAGTGTCCTTGTGCATTATCCAATAAGGGAAGAGTCACAGCAGATCATGTGACCCGAAAGACTTCTTCGAAGAAAAACACCTCAAAGTGTCCGAACCCAGCACTTAATGCCAGCAGTATGCAGAGCATACGAGTCCACAGCACAACAAGCCACGGACAGATGCTTACAGAGTAAGTAACATTTTCCTTAGCAAGCACATGTGCAGAGATAGGTGCACAAAAGTGCAAAGGAAAGGTGTGTGGGGGGGCGGTGGGGGAGTTCAGCTTGATATACTATCCTCATAATTATTCATGTTGGTCGAAGAAACAATATGGACACCACCCTGCAATGGTAGAAAGCAACAATCTATTGCAGGGCGGCCTCCTTGGCTTGTCATCACTGTTGCTGCATGTTTTACCTCCCAACTCTTCAGAAATTTGGAAATATTTTCACAGATTGAGATATTTTCCTCAGAATGCTAATTAGACGGTGTCCAATTTTCACCCACTTCTATGTTTGGTCCCTTAGAATGAGGAATAATGCACCAATAGCATGTCATTTCTCATTCTGAAGTGTTCAAACGATTTGCTCCTGTGAAAACGCCTGTGATTTGCACTCCAGTTGTAATCCCATTTTAGCCACAATCTATGGGATCTGCGAGGGGAATTCGTTATATCTTGTTGTTATTCTGGGGGTTTCGGGCTTCTCTGTTTCCTGCACGCGTGAAATAGGTTTGAACCAATTGTTACTTTTATAATCTGATCTTTCATTTTCAACCCTTGGGAACTTCTGCCACCTACTGGCCAGACGATAAGGTACAAGGCCTTGATTTTCCCAAAAACAGGCCCCAGGGGTCTCTTCTATCTGCTTTTCCTTGCTAGCAGGGCAGTATTTTGAGCTGTTATTTATCTTTACTCTTTTTAGGGTCGAGCCTGCTTTGCATGCGCTCGCGCACGCGTATCGCAGTGAGACGCTTTAGTGTTTGGAAAAGGGCTCGGAGCCCTGTGGACGTCACGTCAGTGTTTTTCATTGGTTCGTGGGCTTGCCTAATAAAATCTGCTTGCTTTCATTAGTCGAAGGCATGCATACGTCATGCCTTTTCCGGTGGCTAGCCCTGCTCGAGCGCATCGAACAAGTGCAGAAAACATGCGAGGCTCGCTGTTTTCTGTCCGGCTCGTGGACTACTTTTTCTCTAATTTACTAGCGCGATTTCGCTTTGCAGAAGTTGAGCGCTATACATAGTTATTGCACTTTTTCGGGTTAAGTACATAAATGCACTTTTGCCAATAGGTGAAAAGTAGGGTTAGGAGTTTACAACGCGATCAGCTCTAACATGAGCAAACGTGAGACCCGTTGCATTGCAAATGCTTGTTTGATATAGCTGACACCAAGACTAGTTTCTTTGATTATCCTTGATCCCCAGTGCCTGCCTTTCTACAAAATGATTTCCCTGTAAACATTTGCAGCCATCCTATTGGCCTGATGTCCAATATTAACCGTGCAAGATACACCAACCTGAGACCGGTCCACCGCTGATCCAGTCTAAGTCTGGAGCACATCGTATACAGAGTGATTTAGAAATGAAAAATATTAGAAATACTAATGAATTTGACATAAAGTAATTGCAAGAGTATACAAATAAAAAGAGAGTATCAAATTTAGAAATGCAAATACAATCATAATAATGTCCAGTGCATTCTGCGTAAAGGAAATACGGATGCTAACAATGTGTTGTTCAGTCCGAGCGCAGCCTTAATCTATTCATTTATCCATGCACGGCCAACATGTGTTTCGTCTTTATCGAAGACTTCCTCAGGGCTTCTAAAGAGTAGTCAGAAACTATATTTTCATGTGAATTTCCTTAGTGATGGTCAAATGACAATATAGACAGTAATAGAAAGTACTAGCTAGTGTTCTAGAGAATCTGTGTCCATACTATGCCCGTTAGCAACCATGCAGTACGCGCAGAGTAAGGGAAGCATGTAAACATATTGTAAACAGGTAACCCCCGATGCAAATCCCTGATGTCAAAATCAACGTCCGGGAAAGGTCTGAGTTGAAACAATAGTGTATATCTTGTGCTGTAGATTTAGGTTGGATGTTCTGTATGGCATTGTCCTTGCACAATGTCCACAATTGCACTTCTTTGCAGCTGGAGTGCTGTCTGTTGTAGCACACGATAAGCTTGTTTACTGACCACAATTAGTGGTGGGGTTCAGTGATGGTTATAGTGTACCACTGCTGCAACTTGTAGTAGTTACAGATCCACAGGTGGTCAGTCAGTGGCCCAGGTCTGCTGTTAGGAGCACTGGCATAGGTCTAGGTAGCTCTTGCTTCATCTGCAATAAAATGTGCAGTTTCAAGATCTGCCACCAGGTGGCAGAAGTTCTCAGTAAAGTGTCATGGAAGAGGGAACAGTATATTATGGAGAGCCTAGTTACTGCAGGTGAGTAACTTAATCTGTTTCTCAGACGCTGGTAACAACTGTGTGAAGCGGTAAATGCAGCTACATTTGTTATAGGATGTAATATGCTCTCTCTGTCTGTTTTCTTTACAGTGCTTAGTGCCTTCAGGTACCCGCTGCTAATAGGAATTGCATTTGCCGCAGCCGTCGGGCTCCTGTCCTGCCTGATTGGCTACTGCAGCACGCGCTTCTGCTGCAAAAAGCTGCCGGTGCAGGAAGCGCGGAGAGACCAGCGACGGCGGCTCATGTCCATGGAGATGGATTGACCCTGGGCCAGGGCAGAGCGGAGCGGCACCAGCGTGAGAGATGCTGCGTGGGAGCAGGCCCCTTGGCGGCTTCCACCTGCCTGGCAAGAAGATGGCGCCAGGCGCGCTGGTCCTCTCAGCCCTGCCCGTCCACAGGTGTGGACCGAACATTGACAGGCCGCCCCGGTGCTGGGCAAAGCACAGCCATTCCTCTGTGAGGACCCACAAAGAACAGTTACCCTTCCTTTTATAATAATGAAAAAAAAATGATTTTTTTTTTTTTTAAAGAAATGTATTCTGATGTGATTTTTAATGCTGGAGATTTTGTTCATACTGTGGTCGAGTGTCTGCATAGTGTCAGAGACCTCTGTGTGCCTGGAAGTGGGGACAGAAGAAAAGCACAGCAAAACTCTAAATGAGCGACACCCAGAGCGGGTTAAGTGGACACATTGTAATTGTGCAAACTCTGGTCTACCTGCCGGGGCTCTTCTGATTGGCCCAAATACACCCCGTGGACAGTGAGACCAGCATTGTAATTAAAGAAAAACTAGGAGCTGTGAACCCGGCCAGCAGGTGGCGCTGCAAGAACAATAGCTGCCTCTTTTATATGAACTGTTGTATTTGCTGTGGCCAGCAGGGGTCACTGTAAGCTCAGTATTTGTTTTTCTCTTTCATGTAAACTGTTATTTCCATCTCCAACCAGGATCTAGCCCTGTAAGAGCAGCTCTGTTCTCCAGAAGGTGCACTACTCTTAGAAACAGCTCGCCTTTATCTGTTTGAGAGCGGCTCTTGTGTTTCCTTGTCTGGAACCTGCTAGGACATCAGTGTTGAGTGACCCCGAAGAAGCGCTGGCCTCTTCTCTAGAAGTCCTCGCATTATCTACACTCCTGCCTGTTAGTTGTGTTACCAAGAGCTTTCCTGGGTTTCACTTTTCACCATGTGACAAGTGCAGTTTTCAGCGGATGTCCCTGGGTCCTAGAGAAATCAGTCACTGCTGCAGGGCCTTGTGTTGCCTTTGGGGGGTGTACGTATTTTTCTATAGAAAACCTGGCACCGCTGACCCATTCCTCTACTGTGTCGTAGCGGAGACCTTTCTGATGTCATAGTCTTTATTATCAGGGCTGGGTATGTTCCTTTGTGATGTCAAACCTGGGATTATCCCTGTGTGATGTCATAGCTGCAGTCATTCGTCTTATGATGTCATCGGTGGGATCAGCATTTTTGCAATATATGCTGCCATATTTGGGTTTTACACATATATGCTGACATGGGCGGGCTCATCCCTTCACCATGATATGGCTGGGCGTCCCTCCTCTCTGATGACGTAATGGGGCTTGCTGCTCTTATATATACTTCGATTGACAGGCTGTTCTTTAGGAGTGTGACAACTCTGTTAATTGCTTTCGTTATAAATATGTTTTTTTTGGATCTTCTCTTCTCAATGGCTTATAAGATTCTGGCAAGTGAAATGGCTTCTGCGCTGCTTATTTTAAAACTACATTCTGCGGAAATTGAAGCAGTGGGGAGGAGGAGTACACGACAGTGTCACATACCAAGTAAAAGCCCAGGGATGGCCGAGCTGCTGAATCTTCCCCTGAAATACACCCTTTTGTTTCGGCCACTCCTGCATCTCCCCAGCAGAGCGCGCCTGGAGGGCCTGGCTGGTGGCTCATACTGTGTACTTACATTATTCATTCTTGACATATTTTCTAATGTGCAGCAGAGGGCGCTACAGGACCTTCGCTAGACTGGTGTCTGTGTGTCGTCCATTTGAAAGGATTTAGGATTCCGAGTACCAAAGACAGACGGGACAGTTAGAGTTGTTTGGGAAACTAGCAAGGGCCATGCTGATTTTATTCCAAGTGTGTTCTGAGCCCACGCCATGTGTGTCCTTAGCACCCACCAAGCTAACGATGCACACCCCAGGTGTGTTCTGAGCCCACACCAGGTGTGTCCTGAGCACACACCAAGCTGACACTGAGCACACGCCAAGCTCAAGCTAACAATGTACACACTAAGCTGACGCTAAGCACGTGCCCAGTGTTTCGTTAGCAGACGCCGCGCTCAAGCTAGCAAGGCACACACCAAGCTGAGGCTGAGCACAGACCAGTACACGGCAAGCTGACGTGAGCACACGCCAAGCTGACATGAGCACGCGCCAAGCTAACCCTGAGCACGTGACAAGCTGAGGCTGAGAACACGCCAAGCTGACGTGAGCACGCGCCAAGCTAACCCCGAGCACGTGACAAGCTGAGGCTGAGAACACGCCAAGCTGACGTGAGCACGTGCCAAGCTGACGCTGAGCACGCGACAAGCTGAGGCTGAGAACACGCCAAGCTGACGTGAGCACGCGCCAAGCTGACGTGAGCACGTGCTAAGCTAACGCTGAGCACGCGACAAGCTGACATGAGCACGCGCCAAGCTAACCCTGAGCACGCGACAAGCTGAGGCTGAGAACACGCCAAGCTGACGTGAGCACGCGCCAAGCTGACATGAGCACGTGCCAAGCTAACACTGAGCACGCGACAAGCTGAGCACACACCAAGCTGAGGCTGAGCACACGCCAAGCTGACATTAGCACACACCAAGTTCCTGTCACCTGCCAGCCACGATAATTAAGCGCTCCCACATTGTGGTTTGTACCATCCTCTGGGATGCAAGCATGTGGTATGTGCACAGCGGTAAATGGGTATTTTTGGTGATTTGCGTTCTAGGTTGTGTACCAGTTAATACCCGGTCCAGTTGGAAATTTACTGGTAGCGCGAGACCTCAAATAATTCCGTCCTGCCCCCAGGGGTCTGAGTTATAAAACATGGAGATCACATGCACTGTGTTTTGTGTCCTTCCTTAATCCATGTGTTAACTAGAAACATGGGGGGTGTTTTCTGTGTGTGTTTGTGTGTGTGAGCGAGGGGGGTAGTGTGTCTGTGTGTCTGTGGAGGGGTGTCTGAGTTATTAAAAAAAAAGGAGATCACATGCATTGTATTTTGTGTCCTTCCATAATCCATGTCTTAACTTGAAGCGCGTATGTGTTCGTTCGTTCGGGTAAGGTGCGAGTGCCCGCTTATCCGCTGCTTCTGTGTGTATGTTGTACTCATGTGTCAGTCTGCTCACACACGCTTTGGTAGGTGTCTGTGTGCAGCTGGGCCATTTAATGTGATCTGTACATGCCTTACTATTGCACTGGTGACTACAAACATGTCACTGACTTTTTGGTGTTTTTTCCGTCCATCATCCATTTGTTTGAAGCTTCTTCTAGAGCCAGCTTTAGCTCTGGTGGTGCACCCTCACCCTATGACCACCTCCTCGGATTCCCTCACAGGGCACCCGCAAAAGTGCCCCTCATCTCTCCATAGCCCCTCTCTCACATAAATGTAATTTGTTAAACACTGGCTTTACTAATCATCTCAGCTGTCCACATAAAATACAGATCTGTTCTTTGCATCAGGCACATTAACCCTCTGCACTACTGTGAGTAAAAACTGCCACTAGTCAAAACTCTGATCTGTCTCTCCAGCAGGAACATTAATTGCAAACGTTATCTTGACATTTTTATTGTTGCCTGAAAACTGAACCACAAAGAACTCTGCAGCAGGTGCTTTTGAATCTAAACACAGCGCCCCCTTGAGGTTGGCGCCTTGTGCGGCCGCACCGGTCACACCACCCTAAAGCTGGCCCTGTCTAAATGCCCTAACGTATTCATTCTCTATAGAGTTATATCTGAGGCTCTGTGTATATGTGCAGGGTGTCTGTATGTGTGCCAGCTTTTAGTTAGTATGTATGCATATGCACCAGACAAGTGGTTCACAACCTATGGTCTGGGGACCCCCGGGGGTCCGCGCAGCCTCCTCAGGGGGTCCGCGACTGCTTACAGAATTAAATAATATTAACAGATCAGGTCCCTAGCTTTCAGTAATGACTCAGTGGGGGGTCCCCGGAATCCAATAAATATTCAGTGGGGGTCCCCGGGCTCCAGTAATGATAAAGTGGGGGTCCACAGAAGTCAAAAGGTTGGGAACCACTGCACCAGACCATGCATCTGCAGCTGTGACCTGTAAGAAAAGTGATGTTACTGAAAGAGTTGCATCGTTTTACTTTTTTGCAATGTTATTCGACTATAGATTCACATGCTGCTCATACTGATAACTTTTTTGTGGTTCAACAGTGGTTCTCTTCCTTCAGTGTGGAAATCTGCATGCAGCAACTATTGGGGTGTCTGTACCTGAGAACCCTAAATGGCCTAGACAGTCCCCTCCAATGGCGGCGCGCGTCAGTGGCCAGCGCTTTCTGCAATCAGGTTTAGTAACTGGAAAATTGATGATTCAGTGGCCTTGAGCGCCCAAACCAGAACCCTGTGTTTGACCTCTAGTTTGAATCCCAGAATAAGCACCATTGGGTTTGGTAAGAAACATGTAGTGTTCGGTGCCAAAACGCCCTTAAGAAGTGAATACACATAATTTAAATTGCGAGAAGAGCGCACTGAAGCCAAACCGGAAGTCACAAATCAACAACAAAACAAAGGAACTTCTCAGGGGCCGGCTGTGGAGCCTGGATGGATACAAATGTGCATTTCAATGTGCAAAGGTTGCGTATCACCCACTCCTTGAGTATGTGTTGTTTACGTTGCCAGGTTTGATAGTTTGGTTAGTCAGGTGTACAGGAACCTCTTGCAACAGCTCCATAAAGTTTAAATCTAGGATGCAAGCTTGGAAGTATTTTATCCCTACAATTACACCTTAAAAGAAGAGTAACATGCCTCAAAGTTCGTGCTTACTGCAACAGGCCTTTGCATAAAAGAAATTAAATACACTTTGCGTTTAAATTTAAAATATTTGACATTTTGGTAGGTGAGCTTTAAATGCACAGAAACATCTTGCAGAGCTCCACAAAGTTCACATCTAGAATTTCAGCATGGAGGAGATATTTGACTCACAAAGACATGGTTGTGCACAGGCTGTAAAGTGTGACAAACTGCAATCAGCCTACATTCATAACTTATTAGACAAAAATGCTACAACTTTGAAACGTGAAGTGTCGACAGCCATGTATGACACATCAGTGGAAACACTGGATTTTGATTACCCGCACTCACTGCCAGTTTTTCTTAAGTTGAGCATCGCTTGCCTGAACTTTGGTGGTAGCAAATGGCTTCTTCCCTTTCCTTGGTGGGGACCCTGTGTGGCGTATTCATAATTCTCACATCACTCCTAAACTCCACTGGTGCTAGTGTGGCCAACATCCTAGCATTAGAGGCAAAGGCCTGTAGTGCAGTAACCTGCAGGGACCACCAGGCTGTCACCCCCTTTCAGAACAGATGGTCCCTTGGTCTCATTGTTCAGAAGGGCCTTCCTGCAAGGGATTTGCAACTTCAAGAGATTTCTAATGTCTGGAAGAGAGGAAGGCTGCCTGTTGGTTACTGAACGATTACTGTAAAGCAAATTGTTTTCTCTAGCAATATCTTGAACATTTGGGACAGGAAACCTGGCCAAGGACCACGGAAGGTAGCCTTGTGCTGGTACTCCAGGAGCCTGATCACCTCTGGAACTTTCCTCCTTGGGATGGAGAGCTGAAGGTACTCGACACCGAAGAGGGTGCACTCTTCTGGTGGGGAAGCCGCACACTGGTGGCTGCTGGACGCTCCTTCCGCGAGCTTGCGGTTGGAGCTGCTGAAACCCAACGTAGGGATCATGTGCAATTGGACATTTTGCTTCAGACATAGACGGGAGTTGTAAGAAGGCTCCCTATAACCTAAACCTGTGGCCATGTGTCCAAGATGGGTTTCCTAGCACCTTGAAGTTTTTTTGGGGCACTGGGGAATAATTTATTAAACATTTTCTAAAAGTTGGGACTTATTTTTTTTTTTTTATTTCAGAGACCAATGAGTAATTGCCAAAGCTGCATGAGAAATACATAACATTTAATACCAGCATTATGGGAGATTGTCCCTCTCTGATCTTTTTTTTTGGTTGTGGAGTTGGAGGCCACTGCGTGATTGCAAAAAAATAATATAAAATGCACTGGCAAAGTCAGTTGGTCTCGCTAATGAGACTTATTAGCTTTGCCAATCTTTTAGCCATGCTGTACAGCATCGTGGCTGCTGCATGGCTTGAAAAAGAAAAAAGGTGCGATGAGTCAACATGCATGCATGGTCTACACAAGGACAACAGCTTTTTTTATTTACCAATCTGAGATGGATCAGTAGATTTTAAAAAAAGTGTCAAGGCAATTTTTTAAAACATAGCACAAAAGTGTTTTTTTTTTTTCTTTTTTTTACATTAAATCTTGTGCCGGTTGAGGATGCGATAGGGTACAAGCAGAACAAGGGAGAGAGCACAGGAGCAAATGAAGAACCAGGTGAAAGAGAGCATTATGCAGCACTGGGGGAGAAGCACGTGGGCGATATAGAGCAACTAGGAAGGGAAACAAGCACAGGAGTAAGACAGGTGGAAAACACATGCACACCCATGGAATGCTTAAACAATAAAAAGTAGTTCCCTAAAAGCGAGCAGAGAAAGCATAGAAGCCAGCCAATTAAATAAAAGGTAAAGATGCTGTGCGCCTTGGGAGGGACTAACAGAAGATGGACAGCCTGAAACCAGGAAAGCCATTAAATAGAAAGCAAGCAAATATAAGTGACAGTAAAGCCAACCAGTGGCAAGCAATGGGATGGCTGCAAGTCCCATTTGTGCTTCATAAGCCCACTATATGTCTTTTGCAACCAGGCAGATTGTGATATCTGATTTGCTTGACTTAAAAATATTTGACTTCTTGGAATTCTTTCAAGGTAGAGCTTCCAGCGATGTCCCAGTCATGATTTTGACCCCCCAAAGTAATTCTAATTATGAAGATAAAACTTTTACATAAGAGAGCACACATACTTTCTTCATCTGGCTCCATCAATGGTCAGCCCTATGTCTTCTGAATGGTTGAATTAACAACTAGCACACTGCATTCATCACTCATCATTTGTGGGACACCGCCTTTGTCCCTGTGTACCGCACCCCATCAACTGACATGGATTTTTGAGTTCCCAAAGTTTCTTAAGGAGTATCTGTTTCTATAATTTCTGATCCCTGAGATCTGGAGATTGTGTTCATTTTTGTGTTACTTTTATTGTTCCAACTAAATTGCTTTGACAATGTTGACTCCTTCTTTTCTTAGTTGTCATTTTATTTTAATGTTGCTACATAATAACGCCATACAAATTTCCACGAGGAAAGCCCTACTGCTCGTGCCAAGCTGCCCAAGGGGTAACCAGATAATCCTCGCAGACACATGTTTGCACGCTGGGAATCACATTATTTTGACTTTCTGGGAGCTCAGCCACAGTTCAAGAGATTGTAAACCTCCATAGTTTCCTACATGAAAACATTCCCTCCCACTCCACCTTGTATGTAGTCATCTGTTAATGATGGATTGACAAACATAGTTTGTAACCTGTCTTTGCGAAACAAGGGTTCATGACATCGCTAAGCGGCACGTTTGTGAATGGTTCAAGCCAGGATGTCAGGCAGAGTCCTTGAGCCATCTACTCCCAGCATTTTGA
Source organism: Pleurodeles waltl (assembly GCF_031143425.1). Taxonomy (NCBI): domain Eukaryota; kingdom Metazoa; phylum Chordata; class Amphibia; order Caudata; family Salamandridae; genus Pleurodeles; species Pleurodeles waltl. The sequence continues at coordinate 1,513,457,342 of NC_090447.1, forward strand.
TAGAGGTTGCATCTCAGAAACTGCTAAGGAGGCATTTAAAGGTGAATATTATATAAGCAAGCTTGAGAAGAACACTGCTTTAGAGTATAACCAGGGACCTGAGTCATGTCTGAGTCATAAATCGGAAATTACTATTTTGGAAGGAAGAAAAAAAACACATAAAAAAATACTTCCCTCCATGGTAATCAACATTCCCAAGACTGGGAGTTCCTCAGAGTCCCTCAAGTATGGAAGAGACGCTATATCCCCAGACACAAGGAAAAGGGACAGACCCGCTACCTTTGAAAGTTATGGTGGACAGAATGTAAATCTACTCCTGGAATGCCCTCAAAACTTTAAGATCTGTGAGATTTAGAAAAATTCTTTAGAGGATTCTGAGCCTCAAACGGATTCTAATTCCAGAAGTTGATATCAAATATGTGAGAGCAAACAATGGATTTGAACCACCCTTGAAGCCTGTGTTGGTTATTTATTAAAAGTTGCGTGTAACCATGATTGTTGCTCAACACTGAACCATCAGATCATTCACTCCATATGTTACATAGGAAGTTCATGCATCTGGACATGTCACATGTGAACACGTGTGAGGAAAAGGAAAAAAATCAAGATGCACTTAAAGTGTGTAAGCACCGCATGAGTGAACCTCCTATGCACAGAAACAATATCTGGACTGATGCTCACCTTATACCCAATGAGGCCACAACACACGGAGCCGCAGACTGCACTGACACTGGGGGCGGGTGGGCGGGAGAAGAAACTCAGCCTGTGATCTTATGAGGCACTCTGGTCACGGTCATCACCAGCAGCACCATGGCGCGCGGCAACCACTGATGCATGGTTTACAAAGTGACGGTCATCGAGGGACCACCTCAAAAGGGAAGTGGAAGAAGCCCCACCCAACAAGGATGTGACATCACAAAAAGTGCTCCCTCCTCCCACCAACCACAGCACCAGGACTGAGGGAGGACCGAAGCACAGTTGCATGGATCCATGCATGACACAGTGCCATGTGTTTAGCGCCCTCAAGCAGGGGAATCACATATTGTATCGTATTGTATTGTAATCGTATTTATATAGCGCTTGCTACCCCTGACGAGGTGTCGAAGCGCTTTTCGGTGAGTAGCACGCTACTCTGGAACCCAACAAGAATTAGTGATGGATTAGTATCATATTACATCACTACCGTAAGAGGCATTGTTCCAGAAAGGACCCTAAGAAGACGACTCGTGATAGGATGGGGTAAAGGACTTTACTGCAGCTGTTGCCTGACACAGCTCTCAGACCTTTTCTAGATGGACAGCTTTTTATCTCATAGATTAGAATTCACGGCTAAGAGTGAACAATCTGAGGGACACATAGTTTCATAGCGAGGTGTCCCTTCTTGTACTGAAGAGTGAAACAGTGTAACTTACACCTTGTTCAAGAGGTTCCCTCTTCCACATGTTTTACAATGAGTTTATCCTTGGTAGCAGTGTATTTTAAAAGGTGCACCATTCAGACTTCTTATTTAGAAGAGTGGTTTGTGAAAGGGATGATTTAATGAACAATCCAACGTTGATCCCATTAAAATAATTGTGATTGCATTTATGTAGTGCTTACTACACTTGACGAAGTGTTGAAACGCTTTTCGTCGAGTATCACGCTACTCCGGAACCTAACGGTTTGGTGGTGAATGAGTATAGGGAGCCATAAGTCATTAGTTTGAGGGATGGTCATGCCACCCTGACCTGTAAAATTACTGTTTGTTGCTCTTTCAGCCGGTCAGAGATTAACCCAAGGGCAATTGCAGTTACATTTGATACCTCCTCCAATAGCATGGCACTTGGCATTTCTACCACATAACTAGGATACAGAATGGTATAGAATAGGGGGCAGTCTCTTAAAGAGAGGAAGAAGTTTGGCTGGAGTGTGTCTAAAAGAAGGTACAACATAAGTATGTTAACAGGATAACACCTAACCCTTGGATAACCAGACCAGGTAAGCCCTGTTACCGCATACATGAAATGTCCCAGGCACATCACCGGTGCAGCTTTGGGTACAGGTTACCCTGATGGCGAGGCGGTAGCTCAGAATCAGGGCGGATGGGATATGAAAAGTAGCATTCACTATGGCCCACGAAGATGATACCATTTGTCGTTTCACGGTCCAGTCCATAAGCAGCGTCCGCAAGGTGGTCAGCAGGCGGTGAGATTTCCTGGTCGAGGAGATGGAAGCCTCCAGTTGTAAAGGTAATGTGGACAGAGGCATTGAAGCATTTGGGGGCAGAACCCATGCAGGTATCTTTCAAGGCATTGCTCTTTGTTGAAAGGGATGAGAACTATGGACATTTTCCCTTTTGAAGTGTAGGATTGGGAAACTTCGATGTTCTGCTTGACTTCTCTAAGAAATGTAGAACTGAATTTTCTCAACAGAGTGAGCATCAGTCCTGGTAGAAGGCATGAGGCCTGATGATGTGGATCTCTCACGCCTGTTACCCAACACATCCAGGCAAAGCCACATCATGGGCCGACCAACAAGTTTTGCTGCAAAGAGGACCGGCCATGTAGCTGCGAGACTTCCCATACTGGGCTGGCGGGCTGTAGCTACGGGCACCAGGACGGGCTGCAAGGCAATGAGATCTGTACAGCTGAGCACCAGAAACAGCAACTTCAAGCTTTGGGGCAGGGGCAATGCACAGCAGAACCACCTTGGCTGAAGGGTACAGATGGGCAGTTCGGTAGGCAAGTTAAGAGTCTTTCACCTGGGTGGTCCTCTTCAAGTGCAATGTGAGTCCAGGTGGGTAGTCATTGGCAGTTCATGGCAGTGTTCATTGTGAGTAGTATCCTGGAGGGACCTTGCCAATGAGCCTTTACGTGAACCCAGATGCCAGGCTGCAGATTTTGACAGGCTCTAGTTGGTTATGGCAGCTGGAACCTGGGAGCGGAAGGTGTTTAGGTAACAAATCAGTTGTTCGCAATGCTGTGGAGTCAGGTCACCATTTAAGTGCAAACAAAACAAAGTCGGAGACATTGATGCCATCACATTATTTCATTATTTAGTCTTTTGGTTAGGAGTGGCTTGAACTGACCACGGTGTCAAAGGGTGAGCGTCCATCCACTTAAGCCCTGTCTCACTACAAATCTTATTCTTCAGAGTTCCATTGAATCTTTCAATTCTCCCTAAAGACTAGAGCTGGTAAGCATAATGGAAATGTTTGATTGTGAAGGCCTTACATAGTTCTTGGACTATAGATGGTACAAAGTTGGTACCCTTGTCCCTCTACATCTGAAGGGGAATTCTAAACCCAGGGATAAAATGTCTGAGCAGTTTCATGGCTACCGCGATTGCATCATCTTTGGCACATTGACCGGCTTCAACGCACATGTAAAAAAAAAAAAAATGGGCACTTGGAGCAGAACATTACCATAAGGACATCAGTGAGGGATCTGAATGAAGCTGATTTTAATATGGACAAAGGAGCTCCAGTGAATTGGGTCTGCAGTAGGGTGGTTTTGACATCCTTCCAGGGTTGTGGGCTTGGCAAGTGTTACATGAATAGCAATACTTTTGAGTGATGGAAGAAGAGAAGGGAGAGCATATCAGTGAGTACCTGCAGCATGAATCTTGCCATCTCAGCTTGTGTGTATGTGTGTGGGGGGGGGGAGGGCGTTTGGGGGGATGATAGTACAGACGGGCAAGATTTGGGGTAGGAGTTTTGAGTCAAACATTCTTCCTTGCTTGTTTCTCCACACCATTAGGGATCCTTTAGAGTCCTGCTTTAACGAAACTCTCTGATATTGGGCGTCACATGTGTCTAATTCTGCAAGACCCTTTAATGAGCGGCTCAGTGATTTGGGATATATACAAAATGTATTATGAACTGGGAGACAAAGTTGTTTGATCAACAATAGCATTTCCTTTGAACACTCCATTATGTGCAGACTGATGAGCAGAAATTTAAGATGGCAGCTGAAGAGCATCCAGTAGAGGTGAGAAACCCTCGCTGCTTCCAGAGAAGCCGGAAGTTGATGGTTACCCTGACAGCATATTTTGAATCTTTGAATATTGTTACAGTCTTTCGAGCATCTAAAATGCAAGCATGAGTAAGGGGAATTAACTGAGCTTATTTCAACAGTATATACACCATAGAGTCCAAAGAGCCTGGTTCCTTTCTTAATTCTGAGACATGAACCATCACAATAACACACAAGATCACAGTGTTAATTAGGTGTATCGTAAGGATGAAATGAGGATGGGGTAGGTGGGCGGTTACCAGGAACACACATATGTGGCCCACCATCAAGGGCATTGGGGGAGGCGAGGCAGGGTTCAATACAAAACATTGTGCCAGTATTATACGAGATGCAGGCGATAACATTATCTCATAGCTCAGCAGTCTTTACATGGAGATGTATTGAGGTTTGGTTGTCCATAACAATGCAGCTAACACAGGAAAAACAACAGTGAGAGGGCATCCTAGTACAACCTTCTCAGTTTCTTCCAGTAAATGGGCATCAGTGGCCATCAGGTACAGGTACCACAGCATCCCTACTATGACTGCATCGAGAGCAAAGGACTTGGGTCATGTTGGTTTTTGTCACCATTATCCTGAACCAGAACTCCTAAAGCAAAACCCCCTCCCTCAAGGCAAAATAATGTGAAAGTTTTGGCATGACCAGGTGACCACAGTGCAGGTGCAGAAGTCAATAACCGTTTCACGGATACAAATGCTTGTTCTTCTGGATTGGACCAAGGCAAAGGTTCAGATGTCTTTTTCTTAACAAAATCTTGCAACTGCTGAACAATGTTAGCATAACCCAAACTCAATGCCTGGAGTTCCCTTCTATTCCCAAAAGAGAGTGTACCTGAGAGATGTTAACAGACCGAGGAAGCATGTGGATGGCTTCATTGCATTCTGAAGATTGGTGGAGCTCCCCCCGCAATGTCTTGACCTAAACTTTGAAGACAGCATAAGCAGGATTGTAATATCTCTATCGATGCTTTGTACCCCGTCTTCGGCAACCAACAGTTCTTCACCACATTGAATCAGTGTAGATCTTGCGATAAGCTGCAAGTGTGCAAATCTTTCCTGAGAGCCGCTGAGAAGATAGAAGGTGGTTCTGTATACCCTTGGAGTAAAAGACCAAAGATAGTGGCTGTTGGGGTATGTTGGAAGTGATTGTCAGGCAGTCGCCGGTATATATCACAAAATGGTACAACAAGAAAACTTGGCATACAACAACAGCATTAATAGCAGGTACATTTTGTACAAAACAGTATTTTTTCACAAGTCTTTATTCATATGTAAACTAGGAGTACCGAAGACGCCAACAATGGGCACTTGTACTCATTGTTTCTACTGCTCAGCAATGAGTGGGCAGATCCCTCCTTCTGCTCGAAGACGTAACTGGCATTTCAGAATTCATGGGAGTGTTCATTGGGTTTATCCTTCTTTTAACAGGTTCAGCGGTTAAAACACAAATTACATCATTAGCATGTCCAGACCATAAAGTGGAAGGAACTTGACCCACCACATTGTAGTGAATCCTAGTTTGTTTTAATGGGATACAGGAGTTAGCATATCCTTTCGCTTGCAGATTCGTGCCCACGTCACCTAGTGACTTTTACCCTACGTAGCTTGCTCTGTTTTAGCACATTTATTTAATTATATCTTTGAAGATAGCTGCCTTGTTTTAGTTAGACCAATGTTTTAGTTTGTGTTATCAGTGCCACCGCGCTAAGGCATCAATATCAAGCGACAAAGATAAACAAACTGTAGGTGTTCACATTCAGTACTTTCCCTCTTCTTATTTTCGAGGAAATTGTTTTTATAAATTACCGTCCTAAGCAATCTATTGTTTCGGAACAGACCTACGTCAGGGGTCCAAGTAGATCTGTATAAATACTCCTCACTTACACAGCTAGTCAGAGGGAGTCTGACCAGATGCAATCTCTGCTATCGATGCTGCACGTCGACTTGACGCTGATCCAGTCTTCGTGTCCCTACGGAGTCTGAGCTAGAGACCTCATTCCAAGGTAACAAGGGTTAGGGGCTCTTCTCATGGACATGGCATTGGCAGATTAGGTGTAACACACCTAGCTCTCTTCTAGGTTAGAGATTAGGTACATGACATTAGGGTATTAGGAGGACCTATTTCAAATTTCATGTTATTTCAAGATGGTGGGGGCCTTTGTATCAATGACTAGTCTTTACCATTCTGTTTCTTGCACTGTTCATTATCCTAATCATTGCAGCCCATGCAACTTCTCGCAGATTGCAGTTTTGCTAAATAAAACCTATTGAAACCTTACTGCATCTCCTTCATTGCCTGTGTTTGATTAAGACATGTTATTCATGTGAGAAAGGAGTACTCTCCTTTTAACCACGACACTCCCAGAGATGTCACACTCTTTAGTCCATGCGTAAAGGCTGCCACAAATCACCTTCTAGTGTCTGGGCTTTTGGAGAGGTGCTGCTTGTGAGCCGGAAGGGTTGGGACGACAGTTGTGACTTGTTGTAGGATTGGCATAGTCGCCTACAAACATAAGTACTGTCATCCTTAAACCAGCAGTCTTGCCTAGGGCAAGAGTCCAACTACGACAACATCAGACTTTGGCTAAGGTGAAGTTTTAGTGGCAGCGGATTTATTTGGATTACTATTATAAAACATAACCATCAAAACAGCATTGCCATTTTCAGCTTTTATATTCAAACAGACTCCATCGCTGGTACAATGCACAGTACATTTTAATTTACACAAGAGCAGCCTCCCTAGAGGTTTGCAGGAGAGTTGGGGCTTAAAAGAAAGGCAGTGATATGACTTGGAGATAGACCGAGTCAGTAATGTACTGAGGAGCATGAGTATTGGAATTACCTACTGCTTTAATAGTTTCACCCCAGAGAGGTCGTGATGAAAATTCTGAGGTTTTGGGGAAGACGTACAAGAAAGTTTTAATGCTGGTGCTTGTAAATGAGCTTTTCTGTTAATAACACATCGTATATATAAGCCCTTCTGATCTGAAGGGTGTAAAGCATTCACAGACCAGTTGGCTCCCTCAGGATGTCCTAAAATGTAGGGTCATCATAAAGAAAAGGGAGAGACAGGAAGATAATTGTGAGGTCCTGCACATATGCTACTTAAGTGTAACTTATAATCCTCAGCTCAGCTCAGGATCATCGTCAGCCGCGGCATGTATGCTACTTCACCCGGAATACATGTCCAAGGGTCCTTTCCACATCCTAAATCGGGGCAATAGCCTTAAGCTGGTGCGCGCTCTGGGCCCTCTTGATGAAGTCTCATTCCAAGATATCACCTCAGTTGAATTAATCCATCCAGGCCCCGGTCAGACCACTGAGATGACCAAAGTAACCTGGAAATCAGCAGATCTGGCCCAGAAGGTCCTGGGGAATGTGGAGATTTTCAGACAGTGATGGATCGCATTTACCCCACTTAGAAACTCCGGGTTCCCACATGTTCTAGAGCCTGCAAGGGAAGAAGTCTCTTTAAAGCCCTGACGAAGAACAGATTATTCGATTCTCAGAAACACTCTTAGCAAGTCTCCTGACTCCTCAAGACAGACTTCCAGGCCGGATGACAAGCCTGCATCCAGGTCTGATGATCAAGGCAATTGGGGTTGGCTGTCGGGAACCTTAAATTTAACCGCACTGTTAAGATGACAGAACATCAACGAAATTTCTCGCCATGAACGTGCACTAAATATATGCTCTTGGAATATTAATGGTCTGGCTAATAAGCTGGAAAGTGAAAAAAAATCCATCATTACCTAGGGTCCTTTCATATCGTGCTCCTCCAAGAGACCTGGTCACAGAAGCCCCATCAGCTGGAGGGTTTCATAAACTATCTTCTACCTGCATCTAAACCACACAAGCACAGGCATTGCAAGGGTCCCCTCGCCATCTATGTATTTGCCTTATGCATAAGTGAGTCTGGGGCAAGAGATAATGACGAGGATAGACTGCAGGTAATTGACCTGTCAATCAAATTACTGATGGTAAAACCAAAAAAATATTACTTTGGTGAACGTCTACGTCACCCAAACGCCAATGCAAGGTCTGTGGCCTCTGACAAGCTAATTGGTATCTTAACACGTCTGGGCTCTGAATGCCCAAACAGCGACCTCAATGTATCAAGCGACTTCAACATGTGGCTAAACGAGATCATAGAGGTGCAAGATACCTACTGGTCGACCCCTTCTCAGCATATTCCAGGGTGGCTCAACGATGACAAGAGAGGGCGACTCCTTCAAGGCAATTTGAACACCTCGGTCTTAGGGCTCTAAATGGCCACATCCCTCCAGACATATCCCCAGACCTTTCATATCTAATTTCTTCAGAGGCCTCCTTAATTGACTACACCTTCTAAATTCCCCCGTTACTGAATACTACCTCTTCCTTGGGCTTCAGAGAGGAAATGGTCAGCGACCACCTCCTGCAAGAGATCACCTTCAACATCACCCCGGGAGTTTACGCACACACTGCTGACTGTGGGCTCAATGAGTTTGCAACCACCCTCGATTACCTGCCAGGCCTCACCCTAGAAGCCACAACTAATAGGATACTTCGGCTCCTTAGCTGAAAATCCACTGATAGCCTGGGAAAGGTTTGCATGGGAATTTGCCACTCAGCATGCAAGGCCTGTTTTAACCAAAAAGAGGCCGAAAGAACTTATGACATCCCATTCGATAAGGTTGGCCCAAAGGAGGGCAAAAGCATTATGGACACCCATCAGAATATCACCAATGGACCCTGTAATACTGCACAATCTAAGAGAGGCTAGGAGCCACCAGAAAAGGGCGGAAAAGAACATCCAGAGGGAAAGATGGCACTCCTGCTGGACAATATTATTATATGACATGAGGTAAAACAACTCTGAACTTTTGGAGGACCATAAACGGGGTTCGGAGACCTATCCCAAGCGTGGCTTCTTCCTACATCCATGAGTCAGCTTGGCACCACTTTCTGTCTGACCATTTAATACATTAGCTCACCTGGCCACCCCCTCGGATGATGAGCTGGACTCCACCAACTCTTCTTCCGTCCAGCTAGGGTGCAGCGATAGTAACTCTCCATTGGGCACAGTATACAACAAAAATTGGTCAATAAACAAATTAGCAGGGGCCATAGAGATGGGTGCCTGGGCCGGGTGGAAACCCTCCACAACATATAAGGAAGATCCACCATTTTGGGGCACATTCCTAACTCCACTCTTTTCTAACATCCTGCAGCAACATCATATCCCCTCCTCATGGCGCGGCTCGATCCTTGCTCCAGTCTTCAAGGGTGGTGACAAGAGTCCCTGAGAATTAACGGTTTGTAGCCCTAATTGATAATGAGGCTAAATATTGCACCAGGATCATACTGAACAAGTTGCAACACTGGACTTATTCCAATCATCTCATCCCGTCAAACCAAACAGGGTTCGCTAAGAATGTTGGCACCTCTGGCAACATTATGCCACTTTCCTTACTTACCGACGAAGCCAAACTCAACAAACATCCGGTGTACTTCGGTTTCATTGACTATAAATCTGCTTTCGACAAGGTTGAAAGGGGGAAACTCTGGCGCAAACTGGCAGCTTTGAATATCCCGGGTGATCTATTAAGAGTCTTGGAGTTACTGCACATGATATGCGAGTCAGGTTCAAAATAGGGGACAATTCTCATCTGTCTAGGCCCATCACCACCCCCAAGGCCTTAAGCAGGGCTGCGTTCTTGCCCCAACAATATTTAACCTTGTTTTTTGTCTGATCTCACTCCAGCTCTAAATGCTGTGAACTCTCATCCGCCTAAGCTGGAGGGACTGTCATCTGCCAAACCTGCTGTGCGCAGATGGCTTGGTCTTTATCAGCTGACCCAAGGTTGGCTTGCAGTGCCTTTTAGATGTTACCTCAGCCTACTCTGCCAAGAAAGGGCTAACAAGCAACAAGAAGAAGACTAAGATCCTCGTAAGTTAATCGCCCCAAACTACACAAACCTTCATGGGTTTTAGACCAAGAAAGATTAGGGGTGATCAAAAACTTTAAGTACAAGAGTCCTCTTCAGTGAGAATTGGAGCTTTGCAACTCAAATAGAGGAAATTAGGAAAAATGGTCTTGCCTTGGCATTTGGGTTGCGATCCCTCCACACAAAACTGTAAGGCCCCACGTTCACGCCGATCCTGCAGGTGGTCAAGAAAAGGTTCTACCAACCCTAGCTTATGGAAGTGAGGCCCTAAGAGGCTGTGATAGCATCATCCTGGATAAAATGTTACTTTCAATTTGCATACACATCTTCCAGCTTCCTGCTCACTCATCCCCCACACAAATCAGGCTGGAGTTTGTCATTGTCAAGCAGTCAATTGCCAGAATGGCGGCTTTTGCGATACGTTGCCACAAAGTCAAACTGGGAAAGGAAGGCTGGCTTGGCCACCCTCTTTGGTCTGAATTAAAAACAAACACCTACTCTCCAGCCAGGGCTTAGTTGCTCCAGGCCCAGAATACTCTTGGCCTAACCAACGCTTGGGCTCTTCCTTTAAGCCATCAGCAGTTCAAACATCGGACAAAAACAAGTGCTCGACCGCTCTCGCTGCTAGCTGACAAGGCCTCTCTGTTTCTACGATGCCACGGCTGGATGACGCTTCAAAACTACATGAGGTTGAAACCACAGACGTACCTAAGTGACCTTCTCAGCAATTGGACCCAGGCTCAGTTCATGAAATAGCGGTTGGGGTCTACTGCTGATCTTAAACCACCTGCCTGCATGGAAGAGATCTGGTGCGTGTGAGCCCCATCGGTTATGCCCCCAGAGTCGGGAAGATATAGTTTCCGTACTCTGCCTGTGCCCCCCCTAATGGGGGGTTAGACGGGAGCTCCTTCAGGTCCTGCAGTGATGGCCTGTTTTGAGGCATCGGAGACAAGGCTAATTAGCGCTGTGTTCCAATTTTTTTTTCAAGATTAAAAAAAAATAGCCAGACTAGAAGGCGTTAGGGGCCCTGTGGTGATAATACGGGGTAAGCGCTCTGTTCCTTGTTAACTATCGCTTCTCTCCGCCTACTATGGCTCCATTGCACCAACAATCGGCTAACCCTTGCAGATGCGCACCCCTCGACGCTGGCACTCTCTTGACAATAACTCTTAGTTTTTTATTTTATATTGCATTTCTTGCACTAACATTACTGCATTTTATCACATTGTCTTCAAACGCAGGCTTAATCTGAGTTTTTTTGTTTTTTTGCTGAATTAATTTTAAATGCCTGGGCTTGCTTCCAGTTATTGGCTTCAATGTGATTGGATGCCACCTAGGCATGTTCACTTGTCCAGCATTCCACTCACATCATCCTTTTCGGGCCTGACCATGCCTTTGCTACAATCCAGAACCATGTCCGCTTTGCACAATCGTGTCTCCTCTTCTTGCCTTTCTTCTCTTTTCTAGTATTTTATTGTGTCTTGAATTGCCTTGCAATGATTTTTATAAATCACACAATAAATGTTATTTTTATTAATATTATTATAATCACAAAAAGATGCTGTTCCTCAAGGAGAAGAGAGAAGAAGAAAGAGAAGCTGTCGGTGAGGAAAAGGGGGCTGATGACCTGGATCGGGGGATCTGATTGATCAGAACCAATAGCCCTCACGCACCCAGATGGGTGTCATGTGTCATCATCAGGCCGCTCTGCCCTTTAATATGGTGGTCCCCTTGACAAGAGTTAAAGAAAGCAGTAGCTGTCCTGGGAACTAATGAACCTTGACAGGTCAAAATATGTGAATTAGGGTCAAATTCACATATTTTGACTTGAGCTGTTGAAGTTCATTGGACAACTACCACATTAAACTGTGTTCGGATCTCCTTGGACATGTTTATTCATTACACCATCCTACACTCCTGACATCCTCACTTGCACTCATGAATATGGCATCCAACTTTAAAGATCTCCAGCAAAGAGCCCCCTTGAGGGGCCCGTTGGGCATTGCAGTGCCGGCCCAATGAGTCGCTGCCTGAAGATGAAGCATGACACCCACCTGGGTGTGTGAGGGCTTTTGTTTCTGATCAATGGGATCCCCCGATCCAGTTGATCAGCCCCCTTTTCCGGACCAATAGCTTCTCTTTCTTCCTCTCTCTCTCTCTTTCTTGAGGAACAGCATTCTTTTGTGACTAAAATGTAGCGTGTCAATTTTGAAAAATCTGGTCATGCGCGGCTGATCATGTGAACTCTGTCAGGTTAAGCCATTCACAATTCCAGTGCCCAAACTGACCACATCTGAAACACAAAGAACTGCCCGGTGGAGCAGAATATACCCTCTACCCCCACCTCTGGCTCCAGACCTTCCTTCCTGCCAACCACAGTTATCCTACTTCCTACTCATCCCTGGCCCTGCCTCTGCCCATTTGTTTGAAGGATTGCATTTGCAAAGGTGTTAGTTTAGATTCAGTAACAACACAACGATTTGCAAGTGAGAAAAATGTAGAGGCCTTCAGCTTGTGATCCTTTGCAAATTATGTGCAGTGCTCCTGCTCCTTTGGCTCTAGTCCATGAACACATGTGGCATCAGCAGTTTCTTAAGCTGCTTCCTTAGCATTGGCAGTACCAGATCAACACATCTTTCAACCAATCAAAATAATCAGCGCACATTTCATCTTTGTTCTGTTTACAACGATTAATGTTGGTCCCTACAGATCTCATAGGAAACATTAATAACTGCATTCAATGCTGCATCTCTAGTAGCAATAAAAGCCGCTACACCACCAGGCGCTTGCCGTTCACAACTAGCCTTCTCTAATCAGGGATATTTTTCTTCACTCTGCATAATAATGTGTAATTGACGTAAGCCCAATTCGGTTTGTAACATTCAAACAGTTTGCAATTGTTCACAAAACCTTTGAGTGTTATCTTATGTATCGGTGTTTGATATTTACCAGGTCGGCCGAGGACCAGGACTTCGACTTGGCTTCCTGCCGCAGGGCCTGGGTATTCCCAAAGAATGTCACACTGGGCATGGGCAATGTCATTGGGGTTGTCACAGCCCCCGCGAGCCCCACTGAGAAGGGGCACTGTTATGCACACCCTGTATGGCACCCACAAGCATCTCCGGCTGGTATGGGGAAATCTAAAGGAGACTCCGACCTTTCTTACCACTTTTGAGGGCGCACTAGTGATTATGGGACGCATACAAGAGAAGGAAGCATGGTGAGGGCACAACCCTAACCTTGTCCCTCAAGTGGCTAAGTTTGTGGCTTGGTGTCTCAATGTCTCATGGGTGATTCTTGTTTATGCTTCATGCCTTTCTAATAATTTTTTTATAACCAATTTTTATTAGTTTTTGCCCACACTTTCCACAAACAATTGTATAAGACTACATCAATATGCATCAGATATGTAGACATAGTTAATGCATTATCACCAACATCATTACACATTCATCCCATGATGTGTGCATATCTGCTCCATAACTTATCATGCTTTCGGGGGACATCCCTGTGCTTCGTAGATCGGCTACTCCTGGCGGGAGCACCAGTCCACCCCCCTCCTCCATCCTTCCGGTGAGGGGGCTCCGGCAGCTTCCAGCTACAGGCGATAGCTCTTTTGGCTACCAGTGTGGCCACCCCAACAAAGGTCCTCCCCAGTCTCAGTCCCCCAACCTCCTCCAAGAGACCCAACAGGTCTGTCCTAGACCCAATATCAATCTGACGTCCCAGGACCACAGAAAGCTCGTGGCCCATCTCTCCCCAAAACAAGGACAACACCGCACAAGACCAAACCACATGGAAAAAGTCTGCTTCAGGTAGAGCGCACCATGCACATGTGCCCTGTGTGGCTCAACCTGCACGCTGCAATCACTGGGGGGTCAGCTACGCCATGTGGATGTTATTAAGTTAAACCATATAGAGGTGTGAGGAGACTGCCAGGTCTCTGGGGGCCATAGATGCCTCCCACCAATCATCATTGTCCAGCTCTCCCGCCCACGCTTCCCATTTCTGACAACACCCAGGAAACAGTCTAGTGCATTAACCATCAAAGAACGGAAGACCCTTGAAATGGCCCCTTTGCCCAACTGTCCCAATAGTAGTTTATCCTTTAGGGGGGCTGTATTCCGGAATCTGGGAATCCGCAGGGATGTGGACAAGTGAGGCATAAGGCAACTGGAGGTAGCTGTAAAGTTGTGTGTGGGAGAGCTGGTAGAGCTTCTGTAAAACCTGGAACCACATCGATGCCCCACCATGTCTAACATGCTTTAGATAGTTTATCCCTATCCTACCACACTGTGCAAAGCCCTGGAGGCTGGACACGTGATGCATCCATGTACCCAGCTGCAGCGGTGTCATCCCAGCAAGCTTACGGTCCCAATGAATAAAACATAGAGCTGCTCTCCAGCAAAGCAGGTTTATCAAGGTGTATTCAGGCAAGAAAGAGTGAGGTACCGGTGCACCGTAGAGTAGGCTGAGAACATTTTCCAGACCCATAAGATGGATTTCTCTCCGGTAGGCGGGGTTGTCTCAACCTCATTAAACCAGTCATTGATCATTGCGGTTTGAGCAGCAAGGTAGTATTCAGAGAGATTGGTCATACCCAGGCCCCCTAAGTACTGGGATTTCCTAGAGGAGACAAAGGCTACTCGGCAGTGCCCCTGTACCTACAAGAAGGTGGTGATATTCGATGCCAGTGTTTGGACCCACTTTCAGGGGGGGCAGGTGAGGTAAAGTTCACTAGAACATATAAAAAGCACAGGAGGCACATCTTCTTAAATAAGGCTACTCGCCCCATAGCGTTTAGAGGCAAGTGGCCCTATTTCTGCAGGTCCCTATTCAGGGTTTCCATAAGAGGCTGAAAATTAAGACGTCCAGTGTGGGAGATGTGAGATACACACACCTAAACAGTTGAAGGAGAGACGCCATATTAGGATCCCAGCGCACCAAGAATGTCCTCCCACATTGCCCTCACCCAGCACCCACAGTGATTTGTTCATGTTGATCCCCGGGCCAGAAGCTTTACCATATAGGCAAAGGATTCAGAGGCATCTGGAGCCTGAAGAGGGCGGGTCTCCCAGGAATAGTAGGATGTCATCTGCATAAAGAGCTATGCATTCCTCAGGACCCCTCTTCCTAATGCCATCCCAGAATTCAAGCATCGCACCTTATAAGGCTCGCCAAGGGTTCAATTACTAGACCAGATAGTAATGGAGATAAGAGGCAGCCCTGATGGGTGCCTCTGTGAATTCGGAAAGCGTGGGGATAGGACTCAAGTTTAACTGGACCTGGGCTATAGGAGCAGGCCGACAAGTCTACGGAAGTAAGGCCCAAAACCCGTTCACTGCAGCTTGGCCTCCAAGTTCTCGTAACAATTTAGGAAAGCTGCTTGTTGTTCCGGACTTGATCTGTACTTAAGATCCTTCAAGTGTTTCTCAAGATAATTTAAGCACTCAAAAGCTACTTTCTTCTAGGAAAATATTTTTATCCTCACCCCTACTGCACTTAACTTAGTCTTCAATGCACCATTCCTCCCCTAAAATGGATGATACATGACACGGGCAGGAACTCCTTCAGCTATGGCTTTTTTAACCTCAGGTTTTTGTACCCCATTTCCTTGCTAAGCCCTCATTCACAACCAATTGCACAGTTCAGTATCGGCCAGCTTTGTGCCGCAGCTCATCCCGTCAGGGTGGTGGAGCACAAGGGTGATGGTTGGTCTGACAGCTCTTTCTCTTCTGTTCTCATGGAGTGAGGTAGGAGAGGTCTTTCAAGGCTGACTAGTGACCCCCTCAATTTCTAAGAGGTACCCTCCTACCACCCCCACACCTCCAAGGTCACAGCTTTTTTGGGCTTGTAGAGGTCCTCCGCTCGCTAGATCAGGTCACCTCTTTCATTCACATACTCATCGTCCAAGGTCTGTGCTAAGGGTTCTAGACACTCCTTTCCCTGCATGTCTGCACCACTCTAGAGTGTCCTGCTTTATACTCGGGATTACTCTCTCTTTCTGCCTCACTCTCTCTCATTCTTTCTTTTAAATCCTGATATCCTGGGACTCGACAACCTACCAAAAACAGGTTTATGGTGGGACCCCCCCCCCAACCTTCCAAAAACAGGTTTATCCTGGACTCCCCAACCTACCAAAAACAGGTTTATCCTGGACTCCCCAACCTAACAAAAACAGGTTTATCCTGGACTCCTCAACCTACCAAAAAGAGGTTAATGCTGGGACTCCCCGACCTACCAAAAACAGATTTATCCTGGGAAACCCCCCCCCCCACCCAACCTTCCAAAAACAGGTTTATCCTGGACTCCCAACCTACCAAGAACAGGTTTTTTCATGGACTACCCAACCTAGTTTAGTTTAATGAATTATTAGAGCGCATGGCTACCCGGGGGCTTCTCAGCACTGAAGGTGGATCATAAGCTCAGCAGAGCCTATGCTGAGAATAAAAATGTCTTCAGTTTCTTACGAAAGAGGGATTCCAGCTGTTCTTGTTGAAGTTCCAATGGAAGTGAGTTCCAGAGGTATGCAGCTAAAGAGCTGGCTCCCCGTGTTGCTTTCCTGAAACGGGGTATGTTGACCAACGAGGCAGTGGAGGATCTAAGTGCCCTCTGAGGGACATAAGATGAAATACATTGCCTGAGAAACCGCGGCCCCTTATTGTGGAGGGCTTTATGTGTCATGCAAATGGCCCCGAGGTAGATCCGTTGTTTTATAGGAAGCCAATGAAGTGAGGCCAATGCAGGTTTAGCAAACAAATGTCTAGGCGTGCTCATAAGCAAACGTGCGGTGGCGTTTTGCACAACCTGCAATCTCTTTATAACATGGCCCGGAGAGCTAAGAAAAAGAGAGTTGCCATAGTGTAAGCGGGACAGTATCAGGGCCTGAATGATGAGTCTTCTGGCCGAAAACGGTAAGATTCTGAAATTTTTCCTCATGGTTCTTAGTAAGCCAAAACAGGATGCAGCCAGCTTTTTAGCTTGGTAGTCCATCGTGAGGCGGGAATCTAACCGGAAGCCTAGGCTCTTTATATTTTCTTTGGGAGGAGGGAGATTTTTAAGATCTTCCAATGCCAAGGCTGGAGACTTAAGGAGAGCATGGTTTCCAACTACCATTACTTCCGATTGTTCATCATTAAGTTTAAGTTTAGAAATGGTCATCCATGTAGCTACATCCGCAAGACAAGAGGATAAATTAGGTTGGGTGATGTTTCTAAGACTCGAAAAGGAAACTTGCAGCTGGGTATCGTCGGCATATGATATCAGAGAGGCCGTAGGGTTCAATAATTTTAGCTATGGGGGACATATTAATTTTAAAGAGAGTGTGATTCAACGAGGAGCCCTGAGGGACCCCGCAAGTGAGGGGGAAAGTGTTGGAAAGGAAAGAGCGGTCGAGGACTTGGAAGGTTCTATCTTTCAAGAAGGAGGAGAACCACCTTAGTGTGGTACGTTCAATTCCAATAGCTCAAAGTCTTTGAAGTAGTATATTGCAGTCTACCGTATCAAATGCAGCACTAAGGTCTAATAAGATGATAGCTCCATGTCCACCTAAATCCAGTAGTTGGCGAGTTTCTTCCATAACGGTTAATAGAGCTGACTCTGTGCTGTGGTCTGAAACCCATTTGTGAGGGATGTAGAAGTTTGTGGTCTTCAAGGAAGCTCGTTAGTTGATTATTAACATGTTTTTCAGTTATCTTTGACACAATAGGAAGTAGAGCAATAGGTCTATAGTTGCTCAGAACAGTTGGATCAAGTTTAGTTTTTTTTAATAGAGGCTTAACAACTGCATGCTTCAAAAGCTGGAGTACAAGACCAGATGTTAGGGATTGATTCACAATATCTTTTAGTATAGGTGAGATTATATTCGAGCCCAGAGCTAAGACATGGGGGGGGGGGCGGGATCTAGGGGGAATCCGGATTTTATAGTGTGCAGATATTTAGTAATTAGAGCTTCTGTTACAGGTTGGAGAGAAGGGAGTGAGGCTCTCGGAGATTGTAGGTTATCATGTAGATGCCAATTTATCTCTTGAGGGTAGTTGGACGGGAAGGTTGAATAGATGTCTATAATTTTCTTTTGGAAATAGCCTGCCAGATCATTACTATTGATTGTGGTGGCCCCTATAGGATTATCTATCTAGGTGACTAGGGTCATTTCTTTAAAGATCGTAAAGATCTCTTCAGTGGGGTTTGCAAAGTTTTCAATTCTAGATGTATAGAATGCTGCTTGAGCTAGTTTAATTTCCGCGTGGAATGCTCTAATCGCCTCCCTATATTGTGTCTTAGAGGAGTTGTCATAGTCCTTCCTCCACCTTCTTTCAAGTTGCTTGCACTTTTTTTTGTTGTTGAAGCAATTGAGGTGTAAACCAAGGTTTGACCTTACGATTAATCCTTCTGACAACAGTCTTAGTTGGTAGTATGGTGTCCCAGGAAGTGGAAATCCACTTATTGAAGTTTTCTATCGGACACTGACCAGACTCCTCACAAAATCTAACAAAAACAGATTTGTCCTGGGACAACCCAACCTACCAAAAACAGATTTATCCTGGGAATCCCCAACCTACCAAAAACAGGTTTATCCTGGGAATCCCCAACCTACCAAAAACAGGTTTATCTGGGACTCCCCAACCTACCAAAAACAGGTTTATCCTGTACTCCCCGACTGAACAAAGACAGGTTTGGTCTGGACTCCCCAACCTACCAAAAATAGGTTTATCTGGGACTCCCCAACCTACCAAAAACAGGTTTATCCTGGACTTCTCATCCTACCAAAAACAAGTTTGTCCTGGGACTCCCCAACCTACCCAAAATAGGTTTATCCCTGCCCCGACCAAAACGTAGATTTCACTACTAAGCTTTATAGGTCAGACTTCGCATTACAAAAAATTGGTAGTCCTTTAGCACTGACCTGATAGATGAGTCAACCTCTTGGCCATTCTCCCTCCAAGTTCCCCCAAAGAATCCTCCATCTTACTTTCTGACCTCAGGAGAAGTTATGTGGAGTTTGGTCCAGCTCGGCTTCCTACATCTGATCAGATACGTGCACTTCCGGGTCAATGCACCTGAACTGGCAAAGAAAATATGTACCCTCAACAATCAAAGACTGAAAGTGTGTATTAAAAAATAATCTGTGAATTACAGAGTTGGCTGATTTGTGGAAGGGAGGCCACCCATCAAACCGTAGTTGAACTGAGCTCTGTAAGCAAACAAAGGGACTAGACAGCTCTGGATCTGAGATCATGAGGAAGGAACATCTACAAATGGAAGAAGGATGCAAACGTTTTCGGCCGAGCAAGCCAATCAACATGTTCTCATCTCATCCATCATGTGAAAGGGAGCCTCAAAACGTCATGGATGGGCATCTCTTTTAGGCATGGTTAGTGCGAGCAAGAAACATTGTCTACAGCAGCCAGTTACACCAAGGCGGTAGTTTGCAGTCCACACCACCAAATGGCAGGCCAGTCAGTGGCTGAGAACCAAAGGTAACTATCAGAGGTGACCAGGGAGTAGCCAGAAAATGAAAATGCCCCTCCCCCACTTTGAACTAAGGCTCTGATGGCACCAAGAAAGTGAGCCCTGACTTTCCCTAGAAGAGCTCCTTGGTCTCTTCCATGCAAGCATCCATCCATTCACCCGCTAACATCCACCATTCACATTTGCGTTCTGTCATTCATTCATTCATTCATTCATTCTTTCACTCATTATTCCATCTACATCGATCCATCCACTCTACTATCCATCGATTCACTCTGTCATCCATTCGTCCACTCTGCCATCCATGCATCCATTCATCCACCTCTCCATTCATCCACGCTGCCATCCTTTACTGATCTACCCACTTTGCCATCCATTGATTCATGTTTTCACCTGCTCATCCATTCCTTTATTCCCCCATCCTTTCAACTGTTCAACCACCTATACATCATTCATTCACCCACACACTCATCCATTCACTCACCCACTCATTTATTCGCCCACACATTCATTTACCCACTCATTCATTCACCCACTCATTCATCCACCCACTCATTCATCCACCCACTTATTCATTCGCCCACTCATTCATTCATCCATATTTCCTTCTATTTAATATCCCTTAATTCTTTCCCTTTTCGTTCACCCACCTTTCATTCTCTGTCTCCTGCTTCCCCTTCTGCTGACGGTGTATTCCTTCCTTGTGTTGCTCTGCCGAGCTGCAGACAGGAAAGGCCCACAGTGAACCACACCCCCGCTGCAGCTGCTAACGCGGGGCTCAGGGCGCCCCTGAGAGGTGACGCAGACCCAGGTAACACTATACACATTACACAGGGGGAATGACATCTGGACTGTTTAGAGAAGCTCATTTGGCCCTAGCAAAGCGGAGGATGCTGAAAGCGAGCCAGGCATGTGGGCGAGAGTGCGGTGGCAGGCTGACTGTGCACCACAGCACAAGACTCAAGGCAGGAAGCGAGCGCAGGGCGATGCTGGTTCCCAGCCTTGGTCACGATATTCCTACTATGTGCTACATTCGCATCACACGCTGCAGGAGAGTTTCCACAGTCTGGGGCCCCGCAGCTGATGCATTGGCAGCAAAAGCTGTCCTGACTCTGCATTAGCCACAATACGGCCCATGAGTAGTGCTTGGTTAATAACATGACTCGAGGCACTCGAATCTTCTTTCAACAATAGATAAATTATGCCAATCAGGGAGATTTACAAACTGTCCTTGACAATGACTCAATGGGCCCCTCATCTGCTACACGCCCCTGGTATTCTCTACTGGTGGAGGTGTCCACTGCCTCACATAAAGCTGCAGAGTGGATCAGATGGGGGTGCCTGTGACATGGGGCTACCGCACATGTGAACCTCAAACCATGGATCTTAGGAGCACGACTCCTAAAGTCATCATTTGCATGCAAAAGTTGTAGAGAACCAGGGGCCATATGTACGAACACTTTTTCCCACAGACACAGAATGGGTAACAACCTTTGCTACATCTGGCCCTATATTCTGTATTGAGAATCAAGGAGACCAACCAGCAGGATATGGTACTAACTGGGTGCATTTGAAACCGCATTTGGGGAATCTCTTTTCCTGTGCCCTGGTTAACCACATGCAAAGCGTGATCCTGCCACACCCAGGGCTTCTCATGTGCCCCTTCCGTTGTCCTTTCCTGCTCGCCCTCTCCCTGTTCTGATCTCACCTGACCTCCTTCCACCATCTATTGAGGGCTCCCCACCCCCTCCCTTTCACACTTTGCTGCATGTTTTGCATTTGCAAAGGCATCACTTTAGATGCAGCGTTGTGTTTTTTCCTGTGAAGCCATACAGTGATTTGAGATGGCCATAAATTCTTCTAATTTCTTAATTTGCCATGCAGTACGTCACTGACTTTTCACATTCGGGTCCATATTTATACTTTTTTAGCGCCGCATTTGCGCCACTTTTTGACGCAAAAACGGCACAAACGTACAAAATACAATTGCATTTTGTAAGTTTGCACCGCTTTTGCGTAAAAAAATAGCGCAAATGCAGCGCAAAAAAAGTATAAATATGGGCCCCGGTAACTATACCTGCACAGTTTCCTGAGTCATCTGCGTCAGACGAGCAATACCCGAATACCTTTCTAACACATCCTGAATTATTCCTCGATACTCCACTGCTGACTGTCCCTTCCTCTGTTTGCAGAATGAAATTTGGTCCAATCTGCTTTCCCTTGGCACACATCCACTACAACATTCAACAAGGCATCCTTTGCCATCCTTTGTATCAAATGATGTCACTTTGTTGGGTACCACAACGTGCAACAAGTGAATTCCATCCTCCCAATTTGTTCTGTGCACTTCAAAACACACTGCAGTTAGTCCCAGAACTGGGATGTGTTTTTATTCAATGTTGAGGAACTTTTACTTAATTCTCACCTGGACACTCCTGCGTGGAATGGACTCTGTCCCCTTCTTTTGCAGGTCTCCTCCATCCAGAATATACCATTTGGTTCCACCAGCCTGGTCCTGCTTTTGCAATATTCCATTTACGATTCCCCTTTTGCTTATGGGATGACCAGGTAACTTACCTCTCCTCTCCTGGTCGCTGGGAGTCTGCTAAGTACTTACCTCTTGGAGTTCCTCTATCTCCCAGCCCTTGGCTAATAACTCTATACCCTCTGGTGGGGGAAACATTCTCACGTTCCACTTTTGTAATCTATGGTTTAGCCCCCTGTAGGGTCCTTGCTATTTTGTGCTATTTCCCAATACTTATCTGTGTATATTTTGTGTGTACTTCCCTCCAGAAGGGGGTTTGCCTATAATAATCTAGTTTGGTATTTCTGTAATAAAGTACCTTTATTTTTGACTCGCTGTGTGGTTCCTTTCTTGTGTGATATGTTCCTGGGTGACTACTGTGGTATTTCAAGTGCTTCACACTCCTCCTGGGTAAGTCGTGGCTGCTCACCAAAGCTACCACTAGAGAGCCCTGGCTACCTAGTCATTGTAACACTATCTAATAAGGGTGTCTGGACCCACTATAAGGTGTAACACCATAGGTGTCCACCACACTCTGGGCCAGCCTCCAACATAATGTTGTGGTGTTTGAGGCCCAAAAGGGCTGAGAATGTTCTCTGCAGCTTCAGGCCAAGCTAAGGACTAAAGTGGGTGAGCTGTAAAAACAAAAGTTGTTTTTCCTATTATCAGGCACTTACCTTTTCTTTTCAAATCACCTATTTTTCAGCATTCTACTTTCTTTTTATATCCCAGTGTGTATAACACTATTGAAAGTCATCCCCATAAATGCTTTAAAATAGTTGTCCAATCTATAATTCCTTCAATGCTGGATGATGGACATTCTGTTTAGGACATCCAGGCTGCCACTGGCCTTGTTTCCAAATGGTAGGAAGTGTTGATCCTGAGTGAAGAAGGAGTTTGCTGGCCTACACTTGCTTCGGCATCATGTCATTCCTTGCCCAGTGTGTGTCCTCTTGTGCCAGCCTGCTATATAATCTCAAGTAGGCGGATGCTACCTTTGGAAACCAGTTTGTAAAATATAAAATCCTCTTGATGCTCTCTGTGACAAGTCTGATCACTTTCAGTGGCTGCTGGCCCCTTATGGGGGGTGGACAGCCCCTGCCTCCTCTGAGGCCCCTGTGCATTTTTCAATTTAGCAGTGTTCATGATCATAAAAGTTTGTTTTTCATGAGCACTGCCAGTGTGAAGGCCTCCCTTCCTCTTCTCTTCCTTATGACAGGAAGACAAGGGGTTAACTGAGGGTTGTTTCAAAATAAAACACTGGCAGGATGTTTGGATTGCAAGATGTGAGGGATGAGTTTTTAAAAAACGTTTTGTATTTTTTATAACACAAACACCACCTGAAGGTATTGGAGCGATTTACATGAGGACCAGTTACATTACACAAGGACACATTCATTTTTGGTGGGCTCACGGGGAGATTAAGACATTTTCCCAGTGGTTAATTTGTAAATAATAACGTGTTGTGCCCAATGCCCTCCTCAGAAACATGCGGCTGTGGTATTTAAATCTGAAAGCAGAGGATACTGAGGCAGGGTGATCCTGAAGCCACTGCAGGCCTCTTTAATCCATTTACAGCCACCCCCTGCCCCTTCAGATCACTCTTGCAGCTTCCTCCATTTGTGACGCTTTTTAGTTTTTCTCTTCCTCGTCTTTCCCAGAGGTGCCTTTAGCTCGCCCTAATTGTTTGATGTAGAAAAATAAGTGCCCGCCCTCAAATATAGGTGCCGGTGCCCCTCACCGGAAACCACCAGCTCGAATGAAGCACTGGATTTGCCCAGAATCACAGGGTGTCGAGCCGATGCCGAGACTCACACATAGCTCAACTACCATCCTCTCAAACAGGCACAATCCATTTTATTTACAAACACACTGCACATGCCTCAGTCAGAACAGTATATCTGCTAAAATGTGGTTGTCAGATGACACATCAGTGCATCCCTGAGGCCAATGAAAAGTCACAAAGAGCAGCAGGGACAGGATCCCCAGCACTATCTCTGCCTCTGATTGCGTTGTGCTTCCAGTCCAGTCAAGAAGCTGGGAGAGGGCTTGAGGTGGCTCGTCCCCTTTCAATCCTGCACTTGCTGCTTCATCTCGTTGGGGCTTATGGCTTGCTGGGATCAATGCCCAGAACTAGAATTCTGCTCTGCTGATGCCATGGAGACTCTGAGATGCCAGCATAGGAAGCAAGGTAAGTACCAAACATATGTTTTTTTTTCTCTATCCATGACTGCGTGTGTTTGTGAGTCAATGTGTGTTTGAGAGTGTCAGTGAGAGTGAAAGAGAGTAAGAATTTGAATTAGAGAGGTATGGATAAGTGAAAGTGAGTATGAGGGAGTGAATGAAGAAGTATGAGTGTTTTAGAATGAATGATTGGAGGCTGTGAGAGGTAGTGAAAGTGACTCAAGAGTGGTAGCTGCACATGGTGCAATAGGTGCAGTTGCACCAGGGCACAGAGTCTGTGAGTATGTGTAAGTGTGTTACTGAGGGGGAATGAGGGCTAGTGAGTACGAGTATGCTTGTGTGTGAGTGAAATAAGTGGGAGTTTGTATGAGTGAGAATGAACAAGTTAAAAAAAGTCAAAGTGAGTGAGGGGAAAGAGGGAGTGAGTATGAATGAGGCAAATTTAGAAAAAAGTGGGGTGAGCACCTGGCCAGTATTACACACTACCGCTTTCAAACTGCCACTGTCTGCACCTACACAAGGTTAGTGTTCCTTGTGTAAGAACTATACAATGTGCTGACAGTGTTAGTGTAAACTTTAATATATATTTGCTTTATACAAACATTAATTAAAATACATTTCGGATAATGTGAGAGGTGTGATTACAAGAGATGTGAAAAGATTTTTTATGATGCTCCTATGATGCATGGCCTGTCTGTGTATGGTAAAATCTCACAATTTGCTTGAAGTGTTAAATAAAGGTTCTAGCTCCTAGGTGTCACAACAGTGTCAGTAAAGATGTGATCACTCAAGAGCCCCCTGTTCTACTGCTCCCCAAATCCTGCACTAAAGTTCTATAGCTGGCCACCTCCTGAGCCACAGAAACCACTGCACCTAGGCCTCAAACCTGCCACAGCTGTCGTGAGTACCTACACTTCTTAAAAAGGCACCTAGCAGGCCTTGCAAGCTGTGCTTTTTTTCTCAGTCTGACATCATTTCCTGTGCAGAGTTGGTTTCAGCAGCCTACAAGCTGCATTCTTTTTTCATTTCCATAACTTGTGTCTCAATGATCTTGAAACAGGAAACCACAGAGAAGACCACATTGAGACACCAGTGTCTGCAGGCGACGGTGTGTGCCCGGCAGTCTCGCTGAAGCACTGCTGTGAGTGACTTGCCGGCGCTTGGTGAGGACCAGCGGATCCTCTCTGACTTCCATGGCCTCCGTCCTGCACATCGCCGCCTCGCTGTTGGCTCTTGGTGAGTTTTACTTCTCACAGGATCTAGTTTGCCACCTTAATCTTTCCCAGGAACATTTAGTTTTAAAGGTCTGCACAATGCCTATCCAGCCAATGCACCATTGGGCGATGAACCAACATCAGCCAGACCCATAGACCAAACAACACTTGTTTATGTACGCACTTGTTAGCGCAACTCTACTGCGGGGCAAGGGAGTGCGAACCAACATGGCCATGAGATACAACTCATGATTCCGAATAGAGAAGATGAACCCTGGAGAATAAACATTTGGGCGGGATTGAGTAGTTACACCAACCTAACAATAGAAAACAGACCGAGTGTGGTATGCAATGTGATGTTACGGAAGCCAGATGAATAAAATGTCGGTGATCACCCTCCTTAACTTTGGAGTATTGACATCAACTCCACAACAGAAGGTTTTCTGAAAATGGAAGACTCTGCCAGGTTAGAAGGCCTGGGAGCCAAGACTCGTGAACATCTGGCTGTAACTAAACTGAGAGATTAGGAATGGCTGAACATGTGTAATTCGAAAGTATGGCTTCATTTTGAAAACAGTTTGTAGTTTAAGCTATTTAATACATAATATAGACTGTGGACAACAGTTATATGTAAGATCTGTATTTGTAAAAAAAATGGAAAATAAAATAGAATTTCATCTTTCAGTTTGCAGATTGATCACAACTCAATATCTGATGTATAAAACTAATAAATGCATATCTTTGTAATGCATAATTGTATATGTGGCTATTTTTATTATGATTAAATATTATAGACAGTGTCATTTCTAAAGGTTTATCAGACGTAGGAATGCACAAAACATGTTGACAGTTTTCTCAGAGTCATGGAATTAAACACCAAGGCTCAGGGATCAGTCACTGCAGTAATTGTGGTACTGTAACAGTGTGCGTGCTATTACCCATACTACAGATGTGTGTCGGGAATTCTGGAATACATTACTATCCTGTATTCCATATAGACCCTTATAGAATGCAGAATAACTTTGCTTCATCAAGTTCCACATGATAATTCCTGAATTCTGGACCTCTTGAGGGCACAAGTTCTTGCATGTTTGAGTGGTGCATGTGTCCCTTGAGTCATTTGTAGTGGTACCACATGCGGTATTGCGTTCCGGCAGGGTGATTCACCGTCTCCCCCATGTGGTCTGCACAGTAGGTCCCCTTCCTTCTTCAGGCACCAGTCCTGTCTTCTGTGTGCCCTATTTTACATGTTTTCCACTTCCTATCGTCCATGGATCTGGACAGATGTCATAGATTTCCCTGTAAATTGACATCATGTCTCCTTGTTGCCTGACTTACGTCCCTTGTTAGAGAGCTCCTGGAAAGGCATAGCAAGGATACCATAAGCACCTTTCCAGCCTCAGTGAATCAATTAGTTTAAATTAGGGAATTATTATTGCAATGAATACATTTTAATGGGCACACAGTATTTGCAATTGTGCTAACCCCAAATAATCTACATTTAAGTCTCTCTCTGTTAGACCACCCTTTGAAAGTGAATGGCCACGCCTATACATCTACTAGAAGTCTACTCAACTCTCCATACATTCCTTACAACAAGTCACTGAGTCCTAAATTCCTGACACGTGTTCCACAAATCTTCCTTGATGTTTCATGAAAGATGAGTTTCACCTTCTGTGTGCCTCTTGGTGAATTAATGATTCTTGCTTAACTCTTCCAGGAATTGCAACAACTTCTCTTCTGAGTGCACCCAGGGAGACTGAATAACTTCTCCTAAATCTCTCTGTGAGATTGGACGATTGCTTTCAGTTATCTCTTAGAGATTCATAGACTTGCTCAAATTCCTCTCGAACGCCGAACGATCCTTCCTAAATATTTCTTTTAAATTATTTATTTAAAGGTTTCGTGGAGCGCGACTATGTCATCTTCCAGCCACTCTAGAGTACTCAATCTCAAGCTTTTTCTTCCACAGATGCTATATGGTGGGAGTGGTACGGTACATTTCTGTCTACAGAATGTATCAGCAACTCACTACTGGCCCGGTGAGAGGTGGAAATACAGTAGTTGAAAGGATCCGGGAGTTTGTAGGGTCCTTTCTAAATATAATGTTGGTCTCCCTTTAATTTTCAGTCCCTGCATTTTGAGGTGAGCCCCTATTTACAAGATTCTGACTTCAGTGTAAAGTTTAGTTTCTCTTCTTTGCATCTTCCCGTAGTGACCTCTCCCGGCAGATCTACCTTGAAATTAAGGCAGATCACATGGGAAATGTTTCCTAGATAGTGTACAACTCCTAAAATTCACTGGGTGGTTAAATGTTTCCTCCTGTGTGACTGAATGATTGATCCTAGATATTTTACACAGACTGATGCCTCTTAAATATATTTTGACTCAACCCAGGTGCCTTTTAGGGAGTAACTCCACTTCAATTTCTTTAGAAAATTAAATTGCTCATATTTAGAAAATCCTTTCAAATGTCTAGTGTGCACTGACTCTCCCTGTTCTGTTGCCTTTGTCCACAGGGCTCTCTGCTGGCCAGAGGAATGTAATGGTTCCAAGAGGTCCTCTGATTAGGGCAAAGGGATACAACATCAGCATCTGGTGCAAGGTGAGCGGCTACCAAGGTCCTTCCATTCAGACCTTCCACTGGTCCATGTACTTTCCCTCTGCTCCTCAGAAAGAGGTCCAGATAGTCAGCACAGAAGGACCGGGCTTCGCCTACTACGTATACGAACAACGCGTCAAGAGTGGAGGCATCTTTGTGGAGCGGATCACGGGAGACCATGTCCTTCTGCACATCACTGACCTGCAGGCCAACGATGCGGGCGATTATGAGTGCCACACGCCCAACACTGATCCGAGTTACTTGGGAAACTACAGCGCCAAGGTTGATTTACTGGGTAAGAATTGCCCCGTCTTAGGAGGTGGTGTGAAAAAGTCTGCTATGAAAATTACGTTGTCACAGTGAGTGGATGAGATTGAATGTGTAGTCTGAGGCAGGGGAGGAGTTGGCTCTAAAAAAGTGCCTCTGAAAGTTGCACATGCCTTGTGGTAGAAGGAGAACCCTCACGACAGCATCTCTGGGAAGTAAAGTGAAGTCCTTAAAATAGTAGGTATGTGCAGGAACATCTTAACGATTTTGGTGTCCTGGGACAAACGTATTTTGGGGGCCCCTGTTTGGAACAGCTTTGAATTTATGACCCATTTTCAGCTCTTTCATGCCCTCTTTGGCCAGGTCACTGACAGTGCACAGACACTCTGACTAAATTCTAAATGTGTTTACATGTAATATTCAGGGATAGTGAAATGTGTTTTCAATATTGTAACACAGTAGCTTGCAAATATTACTGCAATAATCTCTTTGACCCCCCTCTCTTTTCTCATATGTGAGGTCCTGTTGTGATGTAAGAAAACGTTTTTAATGGATGTTGCATGAAACATAAACACAACATTTCTCTGCAAAATGTCTGTAAAAGACTCTCACACATCACCCACATTAAAAAAATGAAAGGAAAATGGCATTTAAAACAATCTGTTTAAGAATTATCCAAGGTCATCGGGGCTTTGGCTCTCTGCAGGACAGAGCTGGCTCAATCAGGACCCCCCCGAAAGGCTGGGGCCCTGGACCAGAACCCACTTTACTCATGCACTAAAACGTCTCTGGGCAGGAGTTACTTTTTGTTGGAGAGGGTGGAACTCCAAAGAGTACCCCAGTAAATTTCATCAAAATAATACTTAAAGGTTAGTGTGTGACGTGAGGTAGTCTGGGGACACAGAAGATTACTAAAGGGAACAATGGGGTCTGCAAGAGAAGGACAAAACATTCACTATCACCCACATAGGGTCATCACAGGGTGTCCACCCTATGCTTTCACCCTCTCCCTGGGTACCGGGACAGGGCACCACTTCAGGTACCCGTGTGGGTTTGTGTTAGTTTGTACATCTTGAATAAGTCAGAGAAGACGTTTTGAGTATAAATTCTGCTTTAAGTTTCATTTTCATCTAGTCAATTTATAGATAATATTCTTTTATTACCAACTGATGTATGTACTCCCAGGGGTGGCTCCTCCATTAGGGTGGAGGAGCGTTGCCCCCCGCCAGCAGCAGCTGCTGCACACCTTAAACAACCAAACAATAATAAACTGTTTATTATAGTTTGGTTGTTAAAGGGGCGGGCCAGGGGGTGGAGAGGATGAGGGGGGTCCACTGTGTACTCCCCTCAGTGCGCACGTGTGTTTGGCCGGCCAAACACACATGCGCACATGGCTCTCTCCAGCCTGGCAACACAGTTGCCGGGCTGGAGAGAGCCTGCAAAGGCTCCCAGTCTGCCTGGGAGCGTCCTGGCTGGGTGTTCCCAGCCAATCCTTACACTGCTCTGAGCAATGCCTGCCTGGAGCGATGAGGGAGAGAGGAGCGGCGCGGGAACGGAGCAGGTGAGTTTTATTTTTCCTGTATTTTTAAATTTTATTATCATTTCCCCCACTCTCCCCCCGCCACGCGCCACCCCGCCCCTTTTAATCCCTGTGAGCCATGACTGGGTACTCCTCAATGCATTTGGA
This sequence comes from Pleurodeles waltl, assembly GCF_031143425.1. NCBI lineage: Eukaryota > Metazoa > Chordata > Amphibia > Caudata > Salamandridae > Pleurodeles > Pleurodeles waltl. The sequence goes on from NC_090447.1 coordinate 1,513,487,233, forward strand.
GTTGTTTTGTGAGTAAAGTGCTACATCCAGAGGAGATTTCACTGGTGGAGTTTCCTCTGCCACCGGGACAACTTCAAAACCTGATTGCTAATGTTGGTAACTATCGACACCAGGTAGCAGTATGGACGTCATTTAGGGGTCACCAGGGGTTGCAGCTGTGTCCCATACCTTGCTTTTTGTGACCCCTGGCACTACCTTTGCAACCCCTGGCCTCAGAGGGGGCAGAATCAGTGTCAGGAACATCCTTATGGACATCAGCTGGCGTTGCAATCTCTTTGTTACCTGTCAATTGTTTATTACACTAATAGTGAATAATAACCTATTCGTCATTATCAGCATAATAAAAGTGGAATACAATTAGCTGTAATATGCCCTTTCATGGCAGCTGACGTTAGTAAAAAATGCTTTTAAATGTATGTTCTGTGTGCCTGCGGGTGAGAGAGTGTTTATGTGAGAGAGAGTGTATGTAAGTGTGAATTTGTGTGTATGTGTGGGTATGTGTGTGTGAGTGAAAGTGGAGGTCAAAGGGCATGTGATGTCACTTCCACTAGCCCTGGCATTTCAGTGAATTGACGTCCATGGGTAGGCGTGATGCTGTTGCTCCTATGGTAAAGCCAGAACCAATGTGCCATGAGTAGGACTAGACAAGTGGGCCGCATCTGCTGGTAAAGTCAATGCTTTTATGTCTAGGGTGACCACCTGGTACGGAGGCAAATTCTGCACAGGACTGCAAAAAAGTCAGGACACAGGGTCAAAATTCAGGACAAAAATTCAGGGCAAAGGGTAAAAACTCAGGACAAAAGGTCAATTGTACAGACACATCCAAGAAGAGGCCATACCCCACTACCCTTATGTATTTTGGGTAGGATGTAAAAGTAAGGGACTTTGGGGTATTTCTCCACTAAAAAAATCTGCTTCTTGACAAGTGAGCCATCCCTTTTCCTCTGCCATCTTTATCATCAATCCAATGTTTTCTTGAATGTCCTTGGTGGGGTCCTGATTCAGAACTTTTTAATTCCGGGAGTCTTGGTGGAGTCTCAGACATTCCTGTCTATATATCTCCTTTGGGAGTACAACCGTTGCACCCTCTTTATCTGCTGGTTTTATGACCACTAAATCCATAGCACAAATTTCTCTTAAAGCCAGTGATTCTGCCTTGAATAAATTCAGAAAGATGTGGACCGTACTTAATCTGAGGTTGTCCAAATCAAGTGTCACTGCTCTTTCAAAGGTCAACACTTCGGGGGGCATGGTGTGTGTAGGAGGGAAGAGAGTAGATTTCTTCCTAAGACCCGTATTGCTTGTGTCTTCCGTATTATTGGACTGTTGGTCTTTAAAAAAAAACCTGCCAGCCTAATCTTACGAAAGAATTTTGCTATTTCCTGTTGTGGTCCGAAGATATCTGGTTTTGGGGTTGGGACAAACCCCAGACCTTTCTCAAGGACTTGTTTTTGGATATCCGTAAAAACCTTGTCACTTAAATGTATCACTCCAGATTTATTTTGCTGGATCCCGGTTAGGGGTCCAGATCTTGTTCCCGCTGGTGCTGATCTGCCCAATGCACTTTCATTTCTCTCTTTCTTCCTCTTCCATAATTCTGGCCCCGTCCTAAAAAAGGAAGGTTTGATTGCTGGGGGAGGCCATATTGAGAGGGATAGAATGGATACTGGAATTGTGGATTCCACGCATAAGGGGGCAGTATTTCCCCCTTCTATAGGGATGCCGTCCCCCTCTCCTTGTCTGGTATCGACCTTTCTTGTCGTCAGACCCATCTCTCAATTTAGTACATTAGATCAGAACATTGCATTGACATTTATTTGAAGTGAAAGTTTCTAAACATGAACTTTAAAACATTCATTAACCCTTCTTAACAACACCAGGAGTGAACAAACGGAACCAATTGTCTTGTGTCGTTTACATTATGGCCAATATTATTGTTATCGATGGTGGAACATTACAGGCTAATAAAACATGCAAGAGAGTTTTTTTGCACACAGTCCTTCTTAAAGTGAATCACTAGGAAGTGCTCTCAAATGTCACTACATATAAAAATAAATTAGACACATGAAGTAGATTGATTTGACTTTAAGCACACAATTTAGTCATGCGGGAAATCCAGGATTTGAACCCAGGCTTCACACATATTGCACTTAAGCCACTTGCTAAATGAATTTATTTTTCTCAATCCCCTATAAAAGCAGAAGACAGTGTTTTTGTACAATTCTTGACGATAAGTAGTACACTTTGTTAAAAAAATACAGATCACAGGTTAATCTGACACAATGGGCCTGATTACAACTTTGGAGGAGGTGTTAATCCGTCCCAAATGTGACGGTAAAGTGACGGATATACCACCAGCCGTATTACGAGTCCATTATATCCTATGGCACTCGTAATACGGCTGGTGGTATATCCGTCACATTTGGGACGGATTAACACCTCCTCCAAAGTTGTAATCAGGCCCAAAATCTAAAAAAGAAAAAGATACATAGGATGATGGAAAACCTAAGGTGAGATTTACTGTGTCACACAGAGGCATCTTCTGTGGTTTGGTAATTCTGTTCTCACGCAAGGCAGCACAAATCGCTGTCTTGTGTTACACTACGATGTGAAGGCATTAAAGGAGTGGAGCTTTGGGTATTGCCAAGCAACCACCCATGTATTCTACGGAGTCCCAGATTAACCAACACTGGTAGACCTGGGAATGCGTTCGAATTTTATACCTTCAGCTAGGAGAAATATCTCTATTTCTCCTTGTTGTCTCTTCTGCAGCACACGCAGAAAGAGGAAAGAGAATTGTTTTTGGGCAAGAAGGTGTCCCGTTCTGCAAAAAAACAATCCTGCCTGTAACGCAGGCACCCTTGCACCATGGCATAAGGGCGTCTGCATCGGTGCCAGGCTTCAGATTGTGCACCAGCGCAGGCAGAGGACAGGAATGTGCCATATCTTCAAAGATATGGTGCATTCCTGCCCTTTCACGCAGCACAAGTTGTCTTGCTGCGTTGCTTAAAAAAATGTTAAATCTGGGCCTACAGAACTGCGCAAAGCAACAGTCGAAGTGCGTTAAAAAACAATGACTACTGCAATAGGGACAGGCTGAATGAACGCGGAGGCGAAATCAAAGACGTTACTATAAAGAACAAAATATTCTGTAACTATTTTGTTGATCTTTCACCATCAAGTAATTATATATATCAAATAACTCATACCTTAAATGAAAGTTAAACTGATCAGTGGGAAATGCACTATTTTATGTCATGAAACCTCTATTGGTTAATGTGATAACTACAGATGCCTGTATGTGTAAGCAGAGGTCCATAGAATTGAACCCTGCTTGGTGTAGCAGGGGCAAGTGACCTGTATTCTTAGTGCTACGAGGTCCCTGAAAGCACTGTGAATGTGTAAGCCATTGTTTTAAATATGCATTACACACAGTATAATTTAGGCTGCCACTGGATGTGCATCTAAATTTAGGATAAAGATAAAACGTGGTTTTACAGTATATATTTCAGTAACATAGAGATTAAACCTAGTGCAGACATTTTTTATAATTGTCTATTAAAAGCATGCATTCGACAGCTCGAAAAACACACTTACTGTACCTCTAAAATATATATATATATATATATATATATATTTATCTTTGTCACAGGAAGCATCAAGGGGCATATTTCGAAGAAAGTGGTGCATCAGTCTCGATGTGCCACTTTTCTTGGCGCGTCCCTACCCCACCTAACGACACCATGGTTGCGCCGTATTTACAGTACGGCGCACCCTGGAGGTCGTTAGAATGGATGCGTCATTTAAAACGCTTGCTCTGATCAGGCGTTAAAAATGACAGGAAAAATATTGCAGTGAAATACTGTAAATTTCACTGCACCATCTTTACGGTCCTCCCTGCATCAGAAAGCCCCCCCCCCCCGCATACATTGTGCCTGGTGCAGGCATAATGTGACGCAAGGGTTTACAAAGTGGCGCGATGCAAGCATTGCAACACTTCGTCAATACAGGGTGGGAGAAAGGCCTCCTTAACGTAAAACAAATTACGCTAGGCTGCACAAGGTGGCGCTAGGGGCTTATAGATATGCCCCCATGTGACTCCATCAACTAACTCCTATACTGGCTGCAGAGCAGCCTTTACAATTGCAGATTAAAGCATTTGCATTTCTTTTAAGAAGGAGGCTTCGTGGCGAGAAGCCATGCTTCTTGTTTTTCTGTCTGTCCCTCTCTCGGGAACACAGCACAGGAGAGTTCAATTGGGGAATTCTCATTTATCTTGTCATGCAACGAAAAGGCTAGAATTAAGGACACTGGGGCAAAATTACAGACAGCACGCGAAAATTAGGGATGGGTGGTCACCAGGGGCAAAGGAGCATCCCCCCCCCGCCAGCAGCATTAGCGGCAGCTGCAAACCTTTTTCACAAAAAAAGTTCATAAACTGTGTTTATGACCGTTTTTTGAGAAAAGGGGCGGGTCCACGGGGTGAAGAGAAGTGCTCAGCACTCCCCCCCACAGCACATGTGTGTTTGGCCGGCCGTCTAGGGCTGGCCAAACTCACATGCGCACAGGGCTCTCTCCTGCCCAGCAACACAGTTGCTGGGCTGGAGAGAGCCTGTACAGGCTCCCAGTCTGCCTGGGAGCGCCCTGGCTGGGCGCTTCCAGCCAATCCTAAGGCTTCTCTAAGACACATCAGAATTGGTGCAGGGCAGGCTGGGAGCCTGTTCCTGCCTGCAGCGAGACGGGAGGAGGCAGAGAAGCAGCGCGTGAGTGGAGGTAACTTTTTTTTAAATTATTATTTTTTATTTAATTTCATTGCCCACCCACCGCACGGGCTGCCCCGCCCCTTTCAATAAGCACGAGCCGCGACTGCTGGTCACACTAGTTATGTCTTTGGAGTTTCCGATCTATGAATCTTGATGACGTCAGCAGCACAGGCCTGGGAGGGAGGGAGGGAGGGGGAAGGGGGCACAGGAAGTGTTTGCAAGAGGTGTGGGCGTGCTGCAAGGGCCTGTGGTGAGCTTAAACAGACTGCACTGAGCAGCTGTGCAGGTCGGTGCTGGGGGGTAGTTATGGGGGTGTGGTGATGGGGAACAGGGTTGGCTTTAGCGCTGCTGGCGCCTGGTGCAACAGTCTTTTTTGACACCCTCTCACGCCCCAATCCTGATCTCCTCCACACTACCACTCTCCAGCAGTGCCCCTCCTCTCTCCATAGCCCTCTCCGACAAACATTTCATTGTTTTACAGCGCTACTCATAGCTCACACACTCATTTTTGTGATCTGCATGGTACATGTCCTTTGCAACAGGCGCATTAACCCTCTGCGCTACTTTATGATGAGTCAACAATGTTACTAGACAAAATTCCATCTCCCACCAGCAGTAACATTAATCACAAGAGTTATCTTGACATTTTTATTGTTGCCTGAAACTGCTGGATGCACAATGAAGTAATTTTGCTTTTAAATAAATCTACAAGCTATTTTTAAACCCAGCACCCCCCCCCCCGTTCCCCCCAAGTCAGCGCCAGGTGCAGCTGCACCGGTCGCACCGCCCTAAAGTGGGAAGAAAGTAAGACCAGAAGGTGGTGAGATACAAAGTGCTTTACTGAAGAGAGTGGGCGCTGAGTCACACTCCTTGGGGCACACTCCTCCCAGTGCGGCCTGTCCCCTCAGGAGTGGAGGCATGAACCCCCATCAATGAGTGCTCCTGCCACCCGGCCCAAAGGGTGAACAGACACACTTGTGGCTTTACTCCTGAGTTTAGATTCATCTGAGGCCAGAGAAGGTTAAAGGCAGGGCAAAGTGGACTGTGGCTTTCAAGGGCCCCTGATAGAGCCAGCTCTGCCCTTCAGGGTGTCTTGTCCTGATGACCAAGTGTAATCCTTAAACAGATTGTTGTAAATAGCGTTTTCGTTTAATTTAATTTTTATTGTGGGTGATGTGGGAGAGTCTCTTGCAGACACTTTAAAGAGAAATGTTGTTTCATGCAACATCCATAAAACAAGTGCCTTATAGATCAAAACGTGACCTCACATATGAGGAACTGGAGGGTGTCAACAGAGGTTATTTGCAGTAACATTAGTGAGCTGCTGCTGTGTTACAATACTGAAACACACGTCACTATCCCTGAATATTAAATGTAAACACATTTAGAATTTGGATGAGTGCATGTGGTCTGTCGGTGTCTCATCCAAATGTTGCATGAAAGTTGAAATTAAATCATAAATTCAAAGCTGCTCCGAACAGGAGCCCCTAAAATAGTTTGGCCCAGGGCCCCCCAAATCCTTAAGATGTCCCTGCCTGCAGCCCTGGAGAGGACGGCGCCAATGAATTTTAATAGCATTACACTCTGCCATGATTAGGAGCATAACCTTGAAAGACAGCATTTCAATTTCACGTTTTCCTGAAATACGCACATGAAGTGAATGACATAGCCCTCTGCATGAGAGACAGATGTTCTCTCCTTAAACTCTGTTTCTAACAAGAAAAAAACAGGTAATTTGTAATTTACAATACAGGTGCAGGGGGCAGTTCATGTATTGCCCATTGATTCACATCACCTCACACCCTGCCCTTCCTAGCGTTAAGAGTACACATAGGCGCCCCTCCAAAGCAAACGCCCCCTGGCAGGGACATCTTAAGGATTTTGGGGACCTGGGGCCAAGCGTATTTTGGGGTCCTCTGTACAGAACACCTTTGAATTTATGATCCAGTTTCAGCTCTTTCACGCCCTCTGTGGGCGGGTCACTGACAGTGCACAGACACTGGTCCAAATCCTAAATTTGTTTACATCTAATATTCAGGGATAATGCTGTGTGTTTTTTAATATTGTAACACAGCAGCATCTCACTAACATTACTGCAAGTAATCTCGTGATTCTCTCCGATTTCTCATATATGAGGTTTTGTTTTTATCTAAAAGAAATTATTTTTATGGATGACCTCAGGGGGGCGCTGTGTTTAGCAATAGAGTACGAAATTTGCGATTTAAAAACACCTGCTAAAAAGTTCCTTGTGGTTCAGCCTTCAGGAAGCAATTAAAATGTCAAGATACCTCTTGTGATTGATGTTTCTGCTAGAGAGAGATGGGAGTTTTGTCTAGCAGCAGCTGTGACTCGCCATAAAATAGCACAGAGGGTGAAAGTGCCTGCTGCAAAGAACAGATCTGTTTTTAATGTGGATAGCTGAGTGGATTAGTGAAGACGGCCTTTAGAAGCGCTTTAAAACAAATTCTAAATGCATGTGAGAGAGGGGCTATGGTGAGATGAGGAGCACTTTTGCCGACTGGTAATGAGGGAGTCCGAGGAGGTGGTCATGGGGTGGGGGGCACCAAAAAAGATTGCTGCACCAGGTGCCACCAGCGCTTGAGCTGGCCCTGGCTGCATGAAACTTAAACAGAACATTTCCCTGCAAAATCTCTGTAATTGACTTTCATACATCAGCCACTTTAAAATAAATTAAATGAAAAAGGTATTTAAAACAATCTGTTTAAGAATTATTCAAGGCAAGGAATGAATTCAAGGAACTAATCAGGGCAAGACTCTCTGCAGAACAGAGCTGGCTCTACCAGGGGCCCCTGACAGACTGGGGGCCGGGGCCAGAGCCCACTTTGCCCATGCCTTAAAACGTCTCTGCCCTGGAAACATCCTGAAGCAGGAGTCCGCAGACACACGCCATGCCTTGGGGTGGTATGGGGCGAGAACAACCGCGCTCCCAAATTAACCTCTTCTCTGTCTCTCTCTTATCGTGGTGGGAAAGGTCTTCAGCTGTGGGACCTGAAGTCCAAAAGCCCCCTGCTGCCCCCTTTCCAACTGAGAAGACTTGAAAGGCCGGAGTCACAAACTGCACCTTGGATTGAGTAAACCAGGTGTCCCTGGGTACCAGCTCTACTGGTCCGAATGCAGTTCATAAACCCATGGGGTGTGGACTTTCTGCCCCAGCTCTCCAGTCTGTTCTGTGTGCACACTTCTGTAGTAACTATTGGAGGGGAAAAGTTGCTTAAAAAACAGGTGGCAGTAAAGGAAGAGTAAGGAATTGTTGTAGGGAGGGACATGACAATAGTAACCACAAAAGGAACATCTATATTTATACAGCCCTATCCAGCCCAGCCTTGAAGTAAGCGAAGCACCCCACAGCAATCAGTGTGTGTGTAAAATTACTTTATGTTAAAAAAAACCTTAGAAATGCACTGAAAAAAAAAAAGGGACAGTATAGTTAGGAAATAGAATAAAAAGTACATTAGAAATTCACTAAAAAAAACAAAGGTTACAGGCACATCATAGTTAGGGTCTGAATTTACTCATTACAAAACCGTAGAAATTCAGCTGGTATAGTTACCTGAACTAACTATAACTGGCGCTCCCGTAATACACTGCTTATGACCTCATATATTACATCTCTCATGACATGGTCAGTGGCATCACTGATGACATCACTGATGTAACCTTTGTTTTTTGTTCAGTGAATTTCTAAGGTGTTTTTAAATTCTATTTCCTAACAATAACTTCCCTGTAAACTTTGTTTTTTTAATTGAATTTCTAAGTTTTTTTTTATTGTATTTCCTAACTATAATGTCCCTGTAACCCTTGGCTTTTTCAGTGAATTTCTATGCTCTTTTAACGTATAGTAATTTTAATTACTATGCTGTAATCAAACGACCACCCCGCACGGCATCTGGCCATGCACGGCAGCGGTTCACCAAAGGGCCTGGCCAGGCCCTGATGCCAACCCCCTGGAAGCACCCAACCTTCCACCGTACACTGCCTTCTCCCGTGCGCAGTAGGGGTTGCCTGCAAGGGCTGTCCTGCAGCCAGGGCCTGCGGCCAACCCCCCTAGCAACCCAATGTTGTGCATGGCCCTTTGCACACGCACTGCAGAAGTTAGCCGCGGCCTCTGTGGGTGTGAAAATAGGCGTGAGAGGCTGTATCTGGGGTGAGAGGGGCTGTCAGAGTGTCTATCTCAGTGTGAGAGTACATACATCAGTGTTTTAGTGGGTGCGTTGGTATGTGCGCGGGTCTGTGAGTGGGTGCATCTGGGTGTTAGTGGGGTGTGTGATGGCCTAAGTGGGTGTGTGAGAGATGCGTAATTGTCTGAGTGGGTCTGTGTGAGTGCATGAGGGTCTGACTGGAGCTGTGAGTGAGTGCATGAGGGTCTAAGTGGGTCTGTGATTGTCTACGTGAGTGTCTGAGTGGGTGAGTGTCAGTGCGTAACTGAGTGGGTCTGAGTGGGTGCATGAGGGTCTGACTGGGGCTGTGAGTGAGTGCATGAGGGTCTAAGTGGGCCTGTGAGTGTCTACGTGAGTGTCTGAGTGGGTCTGTGAGTGGGTGTGTGAGTGTCTGAGTGGGTGTGTCAGTGGGAAAATTTATTTAAAGAGAGAGAGAGTTTTTAAGGCTTCGATGTCTGATATACTTAGAATGAGTTATTTGTCTCCAATTTAAAATAAAAAAAGTATTTGTTTTTAAAAAAAATATTAAAAAGATATTTTTTATAAAAATAAAAAAAATGGAAATAAGGCCGGCTGGACTCAAACCCCCTTAGCTCAGTGTGACATTACAGGTCCCGCTGTCAAAACCCAAAGTGTTTGTTGTGGCATGGCTGCAGCGATGCAACCAAGCCACAGCAAACAGCTATGTACAGGGGCTGGGCACCCCAGGACATAGCACGAGCTGGCCCTGGGGGGTGGCGGTCCCCAGGGCCATCAGAGGCTCCATGAGGGGGGCCACATGGCCCCCCTCAAACAGGACATAGCCCCAGGGATGTGGTGGTCCCTGGGGTGCGAGGTCCCAAAGGGAACCCCCTTTCTTTTTTTTACACTTTTCCCTGGGGCTGGTGGTCGCTGGGGTGTGGGGGTCCACTGGCCCCCGTATTTATTAAATTGTAAGCCCTGGGGAGGTGGTGGTCTCCAGGGCAGCGGGGGGGTCACAGGCCCCCTGCATAGATAAAAATGTATGCCCCTGGTTGGTGGTGCTACCCAGGGTGCAGGTGTCCACAGCCCCCCCATATATATTAAATTGAAAGCCCTGGGGAGGTGGCGGTCCCCAGTGCAGCGGGTAGGCTGCGAGCCCCCCACATATAAATAAAGAAAAGCTCCGGAGGAAGTTGTGGTCCCCGGAGCTGTTGGGGGGCCCGGAGGCCCACCACATTACATTTTGAATGCTCCCGGGACCTGGCCCACCAGGGGCCCTATAAAAAATGTTTTTTGTTCATTTTTTTGCCACAAATCTCACGAACTCGTGGCAAAAAAATAATTAAAAAAATATTTTTTTTTGCTCTGGGGGTGTCCCTCAAGGACCCCCTCACCCGTGCTAAGGGGTTAGGGTGTCTCTAACCTGCCCCTTATAGTTTATTTTTACTTTTTTGAGCTTGAGCCAAGTCCCAAGATGGCTATTAACACCTCCTGGTTTGAAGTGTTGGTAGACAATCAGAGATGTGCATTTCCCTGCACAAGTTCATCTTTATTCGCGGCCAAAGATATACAAATTAGAATTTCCCTAAATTTCTCAAAAAATACTGAACGGATTTACTCCAAATAACCAAAAGTGTGACCTGCGTACCGACAGCTAGCTTTCTGTAAAATGTGGTGTAATTCCATCCAGTGGTTCGGCCTGTAGTTGTGTCTTAAAAATCCCATGGAAATTAACATGGCACATGCAACCTTTTTTCAGCCCCCTTTTTCTCAGCCCCCGCTTGACGGATCACCCTGAAATCATGCGCAACAAGAATCACTGTGACACTTTTTTTGGAAAAATTTGTTGAGATTCGTCAGACAGTGCCAAAGATATAGGCAAGTCAAAAAACGCTTTTCCTATGGAAAGTAGGTCCTTACTACTGTATAACTACCTAGAGGTGACCGCCCACCACTAGGTAATATATATATATATATGGATATAAGGTCTGGCTGGACCTCGCAGAGTTCCACAAGCGGGCAGAATTCGGGCATGCCGCGTTGCTCATGCTGATTTTTAGCTCTGGGAGCTTGTTCCGCGCTGTGAAATGAGTGTGAATAGCACCATGCGGTACGCCAGAGGGAGCTGCGTCTTTCTGCTGCTCCAGCAGATTTTCTACTCAAGCGTCAGCTTTCTCAACACGAACGGTCACGAACTACCACAACTGCCCGCATTGAGAAATCTCACTGGTAGGTGTTCTGGAGCCCGTAATTCGCACTAGGGGATGCAAATTCTTGCCCGCCAAATTAACTTTGGTGAGCTGTGTGTGAGAAAAAACTCTGCCACGCTGCGGTTGGCAGATTTGTGCCGGAGCTCCATGCGGAGCTGAGAGTGAACAAAACGCCACAAACTTTTTCACCCACCCCTAATATATATATATATATATATATATATATATATATATATATATATATATATATATATTCTCTTATTTCAATTGTAGCTGACCACGCTTCGCTCCAAATCAAAATGGGGTATCAGTAGCTGTAGGAGTCAGCCCACTCCTATTAGCATTCACTAAATTCTCCCGCCACTTCGCAGAAAGGGTCCCGACACCACAGGTTGCATGAAAATCTTTCTTTATTTTCAAAAATCTGCTGTGATGTGGCTCTCTAAATTGCACCAGTTTTACAGTTGCCCAGTAATTCCCAGTACATTCAATGTACATGATAAGATTATTTCACAAAATGTTCTACCTGTGAGCTACTCTTGGTTCTCTGCTAAATGAATCACCTAATTTGCGGGATAGGTGTCAATCGTCCGTTCACTAATCCCTATAAGGCATGCTGTACTGTACCGACTTTCTTCCACTGCTTTCCACTTTATGCAATAGATCTCTCGTTCACTGGCAACCATCTGCCCATAGTGCTGTATGCTAGCTCCATTAACTGATACAGTTTTTTTCTGATTTTAGTGATACCAGACACACTGAATGTCATCATGATACCTCAAACTCTGAAGAAAGTTGAAGGGGACCGACTAGAGCTAATCTGCACAGTGTCTAAATCCACATCCCAGCACACCCACCTTTCGGTCACCTGGCACCTGAGCTCAGGAGGTGACAGCACGGAGCTCCTATCCCTGTCCAAGGACTTTGTCTTATCATCAGGGTCTTCATACAGACATAGGTTTGCGTCAGGAGATCTTCGAATGGATAAGACTGGGACCACCATCTACAAGATGACCATCACCAAACTGCAGCTCTCAGACCAGGGAGCCATTTACTGCGAGGCCATCGAATGGATCCAGGATCCGGATGGGAGCTGGAAAGATATCACAAAGAAGAAATCAGAGGTTACTCTCTTAACTGTGGAAAGTTTGGGTAAGTTGTGAGATCTTAGCATGATTTGCAGATACTAAAGGTTCATAAACATCTCATTACAGCAGTACTCAATCGGCACCACTAACCTGGCTGGGCTTCTCCAATACTGACACCCTGTTGTTATCAACTCAACACAGCGCATAGACACCTCCGACAATGCAAAATCAACAATCCCATCTGTGGTTGTGTAACATTTGCTACTTAACAATTCCATCTTGACGCTCCATAAAATGCAAATGTAATGATCACAAGATCAACTGCAGTCAGCAACAACACTTACAACCTAACATTCCCAAAACTACTAAGCGTCTTTTATGAGCAGCACGATCCTTATCCTTGTATACGCACTGCTTTACCTAACAGGTCAAGATGTTTTGCATCTGAATGTCAAACAGTACTAGCTTTCCAACATTACCAAAGGCATGCCCCTGGCAATGCCTACTGGGTGTGAGCAGATAGAAAGAATGAGAACCATCTAATTCACTATTTTAGAACTATCAGATTGGAGTACAGGAAATGTTAAGTTGGCTGCTTTGATAGAAGTGGAACAGAAACCCAGGAATGTTGAGTTGGCTGCTCTGATAGAACAAAGATTGGAAGTATGGGAGTGTGATGGGTTGGCTGGAATAATTGGAGTCTAAGAAAAGGTTGAATTGACTGTCTTGGTAGCAGCAGATTGGAAGGTTGGGATGCGTTGATCTGTTTCATGGCACCAGGCAGACCCATTGGAAGTGATGAGTTGCCTACACTGATTGGCTGCTTCAGATGGTGTCATGTAATCCAACCATGGCAACTGCTGATTTGATAACAGTGAATTTGAAGTCTGGAAATTGTTGAGAAGGCCATGCAAGTGGGCCACACTGATGGAAAATGGTAATGCACCTGTGTTATCAGAATTGAATCGGATGCATGCGGAGTATTGGGTTTGCTGCTTTGGTAGCAGCGGGGAAAAGGATGGGAAGTGTTGCAGCCACTGTTCCACCAGAGCTAGAGTGAAAAACCAAAAATGTGATGCGTTGAATCTTCCTTGTTTCTTTCGGCGGGGCTTGAGGGTCTCTGGACTCAGTTTGAGTTTGTCAAGGTGGGGTTTGAGTCTCTCAAGGTGGGGTTTGAGGCTTTCAAGGTGGGGTTTGAGGCTTTCAAGGTGGGGCTTGAGGCTCTCAATGTGGGGTTTGAGGCTCTCAATGTGGGGTTTGAGGCTTTCAAGGTGGGTTTGAGGCTCTCAAGGTGGATTTGAGGCCCTCAAGGTGGGGTTTGAGGCTTTCAAGGTGGGTTTGCGGCTGTCAAGGCAGGGTTTGAGGCTTTCAAAGTGGGGCTTGAGGCTTTCAAGGTGGGTTTGAAGCTCTCAAGGTGGATTTGAGGCCCTCAAGGTGGAGGTTGAGGCTTTCAAGGTGGGTATGAGGCTTTCAAGGTGGGTTTGAGGCTCTCAAGGTGGGGTTTGAGGCTCTCAAGGTGGGGTTTGAGGTTCTCAAGGTGGGTTTGAGGCTCTCAAGGTGGGGTTTGAGGTTCTCAAGGTGGGGTTTGAGGCTCTCAAGGTGGGGTTTGAGGTTCTCAAGGTGGGTTTGAGGCTCTCAAGGTGGGGTTTGAGGTTCTCAAGGTGAGGAATAAGACCAGAGCGTGGGCTGGATTGCTGAACTTGACACTAGTGTACTAGATGGAAACAATGTAAAAGATTAATCCAAGTCTTATTGAACATACCTGCTGAACTACAAATCTTAAAGTTTCTGCATTTATATTTCTGTGCTGCTTCTTTACCATTCATCGCAATGGAAACATTATTTTAAACTCTTTTTTCCCATTTCTTAGTCTTTTGCCCTTTGCACTTTGTAACCAATTATGTAAATACATTTTACTTTTTTTTTACACACATAACATACTTCCTTACCTTTCTTAACAAATGTTATTTACTAGTTCCTAAAAGAGGTATTGTACATTTGGTTTAGATCATGCACTGTACTTGAAAGCTACACTATAACTCTGATGGTTTTATACTCATCTGACCATGTTAAACAAAAGCATGTACATCTACAACTGTGGTCTTACACCTATTTATGGGTATAGATGTATTCTGTATTTTTTTTATTGTCAGTGAATGCCAGGATTATTCCTGGAAATCTGGAACTGGATCCAAATGCATGATTGGTTCCACATGCGTAATTTCCACGCATGGAACTGTGTTGTACCCTGACCAGCCACCTGTACTCATTTTAAGTTTGTTCCATTTCCCCTTAGAAACAGAATTGTTCCTGCCCAGAACAAAACAAGGTGTCCAACCTTTCCCAGGCTGGGAGTGGTGTGGAACAAAAGTTTGTCAGTACCACCAGACTTTGAGTATTTGAAGGTGTGCAGAAACTTTAGAGGGGATTCCCCACCCTTGAGTGCCCAGTCTATACTGGGGTCAAATTAACTTAATATTACAATATACTGGAGTGCGATAGCATTGACTTACAAGTGATAATTCAAGTTTTATGAATTAAAAACAATGTTTATTTGAGGCAAATGTGACTTACAATAGAACAACAGGCATTTGAATCTCAAAGCCAGCTGGGCTCCAGCTTTTGACTATTTTATGTTTTGTACTTGCGGGCATATTTACGAGAGGCTGGCGCCGCAGGAGCATCAATTTTTTTGATGCTCGGCTGTGCAAGCCTCTCAACCATCTCTATGAGGTGACGCAGAGCCACTTTGCTGGGCTTTTAATGGCCTCATAGAAATGGAGTAAGACAGAGCATCTCGAGTTGCTTGCGTTGCCTTACTCTGCACCAGGGAGGCGCGCCATGGGCATTGCTGTGAATTTTTCCACGCAGCACCCAGGGATTTTGTTTCTGCCACAGATTTACTTAATGACGTAAATGAGGAGACATATTTTTCTTTTTCCTCGTTTGTTCCCCTTTCCATGTGTGCTGCATTCTGCAGCACACTTAAAAGAAGAAATTGCCTTGCTTGATTATTTTTGTGCAAGAAGGTGTGCCTTCCTGCAGAAAAAGCAATCCTGCCTGCAATGCAGACACCGTTCCACCATGGTGCAAGGGTGGCTGCGTTGGAGCTAGGAGCCAATTGGGCGTCAGCGCAGAAGGAAAGGACAGAAATGCACCGTATTTGAGAAGTGCGGTGCATTCCTGGCCTTTCACACTGGCACCGGGCAGTGCCCCAAGAAGACTGGTAGCGCGCCCTACGCCAATCCCCCATAAATATAGGCCTCAGTCCAAAAGACCTTCCTATACCTGAGGGTTTTTGAGTTCAGTGTCTGATTCTATTTTCACAGCTTCTGCTACTATTCTTGCCAATGCATTCTCTGCCCTCTCTGGGAAACATATTTCTTGTATTTCTTGATAGTGCCCCTCTTTTAAATTCCCCAGACTCCTACCTGGCCTCCAAGAGTATTCTTATACAGGGTGGTGAAGGCCATGGGCCTGTGTCCCTTGCATTCAGGCATGTGCTTGTTTGCACCACAGCTAGGCATGCCAGAGTTGTTGAAGGGCCTTAGTCAACAAGCTCAAGTGCCCACCCCAAACTATGACTTTTTTTCAAAATGTAAAAGAATGCGGTGCAGGAAAGGAGGAGACATGGCAGGTCCACCAGATGGCACTCCTTAGTGGTATTAGCTCTGCAAGATGCATGCCATCAACAAACAGGGCAGGCTTGCTTCCACAACTGAAAATAATTCTTGCTGCAGGGGCTGAGCCCTGAAAAGTTGTGAGACTGTAGAGTAATGACCCCTCCACCCCCCTTCTTCTGCCGGGTCTAACCATGACCTTTAGCCTTTCTTTGGTGTAAATCAGGTAATTCTAATGGCTGAAAGAATTGAGCAGCAATTATTTTTATTGGCATAAATTAAGTACTAAAAAATAACAGGAAATCCAGTGGCATGTAAGCCCCGCGTGAACCTATATTGAGGTACAAATGTTGATTGTGATACAGGCACCAATAATAAAAAATCATAATATATAGGAAAAGGACAAAAGAAAGAGAGGGGTAGGAAAATAATCTAGAGAAAGAGGAAATTAAAGAGAAGAGGGGAGGAAAGACTAAATTACAGAGCATGGAAGAGAAGCCTAAAAGGATCCATCCTGTTCTTGTCTGTCTCTGAACTGGCGCCGGTCTGCAGATCTGGGCTCCCCGGAAGCCCTGGCGGAGTCTAGATTCTGTTACACGATCCCCTTCCTGTCAGACCTTCCTCTGTGTTGTGAAAGGCAGGCAGACAGGTTGTGGTTCCACTTCATTTGCCTGTCAGTGACTTATTCTTGGGGTGTGTTTGTACATTTCATCCTTACCTCTGACATCTGCTCTTATGGGGCTCACGTTGACAAAAGACACATTATTCAAGTTATTATCTGCCTTTATTTCAGCTCAGTTGATAAAAAACATAAAAGACAAGTTAATCAGTGCAGTGGATAAAAGAAAAAAACTAAAATAAAGTGCTCATGTGCCAACAACCCCTAAAGAACCGAGCCCATCACACAGCTTATGGGCCTCTGATGGTGCCTATCCATGAAATAAGGTATCACTTAAGGTATTACTTAGGAGGTGTTTGAACAGGGGTGGCTCTTCCATGAGGGCGGAGCAGCGTCACCCCGCCAGCAGCGGTGTTTATGATCTTTTCCTTGTAAAGGGGGGGCCACAGGGTGACGAGCAGCGAGGGGAGTGAACAGCACTCCCCTCAGAGCACGTGTGTGTTTGGCCGGCCATCTTGGGCCAGCCTAACGCACATGCGCACAGGGCTCTCTCCAGCCCAGCAACACAATTGCCTGGCTGGAGGGAGCCTGCACAGGCTCCCAGTCTGCCTGGGAGCGCCCTGGCTAGGCGCTCCCAGCCAATCCCAACGCCGCTCTGAGCAGCGTCAGGATTTGCCGCAGGAGCCTGTGCCTTCGTGCAGCGTGTAGAGGAGTGGGGTGCGGCGCGACGCAGCATCAGATAAGTTTATTTTTGTTTAATTTTTATTTGTATTAATATTTTCTCCCCCTCTTGCTTTCCTCCCTCCCCCGCCCGCGCGTCCCACCCCGCCCCCTTTAACATCGCAAGCCACGACTGGGTTTGAAGGTGAGGCTTCAAGCAGTAGCAGGATATGCTGGGTGGGGCATGAGGACCAATAGGAATAAAACTTAGGGTGATCAGACGTCCCGATTTTGCCGGGACAGTCCCGGTTTTCATCAGTTGTCCAGGCAGGATTTGGGAAACGTAGCTCATGCCTTTAGAGCAGGTCACTGAAAACAGTGGGAGGAGCCTTTTTATGTTTTCCAAAGCAGAGATAGTTAGCAACTGTTAAGAGAAAGCAATTCAATTAAAGGGCATAATACTGGCTTTAAATATTGCATTTTATTTATGTTCTTAGCGCCTCTGCTGTAATTCTCTGCTGATGAGCGCTGTCAGTCTGGGCGCTCGGTTGAAGTAAAATTGTAGTCATTCTATTTTATGAAATGTCTCTGTTTTTTTACTTTAAACTTCTGGTCCCCCTAATAAAACTACTGGGCTGGTAGCAGAAAAGAAGGCAAGGGAGCAGAAAGGGGCCATGGTTTGCCCAGGTCAGGTGGTGATAAGCAGCACCGCCAGGGGGCGACAGCAGGTGCCGGGCAAGAGAGGGATGTGTGTGCGCATGCGCGCCAGTCCTGGAGGACTCAGTGTGGGCACCTACCTGGGCACCTGTCTCAGTCTCTCACCCGCTCCCTGCCACTTCCTGAACTTGTGGAAAGGGGGCGCTGCCTACCCCGGGGGCTTTGAGTGTGCCAGGAGTTACCAGTACCCGCCAGGGTGTATATATTCTCAAACATTTGAGTGAGGGACCGTGTGCTCACTCAGTGCTGGCCACACACCTCATCAAGGTACCACCACACCCCACGCTAGGCTGGGCGCCACGCTGCCACAACCAGGAAGTGAGGCGTGCTGCATGGTAAACCAAGCCTTATGGGGGGAGTGCCCACCCAGGGCCTGGGTAGTACAGGGGTCATAGGGGCAGCTCTTCCTCCATGACTTGCAGGAGTCTGAGAGTTCCCAGCAGTCACTGCTGTGTACGAACACTGAAAAGATGGTGGAAGGACATTGGGGGAGGTGGTGTCTGTCCAGTACAGGGTGTTGGGGAAATGATGCCACGGGGGGGGGGGGGGGGGGGGGGGGGGGGGGGCGGCAATATTCTGGAAATAAACAATACACAACATTCTTGAAGCTCTACAAATCCAAGAATTGGGGTCGGTGTGTTCTATTTAAAAATAGCTCGAGTAGAGCAACCTGATGACAGAGGGAGTGGCGAGATGGGCGCACGTCATTAACTTAGACATAGCAGAGCAGCTGCTCAGTGGGTGATGTGGCTGCTGCTGTGATCTGGGTGCAGACTGCTGGCAGCTTAATGTTTCACTGCACTTGCTGCAGAGAGAGAGTGTCTGTGCACGTTCCGGAAGCCCAAGGATTGTGTTCATTTTATGATAAGTATGTCACATGGTCTGGGATTGAGCCCAAGAAGCAGGCAGGGGCTTTGCAGAGATGTTTATGCCCTGAGGGCCATCTCTTGATGTGCTGAGCTTAGAACAGTATAACGTGCATTGGTTATCTTACCCTGAACCTGATGTGGAGACGGGGCTGCAACAAGGTCAAGGGAAATTACTAGAATGCAGCCCCCTCTACGGTCTGCAGTTATACGTTTTTTTACACATTTCGAGTATTTACAATCTCATGGACAAAGAGACTGGTCTGCCTGCAAACACACAGCACACTGAAACCAGGAGTGGGCCCTCGGTCTGCAGGTTCCAAGGAGGGAATGAGTGCAAATGTTTCCGGAACTTTCCACTCAGCAAAAAAAATCCACTTTATCGAAAGCTTTAATAAGTGAGCAGATAAAGGGGGCGTGGAATTTAAAGTGGGCGTGGCCCGAAAACATAACTGCGAAGTGTTAATAAGCAGAATGGCCTCTTAAACTAAAGGCGTGTTCTAATATACGTGGACCACAATCACACGTCATCATTGTCCTCATCGTCTTCCGCCCTCACCACTACCTGGTCTCCTACCTCCTGGTCCTCCTAGGCCTCCTGATTCAAGTCCTCCTTGACCTGGTGGTACCTATGTTGTCCTTAGTACACTGGCTCTAATTCCCAAGGCAGAGGGCATTCCTGTTCCTCCTCCTGGTTCAGCAATTCCTGGCCCCAGTGTGCCTAGTGTTCCATTTCCTGGTTGCCATGGTTCTCCTGGTACGGGTCCAGCAGGGCTGGCATTACCATATGACAAAAGAATAATGAGTGCACTGTTGCAAATTTGGAGGGCATTCAAGCACCTCTCCCAGGCATACAATAATGCTGAAGCAGAGGCCCTCATTCATCATCATCGGGCTATGCTCCACGTCAGGCTGGCACTGCAATGCCTGACGGGTCATGCAGGGGACCATCTTGCCATAAAAATTGTATGGATCTCAGTACCAAAAAATATCCTAGGTTTCTAAAAAACAACTGGAGAGATACAAAATAAAATTGGCTCGGGCACCTCCTCAATATAAGAGAATTTTTAATAAACGAACGAGGACCCGGTCAAGGTTAAAAACACAATAAAAGTGACGGGGAAATAATGATCCCACACTTTACATAGTCACAGGTTAAAGCACAATGGTGGTCATTCTGACCCTGGCGGTCAAAGACCGCCAGGGCGGAGGACCGCGGGAGCACCGCCGACAGGCCGGCGGTGCTCCAATGGGGATTCCGACCGCGGCGGTAAAGCCGCGGTCAGATCGGCACCACTGGCGGGCTCCCGCCAGTGTACCGCCGCCCCATTGAATCCTCCACGGCGGCGCAGCTTGCTGCACCGCCGCGGGGATTCTGACCCCCCCTACCGCCATCCAGATCCCGGCGGTCCGACCGCCGGGATCCGGATGGCGGTAGGGGGGGTCGTGGGGCCCCTGGGGGCCCCTGCAGTGCCCATGCCACTGGCATGGGCATTGCAGGGGCCCCCGTAAGAGGGCCCCTACATGTATTTCACTGTCTGCTGCGCAGACAGTGAAATACGCGACGGGTGCAACTGCACCCGTCGCACAGCTTCCACTCCGCTGGCTCGATTCCGAGCCGGCTTCATCGTGGAAGCCTCTTTCCCGCTGGGCTGGCGGGCGGTCTGAAGGCGACCGCCCGCCAGCCCAGCGGGAAAGTCAGAATTACCGCTGCGGTCTTTCGACCGCGGAACGGTAACCTGACGGCGGGACTTTGGCGGGCGGCCTCTGCCGCCCGCCAAGGTAAGAATGAGGGCCAATGACTTTAACCACTACAAAAAGTCAACATGTTTCACGCCTAAAATTGTCCAAAAAGGATCACTGCTGCTTCATCAGGACTCAAACAAAAATCTTTCTCCAGAACATCAAGCACGTGAATGCAATCTGTTCATTCAATAATAAGTATATACAAAACAAAAAAGGATAAACATTTTTACTCACTACAGTTCTGTGTATATTAGCACAAAACTACGGAAACCGGCCATAATCAGAAGAAGAACTTCCAAAGAAGACATATGTCAAAAATCATTCGGGGTATTTAGGCGCCGTAACAATCAACAGTGCAATCTGCTATTTGTGCCTCTTTCCCGAGCGATACGCCAGGATACTTGCAACATATTTGTCAAATACTCAAGACTTTGACCATTTGCATTAGAGCACTGCTCTAGTATTCCTGGTATCTGCTCACTCTGCCAGCCTGCCAGGGGTGATCACTGATGCTCACATAGGTCAACGCTGCTCATTGTGTTAGGGGTCAGATCACTGTGCCAAGCTTCGTGGCAGCGTCAGTGCGCCAGAGCTGTTCTACGGTTGGTCCTGGTCAACCGGTCAACCTGTCAACCTGGTCAACCAGGAGTGATCTCCTACTTAGATCACACATCTCACACATTCAAGTGGGCCATTGAAGACTTTTGCATCCGGTCACAAATCGCACAATGTTGCCAGTTTTCTCAGCACCCCATATGAAAAGAAATATTGCCAGGCCAGAAGGCACACTGGCCAAGTATGTGAACAATCGTAGCCAAGCTAGTACCCACATTGCCCAAGTGTTGGGACCACTATGGTCAGCACAGGCTTCGTAGTTCCCCAGTATGTACATCATAGCCGAGCGCTTCTCACAGCACCGTTCAATAAAACACTGTAAGTAGACTAATTTCCACGATGCCCCAAGATGTACCACATATAAAACTATGTTCCCCTAGGAATCATTCAATCATTATTTGAACATGCCTGAAATGATCACAAATGAAAAAGATAATCAACGTAAATGACGATTGATGCTCTGTATTCAAAGTATCATTTCGAAGAATTCAAAGGGTGATCAGTTGACGTTTCAACCCCCTCAAGATAAATCACATGGAGTCTTCATCAGGACTTCCAAGCTCACTGAGGTGTGCCGGTATGCCAAAAACTTGAGGACCCATAGCCAGACTAATGTCCACGTTGCCCCAGTATCAATTTATGTAAAGCACCATTGTCAGATTAGTTGTTTAAGGCCATTATGTTCACAGCACAAACTGACCAAAAGGTGTGATCTTGAGCAAACCACTTCCTCTCCCAGTGCATTGCCATGATCATCGATCACTGCTGCTAAGGTTGGGAGCACTTTGAAGCAGTTTGGTAGGGAACTATTTTACAGCTGCACAAGGCACATTCATTATATTATTCCTAGGTATCGTGGATTAGACACAAGGTTAAAAGCTTGTGCAGTTTTTCCACTGTGGGTGAAGCAAATGCCAGTCTGAGTTTCACGTGCTTCGCCAGGTACAAAAGAGATATTTAGAAAGGATGTCCCATGACGCTGCTTCATAAAGAAAGCATTTAGCTCTAGCAGAACCGTGAATCAAAGCCCTACTCCACTCCGCTCTTACATCCCACAGGCTGCATGAAATGTGGGCACAGATGTTTCTTTCCAGTGTTGAGAAGCCTTCGCTCTCGTGAAGTATACAAAAAAGTGATGAATGAAATGCTTGAATTAATATCAGCCACTGATAATTATTCGGGCTGCATCCCAGTCCATCGTTATTTTGCACACCATGTCATCCCAGGCATATGCAAATCGGTCTTGACCCTGCTCCAATCGGAACAGTTGAACCCGAACTGCCAGGCCAGGCCCTCCCTGAACTGGCAAAACAGAAATTCAGACCCGTTTTTGCCCAACTTGTGGTTCCAGTCACACAGTGTGCACTGGACCTACATCTGGGTAGGCCTGTCCTACTTAAGACAACACACTAAAATATACAAAAAGTGATGGGTGGAATGCTTGAATTAATCTCAGCCACTGGTAAATAATCGAGCCGCATCCCGGTCCATTGTTATTTTGCACACCATGTCATTCTAGTTTGAATCCAGCCATATGCAAATCAGTCTTGACTCTGCTCCAATCACAACACTCCAGTCCAAACTGCCAGGCAAGGTTCTTCCTGAAACGGAACACAAGAAATCCTGGACCGGTTTCGCACTAGTAATGGGCTCTCGTGAGGGTGCAGTAACTGGTTCAAGGAGGCACAGCTGCAAGCGGGATTGGTCCGAAGGTCTGTCTTGTTTAGTGCAAACGCTAGTTGATGGCGGGGTGAGTTTGAACAGGTGCAGTAACCCATCCTCTGGTCCCGCTGCTATGGAGGCACGAGAAGGCCTGCAGTGAAAGCATATTATAGCCTTAGAACCCGCCGTAGCGGGCTCTACCGGCTATTAAAGGCCCGCTCCCACGTTAAATGCCCGAGCCGAAGGCGAATGTACTCAGGGCAGAATGTTCTATTAAAAAAAACAAATTGCTCACGGAGCCCAAGGGGATTGAAATCCCCTCGGGCTCCGTGAGGCTTTGTTGACAGCTGTTGCTGTGAACAAAGCGAACATTGGAATGTTGGCGCTGCGGGCTTTTACCGGCCAGTAAAAGCCCGCAGCACTCCATTGTTTTCAATGAAGCTGCCAACGTTCGAATCTTCTAATCTCAGGTACATCAGTGCCCTTCTGAGACTATGTATTACGAAGAATGTTTATTAACCAAGTACACCTCGTCACAAGTCAGTATATCTATATATACAAAATACGCTTGGCCCAGTGCCCCCAAAATCCTTAAGATGTCCCTGGGCGAGAGAGCAATTGGGGAGAGCCTTGTACCCGGACCTGGAAGGGAAGTAATAACTTCTACAGTTAAAGGGGTGATCCTAGCTCAGCTGTGCTGTCCATCACTGTTCTTCAAATAGATATTCTAGCCTTGTTTGCGGCCCCAGACCGTGTTCCCACCTCGAGTGGTTGTGATGTTGGGATACCCAAGAGGCACCCTGGTATACCTGACTAGGAATAGCCGACGCTGTTAGTACGCACATATTCAGGAGATGTAACTCCCCACACAGCACCCATGAAGACACTCCCCTGTTCATTGGCAGAGGTCAGTGTCATGGGGGCCCATGTATCCCAGAGGTTTGCAGTCAGAGGGGAAGCAGGATATGTTCTATCCAGAAACCTGGGACATGGCAATTAGACCCACCATTCACTATAAGACATGTCACTTACATCCCACTGAATCACTGCACCGTTCTTACACAAGATGTTCTGAGCACGAAGTGCACCACTGGGACCGCGCTTTGTGTGGAGTCACAAGATGAGAAGTGTCTTGCAACTCCCCCCGATTTAATTTCTGATATAGAATCTGATATATATATATATATATATATATATATATATATATATATATATATATACTGCTAATTCAAGTCCACATTATGCCAGACAATAATGAAATAAACTGAAGCTTTCAGGAATGGAGTCACACAAAAACAGCTGAAATAAGTCCTGGCCGCTGTCCCAATCCTCAGGATGGCACCCGATAGAGAGAGTGAGAGGAGAGAGGCAGAGCGAGGAGGAGAGATTGAGATACAGACATGGAGGGGAGAGAAGGATCACCTTCCCAAGGGGGTTATTGGAATGCTGGGGCCCTTGGCAAATGCTCACTTTGGACACTCCTTGAAGCATCTCTGGGAATGCCCCTCCGCCCCTACAAGGGGCGCTACAGTCACCTCCCTTCACCAATCCTAACTCGTGACCTAGAGCCCGCACCAATCATTGGACTCCGTTCCACAGATGCACCGCCGCCCTCTCACCCTGCCCTATGACACGTGTGCGTGAGGTAAGCTTACACTGTTAGTGAGGCGGGGAGAACTATTTTCTAAGACGTAACTTTCTTGCTGCTGGGCCATGTTTAGGATCGGTTGCTGTCCATAGAACGGTATGGTGTGGTTGTCTGGTCTGACTGGCTGGGTTATTGAAACCAGGACCTGATGGAGAAGTGGTGAGACGTATACATTATTGGGACACTCCACTGCACAACTGGTTCTCACACTCTGCATATTTGCAATTTGAGGCACAGGTAAATACAGAAATTTGCCGTTGCTCACACAATCGCTTGGTCTTATGCTAAATTCTGGTTTCAAATCAGATGGCGAAATTCTGCAATTTGCCGGGAGACTACGTTCCCTCCAAACTTCTGGGAAAACATCTTTGTCTGGTCTTTAAAGTAAGGGAAGGTTTCCAAAAATGATAATGACTTTAAAATCATTTTTAGAAGATCATATAACTATTGTATATCATTCTTTAAGGTATGCTGTGAGGGAGTAGGGAGTGGGGCAATCATATAACCTTTGTGCTCAATAAAGCTTTCTGGAAGTAAGTCCTTAACCTCTGGTGGCGCTGCCAACGTCATATTTTTCCCACCGGCCCTATTAATCATTTAGGATTTTTCCCAAAAATTCATGGTCTTTCTGCTAATTAGTGTTTTCTTTCCAGGTCGAAATTTCACAACAAGCATCAAAACTGGCAAAAATCCCCTGGTGATGGGTGACTCTCTCGATGTCACCTGCTCTGTGCAAGCTCAGAACCTTCCTGGCCGGTTGTTTCACGTGTCGTGGCTCCTGGAAGGCACAGAGGTCGCGGTCATGGATCCTCATGGTGTGACCACCCTTCAGAAAGAGTACGGTGGTAGAGCAAGCCTGGGGCAGCTTCAGTTGGTCAGGAAAAGTTTGGAGGACTACAACTTGTGGCTGTTGCACGCGACACCAGACGATGGAGGCACCTACAGCTGTGAGGTCTCTGAGGTGGAAAGAGACACTTCTGGATCCCTGATGTTCATTCAGAGCAAGAGATCTGCAGATATCTCTGTTCAGGTAGCACCAGCAGGTGGGTCTGTCTGAGACATCTCTGAAAGTCTACCATGATGTTGTTCAACACTAGCTCACAAAACATTTTTCCCTATCGAACGGACATAAGTTTAATTTTTGTTCGTAATTCACGAATAATAATTCACAAAATCAGGATTTACAGTATTCTACGACTGTAAGTGTAACTTACAAAGGCAGATCGTCCACCAGGCAATCAATTTTCCATTGACGTAACCTTAGAGAAGAAATGGGAAAATGAGAGTTTCGTGGAGGCTCGCGGGATAGCCACCTGGAACAGTCTAAACTTTGTGGGTGTTCACAAACATTCTAAGTACAATTTCCCTCCCTAAGTACAGGGCAGAAGTAAACTGAATTCCAAAAATATGGGTGAGAAAGTAGAAATTTCTTGGCTAGAAATGTATGATTGTCGTCGACTTCTGCTGGTACGCCGTAGGGTTTTGGTACACTGCAAAAAAAAAAAAAAATGGATCCACAAATAACTGAGGCATACTCCAAAGAATGATAGATTTACCCTTTTATTTTATTAATCACAAATATATTAATGGTTGAATGATGCAGAACTGAGCGGCAGCCAGTCTCAACTAGTGCAAAAGATTGGAATATTGACATGTGCTATAACAAATCGGACATCTTCCCTCATTGCCCCCTCACTTGTCCTCAATGCTTTTAACAAAATCCCTGTAGCTGAGGCTTAAGATGCTCTACGCTAGCACAGGTACCACTGACCCAAAGACAACTAACACCTCCGCCTTGTACCCAACCACCATTTGGCTCTTGCCTTCAGAGGGGTCCTTGGGTGTAAGACCCTCAACACTAATGCGGGTACCACTGACCCAAAGACAACTGGCACTTCCGCATTGTAGCCAACCACCACTTGGCTCTCGTCTTCAGAGGGGTCCTTGGGTGTAAGACCCTCTACACTAATGGGAGTACCACTGACCAAAAGACCACTAACATTTCCTCAACCACCACTTGGCTCTCACCTTCAGATGGGTCTATGATGGCTCACAATGAGCCATGGTCTGTATCCCAAAATCTGACTGGCAGTCAGTGAGTGGTGGTGTTTCGTGGTACAGGTGGTGTGGAATGTACATTTTTTAATTGGTATCTCTGTATCCAAGCACTAGCCATGAAAAGCTCACATTCGGTGATTAATTGATGGTCAAAGTATTATTCTCCATGTAGGCTAATTATTTCACGAAGTCGATCGGTTTGCACAACAGACCCCTGGTACAAAGATGGTGCATAGCTTTGGTGGAAAGGGATACATTCTTTTTCTTAGATGATGCATGATAGGTGATGAGTAAGGGATAAAATACAAACAATGCAAAAATAGTAATAAATGACGTCATGTAACTTGGAATATGCCATATGTATGTAATTGCATTAGGGGTGAAAGGGAAGGCCTGGGAATGCAAAAGCTAGAAAGCGTTAGGAGTGATAATTTTCCAGCACAAGTTTATAAGATGGAAGACAAGAGGGGGAGACATCTCTGCTGTCCTGGCTTGTAGGTAAACTGCAAATATTGTTCATTTATTCATGCTTTGAAATGACCCACGTCCAGGCGTTGGGTCTGTGATAATCACTGGTACTGACTCAGATGTCCTAATATGTAGCATCTTAATTCTGCCACTATATGCAGAATTAAGATGCTGTAGGCACCAGTAAAGTCCCAGATGCCATAAATCCGCACTGGTGCAGGGCAGTTAAGCAGTTGGGCTACTAACAATGCATTTAATGCCATTTTAATGAAAAACGTTGCATTGAAAGTAAAATCACATTACAATATTGTCACAACCAAACTGCTAAAAGTATGAATGAAACCGCAACATTAAAACACTGCGAAAGAGTCCTTCCCTAAAACTCTCTTAGCAGGTGCCGGGTGTGGGACATAAAACATCACCAGTAGTTAGTCACTCTAGGTCCCACAGTCAGACTACATTATGAGAGTTAGACCCAAGTAGTGTTCGAGCTGAACAGCCAGAATATCACAATAGTAAAAAAAGGTAGTTTAAATTAATTAAACTTGAATATTTTTAACAAAAGCTACTACCTGATAACTAGAAATAAAAAAAGTTATTGAAGTTAGAAAGTTTAAAAAATTATTCTTTGCACATTATTATTTCTAAATTAAATTAATCTATTTAACTCAATTATTTAATACGCATTTCGTGAGTTATTATGGTGTAACATTTTATTAGTTCTAGACTAAAAATTAATATTTAAAATGAATTTACATTTATAATTTACATTGAAATATGCTTAATATATTATTTAAAGTATACTAAACTTTAATAATATCGATTGGAAGGGTGGAATATGTAACTACACCTACGCATAATTACGCGTAACTATACACTCGAAAATAGTAAATAGCAGTGAATGAACACCGTCTACTTCAAGTGAGGTGCAGGAAACCTACAAACTAGATGCTGAGTATCTGCTCTACTCCTCCCACATCGCCTGGAGAAATAAAGTCTGAATTAGACCTTGTCATACAATACAATAACTAAATTGTACTTGTTCCAAAAAGCCTTACTTGCAAGAATTACAACCTACTAAAGATCACTCATCAGTGTGGCAAATATTACTGAGCAAATTGTGAAGAAAAGGTGTCGTAAATCTACTTTGCCCATTTCCTTGCCACGATAACTGCCAAATATTGTTTATAGGTTAGCAAATTCAGGTTCCCATTTAATCCATACGTACTTTATATCTGTAGACTAATTCAAGGACATTTTCAAGGCTTATCTAATGCACTGGTGACATTTGTGTGTAGCAACAGTGTTTTTGCAGTAACTGACTGATGCAAAATGACAATTTGCACCATTAGATCTCAGCAAACTACTTGTGAAGTCAGTAATAATGGACTTCAACAAGTTTCTTTTTGGTGTCACCAAAAATCACAAAAATGTAAGCGTTTTAGAAGAACAAAAATTGAGAAACCTGCTTTTTGTAGTCACCTCGTGTACAGAAACCGCAAATCCATCTTTACAACGCCTTTTTTGGCAGGAAATTACAATTCCACCAGCAAAATATTGCTGGTGAAAGCATATAGTTTTGCGCGCCCTTGCTAAACACATAGTGAAAGGCTGCTAGTCCTAGATGTTTTGTATTTATAATGCAGTGTTTAAGATTTTGTTTCAAAGGGAAAACTTCCCAACTTCAAATAGATTGTTCCCTTACACACACAATAATACTAGATAGGTCAACAAAATATTGGAAAGCTGAAACTACTAACGGTGTCCTAGGGAAGAAGGCGTAGGGACTAGGATGAGGGGAATAAAAATGTTGTGTCATTTAGATCTATATGTCCAAATGCAAGGATACCCTTGGGGCTGTGCATGGCATGACAGAGGGTCCCTCACTCTGTTCCTCACCAACATCAAGAGGTCTCTATAGCAGTGGTCTTCAAACTTCTTAATGCCACGCCCCCCCAGTTGAAAAATAAAAATCATTGCCCCCCTTCAGAATTTTTCCAAATTATTTTATAAAGATGGCAATGTTTAAATATGTCTAGACTTATTTAAACATTATAGTTACATTATAGTTAAGTACTGTTACCTTTTTAAAAATGCAATAACATGTTTCTGCTTAAAACAAAGTACTGTTACGTGTATAACGGTTCTTTTGAGCAGAGTTGTCCCCCCCCTCCCAGGATCACTTGAGGCCCCACTAGTGGGACCTGAAACCCAGTTTGAAGTCTTCTGCTCTATAGGTAAATTTACCAATGAGAAATGGTTCTCGCCAAGGAGCAGAGAATACATTTTGCTTGGTGGCTTGGAATGGTAATGCTAAGGTGCAGATAATGATAAACTCTGAGGCCCTTAATCACAAAGGTAAACTTACACCTTTGCGTAAGTTTACAATTTTTGCAATTCACAAATACATTTTATGAGTAGTAGCTTTCCGACTGCAGAGTTTCTACACTTGTAGCAGAGACTAACCCAGGTACTTGTGGCAGAGACTAACTCCGTCACCTAATGGTGGCCGTCCTAAAGATACTACTTATAAAATGTATTTGTGAGTTGCAAACAATTGCACACTTACACATAGGTGTAAATTTTACGTTTGTGAATCTGTAAGGCTCTTTTGCCCACAGGGATATGATTATTCTGGGCATCAGCCACCTCTTTGGAAAATTCTCTACCTAAGGAGGATTTTTGTAATACCATGTATGTTATCAATAAACTTTCCATTTTACTTTAGGCACAGAGAACAACTTGGAAGTATCTATCAAAAGCAACAAGTCGCTTGTAATGGAAGGCCAATCCGTTGTATTTCACTGCAACACAAGTGGGACCACCAACCCTGTGTCAGTGACTTGGTATCATATCCGAGAACAGGAACACACAAAGCAGATAGCAAGACTGGAGCGGGACGGCTCGCTGAGGGTGGGACCCTCCTACCAGGGGCGTCGGACCCATGGAACCCTCAGGCTGGAGAAGACGGGGCCCGCCTCATTCGAGCTGGGACTGGACTATGCCCTGATGAACGACAGCGGACTCTATGGGTGCCAAGTGAAGGAGTGGTCCCAAGCAGCTGATGGAAGGTGGGAGGCACTGGGCGAGAAGCACCAGGAAGTATCTCTGAATGTCACTTCGCTAGGTATGTGTAAATGGTCGTGACCATCGCAACACTTTGTTTCCATAAGGCCAGTTGGGTTGCAATGTTGTCCAATTCAGAAGAACCAATGAAGATAGGTTTTTCCGGATGGAGGCACTAATGTAGGAAGAGGAGGGATTGAGGGGAGAATGTTCTAATTAAAAAAAACACAGATTAGAATTGGCGGAGTGGAAGAGAGACTTAGGGGGTCATTATGACCCTGAATGGTGGCGGTCCCACCGCAAACAGGCTGTCGGTGAAGACCGCCACATTATGAGTGTGGCGGCTTGGCAGCTGCCATCCCTCCACATCTCCACTCATACCGCCATGGTGGTCAGAACCGATCATCTCTGACCCAGCATTCCACAGAAGACCGCCCGTAGTATTAGGAGCCGCCTTTCCACCAGGGTTTCCGCGGCGGTAGAACCGCCATGAAAACCATGTCGGAAAGGCGACCAGTGATAGGTAATTTTTCACTGTCACTGGCAGATGACTCCCGCCCCCCCAAGCAAGCACAATTCCCCCACCAACCCCCCATACCGGAACTTCTCATCCCCCACCAGAACAGCACTCCCCTTCCCCCACACCCCCTTCTAGTGGAGTGCTCCCCACCCCGCCCAAGGAAGCACAATACCCTCCTCAACTCCCCTCCATACACAGCACCCCCCCTCCCAGCATACATGCACAGGCACACAGTCACCCACACGCACCACGCATACACTCATTCACCTACACTTACATACACGCATTCACTCACATGCATCCATACATGCTTTCCCTTCAACATCCATACACGCATTCACTTCAACATTCATACACACATTCAGTCACACGCAGCCATACTCACATTCACCTCAGCACTCATACATTCATCCAAACACGCAGAAAAATATGCATTCACCACAACACTCACACTCGCAAACACACGCATACACACTTACATGCATACACGCACTCACTTCAACATTCAGACATGCATACAACCACGCATACACACATTCATGCACACACGCAGAGACCGCACATTTGCACACGCACACACAACACCCCCTCACCCTCCCAACCCTCTCCCCTGTCGAACGATCAACTTATCTGGTCAAGGGAGAAGGATGTCAGGCAGGGAACGGGTAGGGGCGCTTCCACCACCGGCAGCGCCCCGCCAGCAGGACAACGTCAGGCTGTATTATTGTACATAATGTGGCGGGCGGTGTCCTACTGGCGGGGCGCTGCAGGTGGACCCCCAGAGCGCCTCCACCCGCCAGCACGACTACTGCTGGATTTCCACCAAACATGTGGCAGAAATCCAGCAGCACTCTTAGTATGGTGGGCGGAAGACCGCCAGCACTGCGGTCTTCTGGTGCCCGCGGCTTTGGTGGTCTTGGTAAAAAACCGCCAAAGTCATAATGAGGGCCATTATCTCTTTGAAGGCTGGCTTACAGACTCCTTAGAAACTGAATGTCCTATGAAAATGACAAAAGCAGAAGGTACTAGACTTTGCGCACCTTGGTACTATAACAATTGTGGGGAGCTAACAAATGAAGCTAAAAAATCACAGACAATGGAGAAAACATTATGATGAACAATGTAAAACAGTCTACAGAGGGGCAAAAAAAAATCAGTATGCCATTAAAGAGGCTAAGCATCATGTCAAGGCAACAAAGGGCATCCGCAATACAGCTAAATCAGGTTCTCCAGTAGATGTTACCACCATTGATAAATTAAGAAAAGGAGGAAATGTGTCAATAAGAAGAACTGTCAGACATTCTTAACTGTTCATTGTTCCATCTGCATGGAAACATGCAATAGTAAAACCTATTCTGAAAAAGCCCACAGCGAGTCCTTTGCTAGTGGATAATTATTGGCCGATATCTCTCCTTCCCGGGGTAAGTAAGATTCTTGAAAAACATGTGAACAAACTCCTTTCTGATTGTCTAGAAACCCATGCAATCTTACGTCCTACCCAGAGAGGGTTCATACCAGGATACACCACGGAAACCACCCTACTCTTCGCAACTGAAGAACCAACATTGGACCTAGGGGGCTGTGCAGCTCTGACTCTATTAGATTTAAGCTCCGCCTTTGATACAGTGTCACACCCTCTCCTGATTCAGCCAATAGGGGAAGCAGGAATAAAAGGAAGTGCCCTCCGTTGGCTGACGGATTTCCTAAAAGCTTGCTGTTTTCAAGTTCAGATTGAATCCTTTTCATCTCCTTCTTTTACATTAAATTTTTGAGTACCTGAGGGTTCCTCTTTGACTCCCCCTGTTTTTGATCTTTATGTGTGCTCCTTGGCAGAAATTTTGCAAACCTATGGATTTGCGCTGGTCTTATATGCAGACGACACTCAAATTGTCGTCTCGCTCACTACAGCTGTTAAGAAAATATCTCAGCAGTGACATGCCTGTCTCAAACATGTGACCGGTTGGATGTCTAACAATCATTTAAAGCTAAATAGAGACTAAACTCATGTGTTGGTGGCAGGAAACTTCCCATCTTTGTGGAACAAACTCAACTGGCCAAGTGAGTTAGGTAACTCCATGTACCCACCTCTTCAGTGAAAAGCTTGGGCTTTTGGATCCACGAAAAGCTCACCATGGAAACCCAGGCACATAAATTGGCAGCAAGCTGCTTTGGAATTCTCCGTGCGCTAGGAAAATTCCTGACCTGGCTCCCTATCAATCTACGCAGAAGAGTAGATCAGGGGCTTATTAACTAGCGCCTGGACTAGAAGACCTCAATTTATTTAGGTAGCCCTATTATTAATAGACTTCAGATAATACAGAATGGTGCAGCTTGGATGTTTTTCAAAATCCCTAAATATTCCTCAGCTGTGCATGCACTGGCAGCTCTTCAATGGCTGTCAGTTTGAAAAAGATATCAATTCAAGGCCCTCTGTATGGTTCACAAAGCAGCACACACGAAAGGACCTAAGCCAATTCAATGTCTAATTACCCCCTAAGTCCCTAAAAGGTCGCTGCAGTCAGAAGGTCAAAGCCTTCTTTGGGTCCCCAGAATCAGGAAAGTAAGGAAAGGAGGCAGGTCCCTCAGATTCCTAGCCCCCAAACCTTGGAATGGTTTTCCTCAACATATTAGACAAGAGCAACCAGAAAACTCTTTTAGGAAACTATTAAAAACCCACTTGTTTTAGAGACTATCATTTAGTGTGTAGAACTGTGGTTCCCAACCTTTTGACTTCTGTGGAACCTGGGGACCCCCGCTGAATCATTATTGGAATCTGGGGATTATTTAATTTTCTTAGCAGTTGCGGACCCTCTGAGGAGTCTTCACGGACCACCCCACCCAGGGTCCCTGGACCACAGGTTGGGAGCCACTGGTCTAGAATGTGGTCTTGTTCCAGAGATCATTTTTCAGTCCTCAGTTTGATATTGCCAGCGCCGGGATGCCCGTTGGGTAGCCATGCACTATATAAGCATTGGACACTGGAAACCCTCTGAGGGTCACAAGTGAAATCTAAAATGGTCCACGTTGCCTTATTGCCAATGCTTCTAGTGATCGTGGTGTGATGGAGGGAGTGACAACAGCTATTGGGCATTGGGTACACATTCTGCGGTTGGTAATTGGATGAGTGTGTAAATGATAGTGTCTGGCTATAGTGTGTGGAAGAAAGTGACAATTCTGTTGATAATAATCAAATTACAAACTAAGGAAGTGAAGAGTAAAGTGTCAAGGAAGAGGAAAGATGGGACAAAAGGGGGTTACAGATTGGAGAAGAAAAATAGAAAAAACATTCCGACAAGTGAAATGAGGAGAAGAAATGGCAAAAACAGTGGGAGCGGAAATGGCCTAGGTCTCTAGTTGGCCACTGGCTACATCATTCTAGGCGTTGACCAATTGGATTATCCTTTGAGTTGACCAATGGCATTATTCTCAGAACTGACCAATGATGTCCTTCTCAGAGTTGGACCGTTATATCATTCTTGAAGTAAACAATTGCTAGTCAGTTCAATTAAGAATTTATTGTGTGATGACTCAGTGCAGTTTAAAGAAATAAAACAACTTGTCATTCGTGGACGAGCAAGCACTCCACAGCAGGCAGGATAATACACCCAAAAGCCAGCAGGATGAGCTGAGAGAGAATTGCTCCCCTGGATGCATCTAAGGACCTCCCTGTTCATATTTTAAAGAACTGCATAGACAGTGGCACTGCCAATCTAGATGTAAAAACAGGGAAGGTGAGCCCTCCCAGGAACTTTTGTCTAGTTCCTTTTATGGACCAATCAGGTGCCTTTTCCCAAAGCAGAACTGGCCAAATAAGGCCTTATAAAGTTTGTTATCAATAATCCTATGGAAATAATATGATGGCCTGCATGGATCATCCCTTAGCTTGTCCTCATGGCAAACTATATGGTCTTTAATTCTCCAGAAGGTTGGCGCCTTATAGGTAGGTATTTGATGAGCACGCAGGAGCAGGCGTGAATCTGGTCAAGTCAGTACATAGGGCCAGAACGTTGCCTGTTAGCAAGTGTCCTATTGGAGGTCTGTTCTCCTAAGTTCAGGATCCTCTACCACAGTTTATTCCAGAGTATAGGATAAGGCCATGTTAATAGTTGTGGGAACATAGAAATAGGTTGCTATGGATTTTTTTCATCATGCCCTTTCTCCTCTTCGTGTGCGAAACATTTAGCAGTGTGAACGCGTTCACAAGTACCATTGTTACTGGTGAGGTTTGTCGTTACTTAGGATGCTGCTCACCAGAGTTGGTTCCTCTTGTATAATTTGCTGACCAGTGTAACGCTTGGCACAACAATCGGTGAGGTGGGCTGAATGTTGCCCATCTACTTCGGGAAGGCTGGTACCTGAATAATCTCCTTAGTTTCCTGCCTGGTGTTGTGGTTGGTGGGTGTATTTTGACAACATGGTAGACAGCAGGTGTGATGGAGAACACCTTGTCACAAGCTTCTAAGCAAGAGGAACTTAGAGAGGACCACATTTTACAAGGATGCTTTCCACTGGATTTGAATAATGTGAACTGGGGTTCAGGTCACTTAATGACTTCCTCTAAGCTCTACCGAAAACCTTTGCTGCGTCCAAGGCCATGCAACCCTACAACGTCCAAGAGTCCCCATCATCACAGGACAGTCTAATGTTGGCCAAGAGTTTGCTTTTCAAGTATCTGTAATGACCAATGTTAATAAGCATAAAAAGTCCCTTGTGAAGTTTACTGTAAAGGCTAAAGCTTGGCACACACTTTCCACTTAATGATGATTTGGGGGAGAGACTAGAATGCTTATTAAACAATTTCTGACAGAACGAGAGAGCTGAACTATACTAGTGTAGAGAATTACTGTTTATAGAAACCCATCCCTGTCAAGGACTTTTGAGTCTATTACAGGTCAGATGGCGAGATACCCTCAGAAGGCTGAAAGGAGGCAGATACTGTCTCTGGCTTACCCCTGGGTACCCCCGGCACTGCCCTTGCTTTCTCTGGTTTCAGGGGCTATGAAGGCCGAAAGATGAACAAAAAAGTCCAGAGGTCTCCAAAAGCCTGTGTATTATCTGCACTTTTCACTTATTGTCTTACTTAAACCTATCAGACACAAATAGGAGGCTACTGAGGATCCGAGTGTGACAAGTGGTCACCCCAGTGATGTAATTTGTGGTCAGAGGGCGCATGATGTCACTTACCTAAATACTGATATTGTGATGAATGGACATCCATGCTCTGTGTGTCTCTCTTTGTCCTTGACAATGTGTGCAATGTGATATCAGGACCCATCACCTCACCAAGCATTACTGCCCTCACTGTGTGTAGAGTGAGTAGCTCCTAGAATCTTTACCTATGAACCATGCGCTATGTAGCTTTTAATTCCCCTGTTTCTGTTGCTGTGGTTTAGGTTGCTGTGTACATATGTTGCACATTTTGCAGTCAATCTGTTAGATATTCCTTTCAGACCTCATCCCTTGCAGTGTGTAAGTCTGTTTTCTATTTCTACAGGTACTGGCCTGGGGGCGACCTTACAAAGCCGCACACACACTGTCCAGCTTGGGGACACCATTGTCCTCATGTGTCTGATCTCTGCGCCTGTAGAGAGCCCCCTGTCCATCACCTGGCAGGTGCTGCCCCCTGGTGCCACGGATGACTCCTTCCGTCCCATGGTTAGGGTTCTGCATGGTGGTGGCGTTGAGTGGCTGGGACAATACTTCCAGGAGAAGGGCACGGTCACTGGGACAGCCACAACCTCTAAGTTGACCCTACGGAGGGTGAGCTGGAAGGATGCCACAAGCTACCGATGCAAGGTGGAGGCCCTGAAGAGGAGTCCGGAGAAGACCTGGGTCCCTGCCGCGATGAGCAGATCCAACCGTTTGACCATAGAAGTGACCCCAAAGAGTAAGGAAGCAGACAGCTGTATATTTGTTTCATAGAGGGTTGGGGGGCTGCTGGCACTGAGTTGAGGGGGGAAGAAATGTGTCTTTCTTAGAGAGTGTGTGGGCTTCTCTCACTCAGATTAGGGTGCACATTAATGTCTGGTTCACAGAGGTCTGGTTGGCATCCCACTCACACCAGGGTACTTAGTTATGTCTGGTTTACAGGGGACTGATGGGCATCTCTCACTCACATCAGTGTACCTAGCAATGTCTAGTTTACAGGGAAATGGTGGGCATCTCTCACTCACCTCAGGGTACCTCGCAATGTCTGGTTTACAGGGGACTGGTGGGCATCTCTCACTCAGACCAGGGTGCACATTGATGTCTGGTTTACTGGGGGCTGGTTGGCCTCTCTCACTCAGATCAGAGTACCTAGTAATGACTGGATCATAGAAGAGGGGCGAGCAGCTCTCACAGAGATGAGGGGTGGCAGGGATGGAGGGAAATCTCTTTTATGGAAAACTGATGCTTTAGTCTCAGTAAAATCAGGGGTTAATACAGGACTCCACAAATGTTTCTGCCAAGAAAGAGGGCAGAGCAGGAATGTCTGTTTCCTAGTGGTTTTGTAAACTTATCTCACAGAGATTAGGATATACAGTAATGTCCACAGAAGACCGATGGGCAGCTCTCACTGAGACCAGAGAACAGTTGACTACTGTGACCAAGGGACATACTAAAGCTGGTGGGCTTCTCTCACTAAGATCGGGGTGTGCACTTGTAGAGGTCTGCAGTTGTAGAACTGCAGTTTTGAGGAAGACCAATGAAAACTCCTATATCGGTAATGTCTATTTATATAATAATAGCACAAATGAGGTAAAATGATGGAAGGGAATGTTACCCAGAGGAATTCCCAGTGGGTCATGAATGTTGGCTCAGGTAAACCCTTTAATTTATTTTTGCATCCCTTAATGTTCTTATGGTCTGGGTGTACAATCAAATGCATTTACAAATGTTCAAATACAATTATGAAAGCAAATTCTACTGGAACTCATGTAACAGGAACTTACTGAATTTCTCTGTTTATCTGTTTTTGCAC
This sequence comes from Pleurodeles waltl, assembly GCF_031143425.1. Classification (NCBI taxonomy): domain Eukaryota; kingdom Metazoa; phylum Chordata; class Amphibia; order Caudata; family Salamandridae; genus Pleurodeles; species Pleurodeles waltl. The sequence continues at coordinate 1,513,524,659 of NC_090447.1, forward strand.
CATCAGAAAGCCTGTTGGAACTTGATACCACCAACAGGCACATCAAGATAGGTCCCACCACGGACACGTTTGAGGTTGAATGCGGGCTCACTCAAGTGCAGGATGGCTCTCGATACTATGTGACGTGGTACCAACTCCCACCATCGAACAAGGTGCAGCCCACCAGACTCCTGAGTACCGACTTGGATGGGGTGGTGCAATACAGCTTGGAGGTTGACTCGCTGGAGAGGAAACATCACACTGAGCGAGTCTCTAAGACCATGTACAAACTGCATGTCCGGAGGGTGGACCACAGTGACCAAGGTGCATACTACTGTGGCGTGGAGGAATGGTCATGGCCTGCTGATGATGGCTGGATCTCCTTAGGAAGGTGTGAATCAGGGAAGACCACAGTGGAGTTTCAACACTCAGGTAAAGGCACTAAAATGAGGTGGGAGTCTCTTCTAGCTCTGAAACCTATCAAGTAAAGGTGCTCTCTACATGCACACTAATCTGAAGGTTTAATATTCAGTTGTTGGAACATTCTGTGGGCTCCTAGACACTGTGACCTCCACTATTGCTATCTAAGTGGTTAACAAGCATTCATAAATATACTAAAACAATCGGAGAAATCATTCATTTTCTGTGACCCTTAGTATCCTAATCTGCGGCAGTTACAGCTATTCATTCCTCTGATTACAGTACTATGAGGGGTTAAGAGGCATCTCCTCCTCTTAAAACTCTAGTCTGAGGGGTGACTAGACAGGTCATTGCCCTTGTTAAAAGCTAATCCGAGGAGTTAATAGGACTCCGTGGGCCAGATATACAAAGCCATTTAGCATTACTTAATGGTCGGAATCGCTATTTCGGAGGATTAAGAAATGCTAAATGGGCTTCTGAGATGTACAAAGCCCTTTAGGGAATGTGATTTCTACACTGTAGAAATCGTATTTTGCAATTCCCAAATAGGAATTTGCAAATAGGGATTTCCTATTTGCGATTTCCAAAGCACATGTACAAGGCATTTTCTAAATGCAAAATGGTCATTTAGGAAATGCAATTACCATCAACTCCCAAGTCGATGGTAACCATGTGCAATTAAATTAAAAAAAACACCAGAAGATGCTCTTTTTAAAGTGCAATAGAGCACACACATGCTCCTACAACATATGTGTGCTCTACATGTGCTCAACAAATGTAATTGGATTTCCTAAATGTGATTTCTTAATAGCATTTCTAATTTATAGGGATCACTAATTACATGCGTGTAACGTTGCCTTTACTAAATAGCCATTTCTATGGGGTTGCTATTTAGGAAATGCAAAATTGCATTTTGATACATCACACTATTCCGATGGGGTAGTAATAATAATCCATCTCTTGTGTTACACTTCTCTCAGGGGATAATGATAAGAATCCATCCCTCTTTTTTAACTAATCTGAAGGAGTAATAATAGCCCATCCCTTGTATTGGACTAATCTAAGGGGTAATAATAAGAAACCATCCCTCTTATCCCTTCCCAATTATCACACTAATCTGTTGGGATAATAATAATAATCCATCCCTTTTATCACACTAATCTGATGGGATAATAATATTAATCCATCCCTAGTATTACACTAATCTAAGGGGGTAATAATAAGAATTCATCCCTTTTATCACACTAATCTGATGGGGTAATAATAATAATCCATCCCTTTTATCACACTAATCTGATGGGATAATAATAATAATCCATTCCTAATATTACACTAATCTAAGGGGGTAATAATAAAAATTCATCCCTTTTATCACACTAATCTGATGGGGTAATAATAATAATCCATCCCTTTTATCACACTAATCTGATGGGACAATAATATTAATCCATTCCTAATATTACACTAATCTATGGGGTAATCATAAAAATTCATCCCTCTTATCACACTAATCTGATGCGATAATAATATTAATCCATCCCTAGTATTACACTAATCTAAGGGGGTAACAATAAGAATTCATCCCTTTTATCACACTAATCTGATAGGGGTAATAATAATAATCCATCCCTCTAATCACACTAATCTGATGGGATAATAATAATAATCTATTCCTAATATTATACTAATCTAAGGGGTAATAATAATAATTCATCCCTCTTATCACACTAATCTGATGGGGTAATAATAACAACAAATCCCTTGTATTGCACTAATCTAAGGGGGTAACAATATGAATCCATCCCTTTTATCACACGAATCTAGGAAGTTGGCTCTGTATATACTATCTCAAAGTGAGAGATAGTGTGCACAGAGTCCAAGGGTTCCCCTTAGAGGTTGACAGTGGCAAAATTAGATAATACTAATGCTCTATTTTGTGGTTGTGTGGTAGAGCAGTAGGCTTATCAGAGGGTAGTGTTAAGCATTTGTTGTACACACACAGGCAATAAATGAGAGCACACACTCAAAGACTTACTCCAGGCCAATAGGTTTTTATATAGAAACATATTCTTTTCTTAATTTATTTTAGAACCACAAGATTCAGAATTCAAGTAAATACATAAGGTTTGAGGTACTTGGCATAGGTAAATATGGAACTTTGAATTAAAACAGTAATGTACACAGTTTTGGCAAAAATGGCAATAAGCTATTTTAAAAGTGGACATTGCAAAAATCAACAGTTCCTGGGGGAGGTAAGTACAAGTTAGTTTAGCAGGTAAGTAAAGCACTTACACGTTCAGTCTCCAGGGCATAGGCAGCCCATCGTTGGGGGTTCAAGTCAACCCCAAACACCCAGCACCAGCAACACAGGGCCGGTCAGGTGCAGAGGTCAAAGTAGGGCCCAAATAGCATAGGCGCCTATGGAGAGCAGGGGTGCTCCGGGTCCAGTTTGCTAGCTGGTAAGCAACTGCGTCCTCGGGGAGCAGAGCAGGGGGGTTTTGTAGAGCACTGGGGGTGGGGGGGTCACAAACAGGCACACAAAATCAGCGGCACAGGGGCGGCCGGGTGCAGTGTGCAAAGTAGGTGTCAGGTTTTAGGTTGAAATCAATGGAGAGACCCGGGGGTCACTCTGGCGATGCAGGCAGGGCACAGGGGGGCTTCTCGGGCCAGCCACCAACTGGGCAACGATGACGGCTGCCTTCCGGTCACTCTTGCACTGGTAATTAGTTTCTCTCTGGCCTGGTGGCTGGGGGTGCAGTGCTTCTCCCAGGCGTCGGGTTCTTTGTTACCGGGCAGTCGCGGTCAGGGGGAGCCTCTGGATTCTCTCTGCAGGCGTCACTGTGGGGGTGCAGGGAGGTTGTCTCAGGGTGTCCATGTGGTTGGAGTCGCCTGGGGGTCCTATCTGCAGTGTTGGTTCTTCTGGACACGAGCCGGGGACGTCGGGTGCAAAGTGTTGGGAACTCACACTTCCGGAGTGAGGCTGGAGTCCCTTTAAAGATGGTTGTTTCTTTTTTGGTTGAACAGAGCCACTGTCCTCTGGAGTTTCATCGTCCTTTTGGTTGCAGGGCAGTCCTCTGAGTTGACAGAGGTTGCTGGTCCCACTGGATGCATCGCTGTTGCAGGTTCTTTCAGTCTCGAGACAGGCTGGTAGGGCTGAGGCCAAGTCAGTTGTTGTCTTAGTCGTCTCTGTGGGGCTTTCAGGTCAGCAGTCCTTCTCCTTGTTTCAGGTCATCAGGAATCTGTTTTCCTGGGTTCAGGGTCGCCCCTAAATACTCAATTTAGGGGGTGTTTAGGGCTGGAGGGCTACTGTCCCTGAGGGTGGCTACACCCTCCTTGTGCCTCCTCCCTGAAGGGAGGAGGGCACATCCCTAATCCTATTGGGGTAAATCCTGCATGGCAAGATGGAGGATTATCTAAGGCAGGGGTCACCTCAGCTCAGGACACCTTAGAGGCTGTCTTGGCTGGGGGGTGACTCCTGCTTGTTTTTCTCATTGTCTCCTCCGGACTTGCCGCCAAAAGTGGGGGCTGTGTCCGGGGGACAGGCATCTCCACTAGCTGGAGTGCCCTGGGGCAAGATAATACGAAGCCTTAGCCTTTGAGGCTCACTGCTAGGTGTTATAGTTCCTGCACTGAAGGACTGGGTAAAATACAGGGGGCATCTGTAAGATGCCCTCTGTGTGCATTTTGTAATTAATCCAGCATTGGCATCAGTGTGGGTTTATTATTCTGAGAAGCTTGATACCAAACTTCCCAGTATTCAGTGTAGCCATCATGGAACGGTGGAGTTAATTTTGACAAACTCCCAGACCACATACTTAATATGGCCCCACTGTACTTACAATGTCTAAGAATGGACGTAGACACTGTAGGTGCATATTGCTCATGCAGCTATGCCCTCACCTGTGGTATAGTGCACCGTGCCTTAAGGCTTTAAGGCCTGCTAGAGGGGTGACTTACCTATGCCACAGGCAGTATTTTGTGCGCATGGCATCCTGAGGGGGATGCCATGTCGACTTTGCCTTTTTCTCCCCACCAGCACACACAATCTCCAATGGCAGTGTGCATGTGTTAGGTGAGGGGTCCCTTAGGGTGGCACAACACATGCTGCAGCCCTTAGGGAACTTTCCTGGTCACAGGACCCTTGGTACCACTGGTACCTTTACAAGGGACTTATCTGTGTGCCAGGGGTCTGCCAATTGTGGAAACAATGGTACATTTTTAGCGAAAAACACTGATGCTGGGGCCTGGTTAGCAGGATCCCAGCACACTTCTTAGTCAAGTCAGCATCAATATCAGGTAAAGAGTGGGGGGTAACTGCAACAAGGAGCCATTTTCCTACAGGTAATAATAATAATCCATCCCTTTTACCACACTAATCTGATGGCGTAATATTAATAATCCATCCATTGTATTAGACTAATCTGAGGGGGTAATAATAAGAATCCATTCCTTATATCACACTAATCTAAGGGGGTAATAATACGAATCTATCCCTTTTATCACACTAATCTAAGGGGTAACAATAAGAAACCACCCCTCTTATCCCATCCCCATTATCACACTAATCTGATGGGATAATAATAATAATTATTCACCCCTAGTATCACACTAATCAGATGGGATAATAATAATAATCTATCTCTAGTATTACACTAATCTAAGGGGTAATAATAAGAAACCATCCTGTTTATCCCATTCCCCTTATCACACTAATCTGATGGGACAATAATAATAATAATCCATCCCTAGTATTACACTAATCTGATGGGATAATAATAATAATCCATCCCTAGTATTACACTAATCTGATGGTATAATAATAATAATCCATCCCTAGTATTACACTAATCTAAGCGGTAATAATAAGAAATCATCCCGCTTATCCCATTTCCCTTATCACACTAATCTGATGGGATAATAATAATAATCCATCACTAGTATTACACTAATCCAGGATGGTTCTCATAAACATTCATTCCTCTCATCACACTAATCTGATGGGGTAATAATAACAAGACATCCCTTGTATTGCACTAATGTAAGGGGGTACCAATAAGAATCCATCCCTCTTATAACACTAATCTGATGGGGTAATAATAATAATCTGTCCCTTGTACTACACTAATATGAGCAGGTAATAATAAGGATCCATCCTTTTTATCACACTAATCTGATGGGGGTAATAATAGTGATCCATCCATTGTATTAGACTAATCTGAGGCAGTATTAATAAGAATCCATCCCTTATATCACACTAATCTAAGAGGGTAATAATAAGAATCCATCCCTTTTATCACACTAATCTGATGGGGTAATATTAATAATCCATCCCTTGTATTAGACTAATCTGAGGGGGTAATATTAAGAATCCATCCCTCCTATCTCACTAATTTTATGGGGTAGTAATAATACATCTCTTGTATTATACTAATCTAAGGGGGAAATAATGAGGATCCCTCCCTTTTATCACACTAATCTGAAGGAGTAATAATAACAACAACCACCACAACAATAATGATGATGATAATAATGATAATGATAATAATAACAGTAATGATAATCCATCCCTTGTATTACACTAATCTAAGGGGGTAATACTAAAACTCCATCCCTCTTTTCACACTAATCTGATAGGGTAATAATAATAATCCATCCCTTGCATTACACTCATTTAAGGGGGTAATAATAAAACTCCATCCCTTTTTTTACACTAATCTGGAGGGTACTACTTAGAATCCATCTCTTCTATTACACTAATCTAAGGGGTTAATAATAAGACTCCATCTATTTTATCACACTAATCTGATGGGGCAATAATAGGAATTAATCTCTTGTATCACACTAATCTAAGGGGGTAATAATACAACTCCATCCCTTTTATCACACTAATCTGATGGGGTAATAATAAAAATAATCCATCCCTTGTATCATACAAATCTAAGAGAGTAATAATAAGAAACCATCCCTTTTATTACACTATTCTGATGGGGTAATAATAATCCATCTCTTGTATTACACTAATCTAAGTGGGTAATAACAAGACCCCATTACTCACATCACACTAAATTGATGGGATAATAATAACAATCCATCTCTTGTATGACACTAATCTAAGCGGGTAAGATTAAGAACTCATCCCTTTTATCACACTTATCTGATGGGTGAATACTAATAATCCATCCCTTGTATCAGACAAATCTAAGGGGTAATAATAATAATCCATCCCTTTTATCACATTAATCTGATGGGGTAATAATAAGAATCCATCCCTTACTAAAGTAATCTAAGGGGGACATAATAAGAATCCATCCCTCTTATCATACTAATCTGATGGGGTAATAATAATAATCCATCCCTTGTATTACACTAATCTAAGAGGTTAATAATAAGAACCCATCCCTCATATCACACTAATCTGATGGGGTAATAATAATAATAATCCACCCCTTGTATTACACTAATCTAAGAGGGTAATAATAAGAGACCACCTCTTGTGTTACACTAATCAAAGTGGGTAATAATAAGACTCGATCCCTCTTATCACACTAATCTGATGGGTTAATAATAATAATCCATCCCTTGTATTACACTAATCTAAGAGGGTAATAATAAGAATGCTTCCCTTTTATGACACTAATCTAATGGGGTAATAATAATAATCCATACCTACTATCATACTAATCTGATGGGATAATAATAATAATCCATCCCTTGTATTCCACTAATCTTAGCGGGCACTAATAAGAATCCATCCGTTTTATCACACTAATCTGGTGGGTTAATAATAATAATCCATCCCTTGTATTAGACTAATCTAAGGGAGTTATAATAATAATCCACCCCTCTTATCACACTAATCTGATGGGGTAATAATAGATCCCTTGTATTAGACTAATCTAAGGGGGTAATATAAGAATCCATCCATTTTAGCACACTAATCTAATCTGATGGGGTAATAATAATAATCCATCCCTTGTATTAGACTAATCTAAGAGGTAATAATAAGAATCCATCCTTCTTATTTCTCTTATCACACTAAACTGAGGGGTTGATAATGATAATCCATCCCTTTCATCACACTAATCTAAGAGGTAATAAAAAGCATCCACCTTTCTCTTGCTCTAATCAAAGGTATTAAAAGCCAGCCCATTTTACTCTGATCCGAGAGGGTAATAAAACCTTTCATCTCTATTATTATTATGTTTATCTTATTCTAATTTTATGAAGTGATAATAAGCATACATTCCTCCTAGTACACTAAGTGAGTGGGTAATAACAAGAATTATTTCTGGTAAAACTTTAAGGCAGTTTACCAATGGGCATCCTAACCCCTCTTTACTTTTATTGAGGACTTAATAATATGCACCTGTTCTTTTTAATATTCTTGTCTGAGAGGATAATAGTGAGCATCCACCCTCTTAGTACACTAATCTGAGGGGATATGTTAGGCATCCCCCTTGTAGTGCACTTATATAATGAGGAAATAATAAGCATTGATCGCTCTGAGGGGGTACTAGCAAGCATCCACCCCTCTATTACACTCATCAAAGTAGTTAATGGGCACCCATATCCCCTTACTATGTAATTTTAGAAAGTAAGATTAAACATACACCACTCTCATTACACAAATCTGAGGCAGTAATAACAAGCATCCAGCTACCCTGTTACTCTAATCCAAGGTGCTATTAGGCATCCATCCCAATATTACTGTAATTTTTGAAAGTAATATTAAACATTCAGCTATCTTATTACACTAATATGAGGAGATGATAACAAGCAACCATTCCTTTTATTACACATATCTGAGAGCGTATTAAACACTAATCCCTCGTGTTACACTAATCTGAAGGGTGGGTAGTAAGCATCCAACCCTCCTATTCTCTAATCCCAGGTGTTCTTATCAATTCATCCATTATTACTGTAATCATAGAAAGTAAAATTAAACACCCAACCCTCTTATTACACTGATCTTTGGAGGTAATATCAAGCATCCATCCCTTTTATTACACCTATCTGAGAGAGTATTAAGCACTAATCCCTCGTGTTACACTAATCTAAAGGGCGGGTAATAAGCATCCAGCCCTCCTATTCTCTAATCCCAGGTGTTGTTATCCATTCATCCCATTATTATTGTAATCTTAGGAAGTAAAATTAGACATCTATCCCTCTTATTACACTAGTCTGAGGAGTTATTATCAAGCATCCATCCCTTTTATTATACATATCTGAGTGAGTATTAAGCACCAATCCCCTGTGTTATACTAATCTGAAGGGGGATAGTAGGCATCCAACCCTCCTATTACTCTAATGCAAGGTGTTATTAGCCAACCATCCCTGTAATCGTAGGAAATAAAATTAAACATTCAGCCCTCATATTACACTAATCTGAGGAGGTAATATCAAGCATCCATCACTTTTATTATGCTTACCAGTAGGAGTAATATTATGCACCAGTCTCTCTTATTACAGTAGTCTGAGAGGGTGATAGTAAGCATCCATCCCTTCTATTACACTAGTCCAGGGTGTAATATTACGCAACCATATTTCTTATTACACATTATGGTGATTCAGTGGAAACAAGATCATAGCCTCAGAGCTGGCTGTAGAGATTTACAAGGGGTGGTGACACATCTAATGTAGTGCACTGAAGGTAATCACACACATCTACAAAAAAACATCAGAACACAACTTAAGATACACACACAATAAATCACATTGCAAAATAAAATACAACTCACGACACAACACAAAGTACAACAGCGCATGAATTACAACACAAGACAAAACACAACCAAGCATAAAATATCACACCACAAGATAAAATAGACAGGAAAGTAAAGAAACACAATGCTGAACATTAACTACACATTACAACATAAAACAACACAGTAAATGGCAACAATCTAGACAACCACGCATTTATGTAAAAACAAAATCACAAATCTTGCTTAAGGGCAGATCTCATGGGACATACTTAAAAAGTATTTTAGTTTTGCATTTTAATGTCAGCAATTCCAGTTTGCCCATTTTCGAGTGGTCTGCATGAGATATATATTTCAATAATGTTGTTTTCTAAATGATGAAAGATTTACCATTAACTCAGAGAGAAGAGATTTTAATTTGTCACCCAATGTGATTTTTGCCTTCTCCTTCTAAACAGAAAGTAACCTGCAGCTCATGAAGGCCAACAACACTCTTGTGACAACTGAAAGCGAAGAGGTGACTATGAACTGTGGACTGGAGGGTTCCACAAGGCCTGACTCACGCTTATCCGTCACCTGGTTCTACAAGAGAGGGCCTGCCCGACCCAGGACCCTGCTTAAAATGGGCCCCAATATACTTGTAGACTATCCCGACAAGGAGAAGCGACAGAGAATACGGTTTGACACACCCTCAGCGGGGAACTACAGTCTGACTCTGCAGGCGCTGGAGGAGGAAGATGGCGGCCTGTACTACTGCCAGGTGGAGGAGTGGCTATTAAACCCCACAGGCTCATGGATAAAAGAAGGGGCGGATCTTTCAGGATTCACACACCTCATAGTGCGCCGACCAGGTAATGCTATAGACCAGGCATGAGTGGGCGCCTTCTGTGAGCCTGGTTTAGTTATTTCTTGCCAGAAGGGTTACAGTGTCAAAAACATGACGTTGTTTCGTCCTCCATAACACAATTTCCATAGGATATAATGGGATCTTAAAATGGTGGACATTTGTGACGGAGTAACCCTGTCTGCCAAGATCTAAATTAGGCCGTAAGTCAGATGGTATGATCCACTTCTCTGTAGGTCACGCCCCCTGCTGTTCAACCAGGGAATCAGCTGTAAATAGGCTGGGCCCAGATGACTATACTGTGGTGTCATCAAGGGTCAAAAGGTGCCTAATGCCACTCATTCTACCCCTGGCAGCTCGACGACTCAATATCGACACAAAACCCCACTCGCACACTTCTCCCAAGTGCATGTAAGTGAGACACAGCAATGTATTGGTTAAAGTGCTCGTCTTTAGTGGAGGGCTTTTATCATGCATTCTTTTACACTGGAAGGAGTTAATTGCTCTGTTGAGGTGACATCTTTTATTTGGCATGTACGTAACTGTTGAAAGAGTGAGGACTTGTACCTCATTGGTCAAAGGGTGAGGACCTGCACTCCATTGTTTAAAGAGAGAGGACCTGTACCTCTTTGTTGAAAGAGTCAGGACCTGTACCTCATTGATCAAAGAGTGAGGACTTTGGTCTGTAGCATAACTTGTGGTTTATAATGGGAGGGTAATTGTGATAGAGTTACAAAGTAAGATAGCTTGTATCACAAACGTAGCCCCCACTAATGATCGCACCTAACTGGTATTAATAAAACCTATCAGAAATTAATTAAATAGAAGTCAACTCATGCTATTTTTTTTTCTGGAAATCACATGACTAATGGCAATAAGCAACATTTAAGCACTCGATTGACCACTAAGCTTGGCCGTAAAGCACTTCAACGCCTCGTGAAGGGTAGTAAGCAGTATATAAACTAAATTAGAAGTACAATTATAAACCTACTTGCAACAGAATGTGGGAACCGTAACCTGTCTGAGGCCTATGCCCCGAGCATGCAATGAGGGATGTATTTAATGAACTTCTATTAGATAAAGTCATAATCTGCAATGAAGAAGGCTCTATAAACTACAGAATGAGCCTCAAAGCAGGTGCCCATTTGAACTCATCACCCATGATGTCCTGATTCAACAGCTGGAGGACTCTGGTCTTCCTCATCTTGTCCTGGAGTGTCCTGGAGTGAATCAGATCTTAACCTGTTTTGCAACTTCAGGTGGTGGCTGTTCCTCCGTTTTCATCTAAGTCAGAGGAGATAACCTATAAGGACGCTGAAGGTTCCTGTTTCACCCATCTGCGTTGTGCTCCAGTCAAGCCTTCGAAAGGCACACCAGTTCATCCTTCAACTGCAGTGAAATATGGGTCTTTCTTTAAAAACTGTTTGCTTGAAATTTGTCAAGTAGACGAGTTGAAATCGACTAAAATTTAAACCTGAGAAAACTGAGATATATGTGCTTTGACAGGATAGACATCTTTGGTCCTCTGCAATATTGTCCGACAGGATGTGGGATTGCCCTCCGAAGGTCATTTTGTCCACAACCTGGGTTTCTGTTTTGACTCAGCTCTTCTGCCTCAAGTAGATGGTACTCTTGATTTTGTCGCCGTTGGGTGTGACATAGGGCCTGATGACGACTTTGGTGGAGGGGATTACCCCGTCCCAAATGTGACGGATATCCCGCCCACCGAATTACGAGTCCATTATATCCTATAGAGCTCGTAATATGGTAGGCGGAATATCCGTCACATTTGGGACAGAGTAATCCCCTCTGTCAGAGTCGTAATCAGGCCCCTAGTCTTTCTGCGTTGGTCCAGGAAGGTTGCGCTAACTGTGGTTCCTGTCTTCATTTGTAGCCTCTAAAGTCTAACGTGTTTAATGAAAAATAGCCACTGTGCAAGCAACGTAATGAAAGACCATTGCTGTCTCAATGGACCACAGCCTCTGCTCTACATCAGTTGGGGCGGTGTGGTTGCATGTAACTTGGCAGGTCTAATAGGATGTTAGGGGTCTGCAGGCTGGTGCAAAACCACATAGCAATTCAGTAATAAAATGTACCGGGGTGTGTTAACGCAAAGGGGAGGATTAGCAATTTTGCAATATATGGACTGGTATTAGGGCAGAGATGCCAGTAAATCTACTTTCTTAAGTCAGATGGCATTTGGAGTACACTTTGTGCTCACAAATAAAGTTATCAATAACCTCTGGTTCATCAAGAATGCTGTTACTAGGACCTTCCTGAATAGAGAGACATATGACTTTCTTGAAATGCATCTTTCAGCCTTCACCGGCTTTATATTGCTCAATGTATCATGTTTACAGTTCTGTGCATTATCCATTAATACATTACTAATATTTCATCAAAATAAGCTTGAATGATACTCCCTAGTACACTCTTTGCCTTCTTCAAACGTTCAGCTGCTGTACATTATTGCATGGGTATGTCAGAAGGCATGCCTTGTTCCTCCTCTTGCTCTCCATATGGATCACTCTTACCACCTATGTCGAAAGAAACTTACAACTTCTTGTGCCCCTTCATGTCTATCTTTACTTAGCATAGCCGCCCAGTCTCATAAAAGCACAGGGTCTTTATGTGCTGTTCATCATTATTACAGTGATGACTGGGTGGTTCAATTCCCACCCTCTGCTCACTTCTGAATATAATCCCAAAGACATCTATGGCTAAGGCAAGGGACTCCCTCAGATAGGAGGGGAATTTGCACCACATTTGCCTGATTTGTTGAAGTGGCATAATCTTACAAAATACAATTATATTTTGTAAGTTTGCACCGCTTTTGCGTCAAAAAATTTCACAAGTGCGATGCAAAAAAAGTATAAATCAGGGCCTCTGTAGCTCAAACCTGCTTGAGCATTGTCATGAGCATTCGTTAAATCCCATGGGACTGGGTGGTCCCCAGCATCAGTGAGGTTGAGTACGTGGAATGTTACAATTCCTAATTTGAGATCTGGCATTGCTCTGACCTCTCTGATGTACAGTGGGTGACTCTTTCATACCATGAAACTGGTCACCAGAGGGTGTTCCCTCATTTGCATGGGGGCCTGGCCTCATGCAAATGGGGGAATCCCCTTGCTTTTGCACCCGCGCCGTATTATAGACACTGTCACAGAGGCAAAGAAGCTGTCATGAGGTGCACTGTCAGTGTGCCACTTAAAAGATAGAGCACTGTAGGTGCACCCTCTAATGACTGCCCTCTCGAGGAGAAAAAGGAGGTCATATAGGCCCCCCAGACATCCCCTTGCAGGCGAGTGCAGTAACTTACTGCTAGGCGATCCCTAATCCTCCTTAAAAGTGCAGGTGGGTTGCTGCCTGCACAGTGAAACATGGAGCGGCTTTGAAGCAGCCACTCAGTTTTCATGGGAATGCACTGCCCTGGGGCAGCGCGAGTTCACTGCTGCGTATTCAATGTAATAGGGCACATTTTCTAGGTTTGCGCATGACGCACCTCTTTTTTTTAACGCGCAAAATGTGAAAAAGAGCCCCTGATCTGACATATTTAGCAGTCACTGTGTGACTTCATAGTTCACCATTGCATTTTTCTTTCGCACGTTTTCTTCCAATCACAGGGATTTAATTGTAACATTCTAAATCATAATCCCTTTATTTCATCCATGTAGTGTTTTTGTCCACATTACTGTGGTTCTTTGATAGATAACTGAGTGAGTTGTTATTGTAAAACTTATTGTCAGGCAATAAACTCATGACAGGTTTTCCCTTTCTGTTTAGCCAATAACCTGCGGATGAACACCACGGAGATGGACCTTATCGTGCTAGAAGAAGACCACAGCAGCCTCATCTTACCATGTGAGATCACCTCTAGATCCAGCCCCTCTTCTGTCTTTTCCGTGGCCTGGTGGAAAGTCTCTGATAAAGGGGAGCAGCTGGTCTTCAAAGTTGGGCAGGATTTGCTCTTCCAGTTCGGCAACATAAGTAACCATGGGAGTGATAAGAAAATGGATAGCAAGCTGAGGTTTGAGAGGCCATCTGAGATGTTTTATCACCTCACTGTGATGAGGCCAGAGGCATCTGAAAGTGGCATATACTTCTGTCGGGTGGAGGAGTGGTTGTGGAGCCCTGCACAAACTCTGTACAAAATAAGCGAAAAGAGGTCCGGGAACTTCAACATTACTATTCAACAACCCACAGGTAAATATATAAAAATTGGGTCAATGTTGGTCTTTCTTATTTATCTCTGTTGAAGAGATCAAGTGTTACATGAGCATCAGGTACTAGCGGTCTCTATTTGAGGACCAGAGATCAAGTGCAAGTGTTCCGTGAGCATCAGGTGCTAGTGGTCTCTATTTGAGGATCAGAGATCAAGTGCAAGTGTACGTGTTCCGTGAGCATCAGGTGCTAGCGGTCTCTTTTTGAGGACCAGAGATCAAGTGCAAGTGTTCTGTGAGCATCAGGTGCTAGCGCTCTCTATTTGAGGACCAGAGATCAAGTGCAAGTGTTCTGTGTGAGCATCAGGTGCTAGCGCTCTCTATTTGAGCACCAGAGATCAAGTCCAAGTGTTCCGTGAGCATCAGGTACTAGCGCTCTCTATTTGAGGACCAGAGATCAAGTGCAAGTGATCTGTGTGAGCATCAGGTGCTAGTGCTCTCTATTTGAGGACCAGAGATCAAGTGCAAGTCTTCCATGTGAGCATCAGGTGCTAGCGCTCTCTATTTGAGGACCAGAGATCAAGTGCAAGTGTTCCGTGTGAGCATCAGGTGCGAGCGGTCTCTATTTGAGGACCAGAGGTCAAGTGCAAGTGTTCTGTGTGAGCATCAGGTGCTAGCGCTCTCTATTTGAGGACCAGAGATCAAATGCAAGTTTTCTGTTGAGCATCAGGTGCTAGCGGTCTATATTTAAGGATCAGAGATCAAGTGCAAGTGTTCTGTGAGCATCAGGTGCTAGCGCTCTCTATCTGAGGACCAGAGATCAAGTGCAAGTGTTCCTTGAGCATCAGGCGCTAGCTGTCTCCATTTGAGGACTAGAGATCAAGTGCAAGTGTTCTGTGTGAGCATCAGGTGCTAGTGCTCTATTTGAGGACCAGAGATCAAGTGCAAGTGGTCCGTGTGAGCATTAGGCGCTAGCGATCTCTATTTGAGGATCAGAGATCAAGTGTGTGAGCATCAGGTGCTAGCGCTCTCTATTTGAGGACCAGAGATCAAGTGCAAGTGTTCTGTGTGAGCATCAGGTGCTAGCGCTCTATTTGAGGGCCAGAGATCAAGTGCAAGTGGTCCGTGTGAGCATCAGGCGCTAGCGATCTCTATTTGAGGATCAGAGATCAAGTGTGTGAGCATCAGGTGCTAGCACTCTCTATTTGAGGACCAGAGATCAAGTGCAAGTGTTCTGTGTGAGCATCAGGTGCTAGCGCTCTCCATTTGAGGACCAGAGATCAAGTGCAAGTGTTCCGTGAGCATCAGGTGCTAGCGCTCTCTATTTGAGGATCAGAGATCAAGTGTGTGAGCATCAGGTGCTAGCGCTCTCTATTTGAGGACCAGAGATCAAGTGCAAGTGTTCTGTGTGAGCATCAGGTGCTAGCACTCTCTATTTGAGGACCAGAGATCAAGTGCAAATGTTCCGTGTGAGCATCAGGTGCTAGCGATCTCTATTTGAGGATCAGAGATCAAGTGTACGTGTTCCGTGAGCATCAGGTGCTTGCGGTCTCTTTTTGAGGACCAGAGATCAAGTGCAAGTGTTCTGTGAGCATCAGGTGCTAGCGCTCTCTATTTGAGGACCAGAGATCAAGTCCAAGTGTTCCATGAGCATCAGGTACTAGCGCTCTGTATTTGAGGACCAGAGATCAAGTGCAAGTGATCTGTGTGAGCATCAGGTGCTAGTGCTCTCTATTTGAGGACCAGAGATCAAGTGCAAGTGTTCCATGTGAGCATCAGGTGCTAGGGCTCTCTATTTGAGGACCAGAGATCAAGTGCAAGTGTTCCGTGAGCATCAGGTGCTAGTGGTCTCTATTTGAGGATCAGAGATCAAGTGTACGTGTTCCGTGAGCATCAGGTGCTAGCGGTCTTTTTTTGAGGACCAGAGATCAAGTGCAAGTGTTCTGTGAGCATCAGGTGCTAGCGCTCTCTATTTGAGGACCAGAGATCAAGTGCAAGTGTTCTGTGTGGGCATCAGGTGCTAGCGCTGTCTATTTGAGCACCAGAGATCAAGTCCAAGTGTTCCGTGAGCATCAGGTACTAGCGCTCTCTATTTGAGGACCAGAGATCAAGTGCAAGTGATCTGTGTGAGCATCAGGTGCTAGCGCTCTCTATTTGAGGACCAGAGATCAAGTGCAAGTGTTCCATGTGAGCATCAGGTGCTAGCGCTCTCTATTTGAGGACCAGAGATCAAGTGCAAGTGTTCTGTGTGAGAATCAGGTGCTAGCGCTCTCTATTTGAGCACCAGAGATCAAGTCCAAGTGTTCCGTGAGCGTCAGGTACTAGCCCTCTCTATTTGAGGACCAGAGATCAAGTGCAAGTGATCTGTGTAAGCATCAGGTGCTAGCGCTCTCTATTTGAGGACCAGAGATCAAGTGCAAGTGTTCCATGTGAGCATCAGGTGCTAGCGCTCTCTATTTGAGGACCAGAGATCAAGTGCAAGTGCTCTGTGTGAGCATCAGGGGCTAGCACTCTCTATTTGAGGACCAGAGATCAAGTGCAAGTGTTTTCCGTGTGAGCATCAGGTGCGAGCGGTCTCTATTTGAGGACCAGAGGTCAAGTGCAAGTGTTCTGTGTGAGCATCAGGTGCTAGCGCTTTCTATTTGAGGACCAGAGATCAAATGCAAGTTTTCTGTTGAGCATCAGGTGCTAGCGGTCTATATTTGAGGAGCAGAGATCAAGTGCAAGTGTTCTGTGAGCATCAGGTGCTAGCGCTCTCTATTTGAGGACCAGAGATCAAGTGCAAGTGTTCCTTGAGCATCAGGCTCTAGGTGTCTCTATTTGAGGACCAGAGATCAAGTGCAAGTGTTCTGTGTGAGCATCAGGTGCTAGCACTCTATTTGAGGACCAGAGATCAAGTGCAAGTGGTCCGTGTGAGCATCAGGCGCTAGCGATCTCTATTTGAGGATCAGAGATCAAGTGTGTGAGCATCAGGTGCTAGCGCTCTCTATTTGAGGACCAGAGATCAAGTGCAAGTGTTCTGTGTGAGCATCAGGTGCTAGCGCTCTATTTGAGGGCCAGAGATCAAGTGCAAGTGGTCCGTGTGAGCATCAGGCGCTAGCGATCTCTATTTGCGGATCAGAGATCAAGTGTGTGAGCATCAGGTGCTAGCACTCTCTATTTGAGGACCAGAGATCAAGTGCAAGTGTTCTGTGTGAGCATCAGGTGCTAGCGCTCTCCATTTGAGGACCAGAGATCAAGTGCAAGTGTTCCGTGAGCATCAGGTGCTAGCGCTCTCTATTTGAGGATCAGAGATCAAGTGTGTGAGCATCAGGTGCTAGCGCTCTCTATTTGAGGACCAGAGATCAAGTGCAAGTGTTCTGTGTGAGCATCAGGTGCTAGCACTCTCTATTTGAGGACCAGAGATCAAGTGCAAATGTTCCGTGTGAGCATCAGGTGCTAGCGATCTCTATTTGAGGATCAGAGATCAAGTGTACGTGTTCCGTGAGCATCAGGTGCTAGCGGTCTCTTTTTGAGGACCAGAGATCAAGTGCAAGTGTTCTGTGAGCATCAGGTGCTAGCGCTCTCTATTTGAGGACCAGAGATCAAGTGCAAGTGTTCTGTGTGAGCATCAGGTGCTAGCGCTCTCTATTTGAGCACCAGAGATCAAGTCCAAGTGTTCCGTGAGCATCAGGTACTAGTGGTCTCTATTTGAGGATCAGAGATCAAGTGTACGTGTTCCGTGAGCATCAGGTGCTAGCGGTCTCTTTTTGAGGACCAGAGATCAAGTGCAAGTGTTCTGTGAGCATCAGGTGCTAGCGCTCTCTACTTGAGGACCAGAGATCAAGTGCAAGTGTTCTGTGTGAGCATCAGGTGCTAGCGCTCTCTATTTGAGCACCAGAGATCAAGTCCAAGTGTTCCGTGAGCATCAGGTACTAGCGCTCTCTATTTGAGGACCAGAGATCAAGTGCAAGTGATCTGTGTGAGCATCAGGTGCTAGCGCTATCTATTTGAGGACCAGAGATCAAGTGCAAGAGTTCCAAGTGAGCATCAGGTGCTAGCGCTCTCTATTTGAGGACCAGAGATCAAGTGCAAGTGTTCTGTGTGAGAATCAGGTGCTTGCGCTCTCTATTTGAGCACCAGAGATCAAGTCCAAGTGTTCCGTGAGCGTCAGGTACTAGCGCTCTCTATTTGAGGACCAGAGATCAAGTGCAAGTGATCTGTGTAAGCATCAGGTGCTAGCGCTCTCTATTTGAGGACCAGAGATCAAGTGCAAGTGTTCCATGTGAGCATCAGGTGCTAGAGCTCTCTATTTGAGGACCAGAGATCAAGTGCAAGTGTTCTGTGTGAGCATCAGGGGCTAGCACTCTCTATTTGAGGACCAGAGATCAAGTGCAAGTGTTCTGTGTGAGCATCAGGTGCGAGCGGTCTCTATTTGAGCACCAGAGATCAAGTCCAAGTGTTCCGTGAGCATCAGGTGCTAGTGGTCTCTATTTGAGGATCAGAGATCAAGTGTACGTGTTCCGTGAGCATCAGGTGCTAGCGGTCTCTTTTTGAGGACCAGAGATCAAGTGCAAGTGTTCTGTGAGCATCAGGTGCTAGCGCTCTCTACTTGAGGACCAGAGATCAAGTGCAAGTGTTCTGTGTGAGCATCAGGTGCTAGCGCTCTCTATTTGAGCACCAGAGATCAAGTCCAAGTGTTCCGTGAGCATCAGGTACTAGCGCTCTCTATTTGAGGACCAGAGATCAAGTGCAAGTGATCTGTGTGAGCATCAGGTGCTAGCGCTCTCTATTTGAGGACCAGAGATCAAGTGCAAGTGTTCCAAGTGAGCATCAGGTGCTAGCGCTCTCTATTTGAGGACCAGAGATCAAGTGCAAGTGTTCTGTGTGAGAATCAGGTGCTTGCGCTCTCTATTTGAGCACCAGAGATCAAGTCCAAGTGTTCCGTGAGCGTCAGGTACTAGCGCTCTCTATTTGAGGACCAGAGATCAAGTGCAAGTGATCTGTGTAAGCATCAGGTGCTAGCGCTCTCTATTTGAGGACCAGAGATCAAGTGCAAGTGTTCCATGTGAGCATCAGGTGCTAGCGCTCTCTATTTGAGGACCAGAGATCAAGTGCAAGTGTTCTGTGTGAGCATCAGGGGCTAGCACTCTCTATTTGAGGACCAGAGATCAAGTGAAAGTGTTTTCCGTGTGAGCATCAGGTGCGAGCGGTCTCTATTTGAGGACCAGAGGTCAAGTGCAAGTGTTCTGTGTGAGCATCAGGTGCTAGCGCTTTCTATTTGAGGACCAGAGATCAAATGCAAGTTTTCTGTTGAGCATCAGGTGCTAGCGGTCTATATTTGAGGAGCAGAGATCAAGTGCAAGTGTTCTGTGAGCATCAGGTGCTAGCGCTCTCTATTTGAGGACCAGAGATCAAGTGCAAGTGTTCCTTGAGCATCAGGCTCTAGGTGTCTCTATTTGAGGACCAGAGATCAAGTGCAAGTGTTCTGTGTGAGCATCAGGTGCTAGCACTCTATTTGAGGACCAGAGATCAAGTGCAAGTGGTCCGTGTGAGCATCAGGCGCTAGCGATCTCTATTTGAGGATCAGAGATCAAGTGTGTGAGCATCAGGTGCTAGCGCTCTCTATTTGAGGACCAGAGATCAAGTGCAAGTGTTCTGTGTGAGCATCAGGTGCTAGCGCTCTATTTGAGGGCCAGAGATCAAGTGCAAGTGGTCCGTGTGAGCATCAGGCGCTAGCGATCTCTATTTGCGGATCAGAGATCAAGTGTGTGAGCATCAGGTGCTAGCACTCTCTATTTGAGGACCAGAGATCAAGTGCAAGTGTTCTGTGTGAGCATCAGGTGCTAGCGCTCTCCATTTGAGGACCAGAGATCAAGTGCAAGTGTTCCGTGAGCATCAGGTGCTAGCGCTCTCTATTTGAGGATCAGAGATCAAGTGTGTGAGCATCAGGTGCTAGCGCTCTCTATTTGAGGACCAGAGATCAAGTGCAAGTGTTCTGTGTGAGCATCAGGTGCTAGCACTCTCTATTTGAGGACCAGAGATCAAGTGCAAATTTTCCGTGTGAGCATCAGGTGCTAGCGATCTCTATTTGAGGATCAGAGATCAAGTGTACGTGTTCCGTGAGCATCAGGTGCTAGAGGTCTCTTTTGAGGACCAGAGATCAAGTGCAAGTGTTCTGTGAGCATCAGGTGCTAGCGCTCTCTATTTGAGGACCAGAGATCAAGTGCAAGTGTTCCTTGAGCATCAGGCTCTAGCTGTCTCTATTTGAGGACTAGAGATCAAGTGCAAGTGTTCTGTGTGAGCATCAGGTGCTAGCGCTCTATTTGAGGACCAAAGATCAAGTGCAAGTGGTCCGTGTGAGCATCAGGCGCTAGCGATCTCTATTTGAGGATCAGAGATCAAGTGTGTGAGCATCAGGTGCTAGCGCTCTCTATTTGAGGACCAGAGATCAAGTGCAAGTGTTCTGTGTGAGCATCAGGTGCTAGCGCTCTATTTGAGGGCCAGAGATCAAGTGCAAGTGGTCCGTGTGAGCATCAGGCGCTAGCGATCTCTATTTGAGGATCAGAGATCAAGTGTGTGAGGATCAGGTGCTAGCACTCTCTATTTGAGGACCAGAGATCAAGTGCAAGTGTTCTGTGTGAGCATCAGGTGCTAGCGCTCTCCATTTGAGGACCAGAGATCAAGTGCAAGTGTTCCGTGAGCATCAGGTGCTAGCGCTCTCTATTTGAGGATCAGAGATCAAGTGTGTGAGCATCAGGTGCTAGCGCTCTCTATTTGAGGACCAGAGATCAAGTGCAAGTGTTCTGTGTGAGCATCAGGTGCTAGCACTCTCTATTTGAGGACCAGAGATCAAGTGCAAATGTTCCGTGTGAGCATCAGGTGCTAGCGATCTCTATTTGAGGATCAGAGATCAAGTGTACGTGTTCCGTGAGCATCAGGTGCTTGCGGTCTCTTTTTGAGGACCAGAGATCAAGTGCAAGTGTTCTGTGAGCATCAGGTGCTAGCGCTCTCTATTTGAGGACCAGAGATCAAGTCCAAGTGTTCCGTGAGCATCAGGTACTAGCGCTCTCTATTTGAGGACCAGAGATAAAGTGCAAGTGATCTGTGTGAGCATCAGGTGCTAGTGCTCTCTATTTGAGGACCAGAGATCAAGTGCAAGTGTTCCATGTGAGCATCAGGTGCTAGCGCTCTCTATTTGAGGACCAGAGATCAAGTGCAAGTGTTCCGTGAGCATCAGGTGCTAGTGGTCTCTATTTGAGGATCAGAGATCAAGTGTACGTGTTCCGTGAGCATCAGGTGCTAGCGGTCTCTTTTTGAGGACCAGAGATCAAGTGCAAGTGTTCTGTGAGCATCAGGTGCTAGCGCTCTCTATTTGAAGACAAGAGATCAAGTGCAAGTGTTCTGTGTGAGCATCAGGTGCTAGCGCTCTCTATTTGAGGACCAGAGATCAAGTGCAAGTGATCTGTGTGAGCATCAGGTGCTAGTGCTCTCTATTTGAGGACCAGAGATCAAGTGCAAGTGTTCCATGTGAGCATCAGGTGCTAGCGCTCTCTATTTGAGGACCAGAGATCAAGTGCAAGTGTTCCGTGAGCATCAGGTGCTAGTGGTCTCTATTTGAGGATCAGAGATCAAGTGTACGTGTTCCGTGAGCATCAGGTGCTAGCGGTCTCTTTTTGAGGACCAGAGATCAAGTGCAAGTGTTCTGTGAGCATCAGGTGCTAGCGCTCTCTATTTGAAGACAAGAGATCAAGTGCAAGTGTTCTGTGTGAGCATCAGGTGCTAGCGCTCTCTATTTGAGCACCAGAGATCAAGTACAAGTGTTCCGTGAGCATCAGGTACTAGCGCTCTCTATTTGAGGACCAGAGATCAAGTGCAAGTGATCTGTGTGAGCATCAGGTGCTAGCGCTCTCTATTTGAGGACCAGAGATCAAGTGCAAGTGTTCCATGTGAGCATCAGGTGCTATCGCTCTCTATTTGAGGACCAGAGATCAAGTGCAAGTGTTCTGTGTGAGAATCAGGTGCTAGCGCTCTCTATTTGAGCACCAGAGATCAAGTCCAAGTGTTCCGTGAGCGTCAGGTACTAGCGCTCTCTATTTGAGGACCAGAGATCAAGTGCAAGTGATCTGTGTAAGCATCAGGTGCTAGCGCTCTCTATTTGAGGACCAGAGATCAAGTGCAAGTGTTCCATGTGAGCATCAGGTGCTAGCGCTCTCTATTTGAGGACCAGAGATAAAGTGCAAGTGTTCTGTGTGAGCATCAGGGGCTAGCACTCTCTATTTGAGGAACAGAGATCAAGTGCAAGTGTTTTCCGTGTGAGCATCAGGTGCGAGCGGTCTCTATTTGAGGACCAGAGGTCAAGTGCAAGTGTTCTGTGTGAGCAACAGGTGCTAGCGCTTTCTATTTGAGGACCAGAGATCAAATGCAAGTTTTCTGTTGAGCATCAGGTGCTAGCAGTCTATATTTGAGGAGCAGAGATCAAGTGCAAGTGTTCTGTGAGCATCAGGTGCTAGCACTCTCTATTTGAGGACCAGAGATCAAGTGCAAGTGTTCCTTGAGCATCAGGCTCTAGGTGTCTCTATTTGAGGACCAGAGATCAAGTGCAAGTGTTCTGTGTGAGCATCAGGTGCTAGCACTCTATTTGAGGACCAGAGATCAAGTGCAAGTGGTCCGTGTGAGCATCAGGCGCTAGCGATCTCTATTTGCGGATCAGAGATCAAGTGTGTGAGCATCAGGTGCTAGTTCTCTCTATTTGAGGACCAGAGATCAAGTGCAAGTGTTCTGTGTGAGCATCAGGTGCTAGCGCTCTCCATTTGAGGACCAGAGATCAAGTGCAAGTGTTCCGTGAGCATCAGGTGCTAGCGCTCTCTATTTGAGGATCAGAGATCAAGTGTGTGAGCATCAGGTGCTAGCGCTCTCTATTTGAGGACCAGAGATCAAGTGCAAGTGTTCTGTGTGAGCATCAGGTGCTAGCACTCTCTATTTGAGGACCAGAGATCAAGTGCAAATGTTCTGTGTGAGCATCAGGTGCTAGCGATCTCTATTTGAGGATCAGAGATCAAGTGTACGTGTTCCGTGAGCATCAGGTGCTAGCGGTCTCTTTTTGAGGACCAGAGATCAAGTGCAAGTGTTCTGTGAGCATCAGGTGCTAGCGCTCTCTATTTGAGGACCAGAGATCAAGTGCAAGTGTTCTGTGTGAGCATCAGGTGCTAGCGCTCTCCATTTGAGCACCAGAGATCAAGTCCAAGTGTTCCGTGAGCATCAGGTACTAGCGCTCTCTATTTGAGGACCAGAGATCAAGTGCAAGTGTTCCGTGAGCATCAGGTGCTAGTGGTCTCTATTTGAGGATCAGAGATCAAGTGTACGTGTTCCGTGAGCATCAGGTGCTAGCGGTCTCTTTTTGAGGACCAGAGATCAAGTGCAAGTGTTCCATGTGAGCATCAGGTGCTAGCGCTCTCTATTTGAGGACCAGAGATCAAATGCAAGTGTTCTGTGTGAGCATCAGGTGCTAGCGCTCTCTATTTGAGCACCAGAGATCAAGTCCAAGTGTTCCGTGAGCATCAGGTACTAGCGCTCTCTATTTGAGGACCAGAGATCAAGTGCAAGTGATCTGTGTGAGCATCAGGTGCTAGCGCTCTCTATTTGAGGACCAGAGATCAAGTGCAAGTGTTCCATGTGAGCATCAGGTGCTAGCGCTCTCTATTTGAGGACCAGAGATCAAGTGCAAGTGTTCTGTGTGAGAATCAGGTGCTAGCGCTCTCTATTTGAGCACCAGAGATCAAGTCCAAGTGTTCCGTGAGCGTCAAGTACTAGCGCTCTCTATTTGAGGACCAGAGATCAAGTGCAAGTGATCTGTGTAAGCATCAGGTGCTAGCGCTTTCTATTTGAGGACCAGAGATCAAGTGCAAGTGTTCCATGTGAGCATGAGGTGCTAGCGCTCTCTATTTGAGGACCAGAGATCAAGTGCAAGTGTTCTGTGTGAGCATCAGGGGCTAGCACTCTCTATTTGAGGACCAGAGATCAAGTGTAAGTGTTTTCCGTGTGAGCATCAGGTGCGAGCGGTCTCTATTTGAGGACCAGAGGTCAAGTGCAAGTGTTCTGTGTGAGCATCAGGTGCTAGCGCTTTCTATTTGAGGACCAGAGATCAAATGCAAGTTTTCTGTTGAGCATCAGGTGCTAGCGGTCTATATTTGAGGAGCAGAGATCAAGTGCAAGTGTTCTGTGAGCATCAGGTGCTAGCGCTCTCTATTTGAGGACCAGAGATCAAGTGCAAGTGTTCCTTGAGCATCAGGCTCTAGGTGTCTCTATTTGATGACCAGAGATCAAGTGCAAGTGTTCTGTGTGAGCATCAGGTGCTAGCACTCTATTTGAGGACCAGAGATCAAGTGCAAGTGGTCCGTGTGAGCATCAGGCGCTAGCGATCTCTATTTGAGGATCAGAGATCAAGTGTGTGAGCATCAGGTGCTAGCGCTCTCTATTTGAGGACCAGAGATCAAGTGCAAGTGTTCTGTGTGAGCATCAGGTGCTAGCGCTCTATTTGAGGGCCAGAGATCAAGTGCAAGTGGTCCGTGTGAGCATCAGGCGCTAGCGATCTCTATTTGCGGATCAGAGATCAAGTGTGTGAGCATCAGGTGCTAGCACTCTCTATTTGAGGACCAGAGATCAAGTGCAAGTGTTCTGTGTGAGCATCAGGTGCTAGCGCTCTCCATTTGAGGACCAGAGATCAAGTGCAAGTGTTCCGTGAGCATCAGGTGCTAGCGCTCTCTATTTGAGGATCAGAGATCAAGTGTGTGAGCATCAGGTGCTAGCGCTCTCTATTTGAGGACCAGAGATCAAGTGCAAGTGTTCTGTGTGAGCATCAGGT